>NC_140249.1:11724534-12274534 GCF_949987555.1 Borostomias antarcticus
TTATAGCCCCGCTGTGCACAGAGAGCCTGCTGTCCTGTCTGCCTCTCCCTCTTTCTCTGACACCAATATCAATATCAATATATCAGTGATTGCTTATTGAGGGAAATAAGTCACCTTCATATTCTGAGGTCAAAGTAGCATCATTCTTGTAGATGTGGCTGAGATTACAGTATGGTAACAGCTGATTGCCAATATTCATTTTACTGTATCAGCAGCAGTAGATCCATAGAATAAATAGAATTCATACTACCCATGTGATTCAGGACGAGGTCCGAGAGGTGCTATGACAGGCGGACTTCACCTGGATACCAAACTCCAGTCAGGCAGAGTCACAGAGAGCAGGTCTTCATATAGAACCAGAGTATGTAAGCAGTAGCTTACAGTGACACACGGGCAGGCTGAGAGCACCAGGACCCAGCCTCCAGGCCAGGGGGCGTTCAGGTGGGGCCGTCCCCAGCAGGGACAGCTGTTAGCTGGGCACAGGTCAGGTTGTTTACCCTTCTGCTCTCCCTTTTCTCTCTCTCTCTGTCTCGTTTCCCTCCTCCCTTCTTCTCCAACTTTCCCCTCTCTCTCTCCGTTTACTTCTCTCTCTCCGTTTACTTCCCACATTCGCTAGAAACACACAAGTCCCAACTCTCCAGAAGTCTGTCACTAGCTGCCTTGACAACCACACACTCAAACACAAAGACACGCACACACACACACGCGCGCGCATATGCGTACGCGTCTATATTGTTCACACACCTGCAATGCCCTGTCTACCAATATGCCTCTTTAGTACGCTGTCTCTCCATGTCCAGGTTAAGGTCTCCACCTCCCTGCGTCCGTGTGGCTCTCTATCTGACACAGGAGAGCCCAGTTCCTCTCCGCCAGCTCACCTAGGCCTCTCCGGTTACCCTCCGACCCCAGTCACAGACCTGGGATCAGCCCTCCTCTCACATGACTCACCCTAACAGCCAGAGGGTTTGGGTTGAACACTGAGCCTGGACCTGTGGTTGAGGTGAGAGTAAAAACCAGGACCAGAGACTATTCTCATACGCCTCCTGCATTATTCACACACACACACAAACACACACACACACACACACACAGACACACGCACACACACACACACACACACACACACACACACACACACACACACACACACACACACACAAACACAAACATGCACGCACGCACGCACATGCACACACACAGGCATACAAACAAAGATACATATATGCATGCACATGTACAGTATTAACAGATCAATGAAGAGAAGATACTGGCTGACTGTACTACTGACTGTTATGTCTGACAGACTGTGAATACTGAAGGGACTCGCACACTGAAATGTCCAAACTGAGGTATAAGGATGCAGAAAAAATATATTCTCAAAATGTTAAACCATAGTGCTATACAAAAGAATGTGCTACCAAACAGTGAGAGAACAAAGGAAGAAACGTTTTCTGATTGGTGTGCTACTTTTCAATTGTACAGGGAAGCAGGTACTAACATGGTTTCACTCACAGTTGCAGTCAAGACTCTGTACAGTACTCAGTACATCAGCAGTTCTTGGACTTACGGGAGCAGCTCTGTGAGTTCACGCAGAGTGTGAGGGAACTGGCCCAGAGCATGCGGCCTGGGGAGTCCAGAGGTGCCCAGGGAGAAGTGCTGGATGCACTGGACCCTGCCCAAACGGAGGAGGAGCTGCAGGTCTTTGAGGCCAAGTTGAAGTACCGGGAACATCAGAGGAAGATGGTGAGTGTCTGCAGGGCAGAACTTTATGCCTTATTTTTGCAGGGAAGGGTACAGTAAATGACTGTCTTTGTTTTGCAGACACAAAACCTAGGTGCCATTGGTGACAGAGGCTGACACAGTCCGGCGTGTGCTGTCAGCTGTTGCCACACATGCGGTTTGGAGCGCCTACAGTGTGCACGGGAAGAAGGGGAAGAGTATGACACTCTTCAATGTTATAACACGTAAGGAGAAATGGTTCATATTTTTCCGCACAATAATACATTGTCTTTGTTCCATGACCAATGTGAATTGAAACCATGACCTTTCTTTAACTTAAAGGTTCAGTTATCGTCTCGATACCGAAGGCTACGATGGCGGAGGTGGCCGACCAGCTGCAGGAGACATTAAAACATGTCCCTGCTAAATGCAGAAGAGTAAGTGATGTCTTTTTTTGGTTTCTCCTACCCAGTGACACGGCATGGTTCCAATGATTGGGTACCACTTTTTTGTGCATGTATGTGCGTTGTGTATTTACAGCCATTTCATTATGTCTTTAGGTATCTGCAGAACAGGCGCACAGATTGGCTAGGTGGCCAGATGCGCAAACTGTCTGCAACGCGTCCAAAACATGTATTCTAGAGACTGGGTCGCGACCGGATTGGAGAAATGCACTGAACCGTGTCACAGAATTTACAACTGGCCTCAAGACCTTTCTATTCCAAACACCTTAAACCTTTGTCCAACCGTTCACATAGCTGTGCTAACCTACAGGATGGCCTCCAGGAGGTCCACACACCTAGAAATCTGTCTACATCAGAATAACCATCCTTTGTCCCTTTGTCCCTTTGTCTCCAAGAAATTGCCGCCTTTTCCCATGTCACATGTCTGTATTCTCGGCCACGCCTGCCATTTCATATGACGTACAATGGGTTAGCCAATCACATCCTGGAAGCGCCGTACCTGTGTTTTGCTTGAATATAAGGCAGCGCAAGATCAGGAGGCGGCACTTCTTTGGATGAACCACTTATGTTGCGTTGTCCAGGAAGTCCTTGCACTCGTATTGTTTTCTCAATAAACCAGACTTAACCTTTTGAGCGAATCTTGGTAAATCCTTTTTTGACTAGATCAGCTAAAATCCATTACAATTGGCGACGCGGATGACAGGGAGGACTGCCTGTGTATTGCTTCGGGATTCCAGTGGATGAACTGGTCGGCAGACGTGTCGGCCCATAAGTAGGTTTTTGGAAAATCAATTTTCTCTCTTGCGCCAGAGCGCACGCTGAGATTATTTTCCCAGTTCTTTCACTGGCTTCCTGAACTCACAGGTACGTTGAACAAACCCTCTCATGGTTTTGAGTTGTATTTGCTTTGTTGTTTGTTTACTTGTTTTCGTTTCGGATTGTGTGGTTGGGCTGGCGTATTGTTGGAAACAAACTCCCCGGGGGGGGGGGGGGGGGGGGGGGGTATCGATCTAAGTAGTTGTAACTCAACAAACAATAATGATATTGTATTGTTCTTTGACTTCGTCCTTGTTTCGTTACTAGGGGTTTTGCTTTTCAGTAGAAGTGAGATTTTGGTCTTGCGACTCATTTGTTCCCCTGCAATTGATGTACAGTTTAGATTGTTTATCGGCTGCAGTTTAGAACAGTTGGTGTTGAGTCAATGCGCCAAGGTTGGCACAGAACGGGCTTCCCCTTTGGCCGGTCGCGGGTGTAATTCAAACCGCAAGCCATTGTATGTTTTCTCAACGGAGGTAGCTACTGGGATTTGGTAGTGTCCGATCCGCGTTTCTTGGAGAAACGTTTTTCCCTTTATCCCGGGTGTGTCCAGGAATTTACATCCAAACACCTTAAGCCTTTGTCCTTGTAATTCATCACCTCCCCCCAAGCCCCCTGCAAACCCTAGTTTCAGTCTCCCCTTTGTAATTGTAAAACACCTCAACTCTCCCCCTTTTGTAATTGTAAACACACTCTGCCTAGCTCTTCCTCATCTCTTTGTTTAAGTCAGAAGGGCCACACCTTCGTCTTCCTCGTCCTGATTCAGACCTTTCACATGTCTTTACTCTTGGCCACGCCTGCCATTCATGTACAATGCAGTAGCCAATCACATCCTGGAAGCACTGTACCTTTGTTTTGATTGCATATAAGCCACAGCAATACCCATGAACTCACTTCTCTGACGAAACCACCTTTGTTTGCGTTGTTCAGGAAGTCCTTGCGCACGTATTGTTTTCCACAATAAACCAGACTCAACCTTTTGAACGTATCTTGGTAAATCTTTTGACTAGACAAGTTTAAAATACTATCACAGTTGGCGAACGGGAATGGAATAACTGCCTGCGTTTTGCTTCGGGATTCCAGTGGATGAACTGATCGACAGACGTGTCGGTCCATATGGGCGTTGGAAAATCAATTTTCTCTCTTGCGCCAGAGCGCACGCCGAGATTATTTCCTCAGTTCTTCCACTGGATTCTTGAGGCTCACAGGTACGTTTAAACGAACCCTCTGATGGTTCTGAGTTGTATTTGCCTTGATTTGGTTCAGTTGTGTTGGTCTGGAGTGTTGAAAACAGGAACCCCAGCGTGGGTATTTAGTCCTACCGAGGGTAGGGCGAGCATGGTTGATGTTTCGTTTCCAGAACGATACCAACTAGCTTAAGCCTCATTGTTGATGTTCGTTTCAGAACGATACCAACTAGCTTAAGCCCCGTTTGTTGATGTTCGTGTTAGCACGATTGCCAACTAGCTTCGAAGTGATTGTTGATGTTCGTTGAAGAACGATTACCAACGAGATGGTAGCTACAGGGCGTGATTGAGAGTTTTGCAATCCGCGTTTCTGGTAGAAGCGTTTGTCCCTTTGTTCCCGGGTGACTTGGTAAACCTAACGAGCGTTATCTTTGACCAAGTGGCTGTACAGTATTTTGGTAGGATCTAGACGTCAGGTTTAGCCTGGACCAAAGTTGCTGGTGCAGCCGGGCATGCTTGTTGTAAACGTGGGCCTTTGTTTCATGTTTGTGTGTTAAGTCGTATATTAGTCGTTTTTGGTCGTCGTTTGGTCGTTCTTTGTTTGCGTTCCCGTGTGAGTCTGCTGCGTTCTCTCTTGTATGTGCACGGGGGGGTTGTTCGTCTTATGTGTTTACTGTTTGAGCCTCGACTCTTGATTGTATGTTTGTTACGCGCGCCATGGATCCAAGTAAAGTATTGTAAGTATTTTTGTACACTTTTTAGACTGTTAAATTTCGTAACTGCTAGATTCCAGTAAGCTAGCTGGTTGCCTAGGAGACGCAGGAAAACACTGTCCCGGTGATCCGCCTTGAGCCAGAGGAGAACAAAGGACTTCGCTGACTGGGTGAGTACTAAGCGAATTTAATGTGTCTTAATGTGTGTTTCTTTCGAAATTGTATTCTTTCCCGCCGTGAGTTAACCATAAGGTTTCCTTTCATTGCTGTTTTGGGGTTTTAGGCTGCGTCGTGGTTATTTAGGGATTTGTTTCTTTAAATTTCCCCGCGCTGCCAAAGACAACTTCCGGGTCATACATGCAACATTTTGAGAGCACCACTAGGTGTCCCTGTAACCCCGGCTACTAACATATGGCTAGAGAATGTCACAGGATTTTTTCTAGCCCTGAGGAGATTGTCGCGCTGAAGCATTATTCTGCGAGCGTTTGTTGGCAGATTTCGTTATGTGCTAAAGTATTTTCGATTTCTTACATCCACATCTGACATTTTTAGTGTTAAATTCTAAAATTCTAAGCAGCTAGAGGTGGTTGAGATGATTAGGTTAAGGGAAAAGCCTGTTAATTCTATAGCACCCAACCAGGCTGTTGCTGCTCCCGCATTTAGCCACGCCCCTTCTCTCTCCCCTCTACAATACGAGTTAAGAGCGCCCCTTAATACGAGGTATTCGTCCGAGCAAAAGCAGGACAGGAAGAAAGAATTGGCTAAAGCCATATCTGAGGCTAAGTTTAATTTGGAACAACTGCAAATGGCTAGAGATAGTCTGGAGGGACCGCAAATACAAGCGCCTCTGATACGCTGCCCAAACCCTGTTCCTCGCCCTTCACAAATAAATTATGCTGCTGGTTATGCGGCCTGGACTCCAGAGATTACGGTTTATAGACCCTGGCGCTCTGATGAACTGCGTAATAAAGCTAAAACCTTGCCCGATCCAACCAAAGACATGAACGAGTTCGGGAATCTTTTTAACAGTTTAGTTCAAATGTATGAGCCTCACGCCGAGGAAATCGCCATGATCATGCGACAAGTACTTGGGTTAAAATGGATCGAAGTAAAAGACCCGTTTGATATAACGTTGCCTTTTTCTCATGTCGATTTTACTGCACAAAACGCTGCGCTGTTGAACAGAATCAAAACAAAGGTACAGTGCTTCCAGGATGTGATTGGCTACTGCATTGTACATGAATGGCAGGCGTGGCCAAGAGTAAAGACATGTGAAAGGTCTGAATCAGGACGAGGAAGACGAAGGTGTGGCCCTTCTGACTTAAACAAAGAGATGAGGAAGAGCTAGGCAGAGTGTGTTTACAATTACAAAAGGGGGAGAGTTGAGGTGTTTTACAATTACAAAGGGGAGACTGAAACTAGGGTTTGCAGGGGGCTTGGGGGGAGGTGATGAATTACAAGGACAAAGGCTTAAGGTGTTTGGATGTAAATTCCTGGACAGGTGGTTGGTGTAGCCTAAACGAGTTTTAGCTTCCAACCAAGAGGCTGGTGGTTCAGCCGGGCAGGCATATGTTTTTTTTGCTTGTTTTAACGTAGGCCTTTGTTCGTCCTTTGTGTTCCGTGTCCCTACACGGGATTGTTCGTTTTGTTGTTTACTACACTGTAAAAGTCAAATATTATTGCATGAAGTTATAGAGGGAGAGGTCCTGAACTCATGGATATGAGACACTCCCATGAAGAAAATTATATTTCTCCTATAATCACGTCAAAGTTCAGAAAAAGTCAAAATGTGCTTACAGTAGGATTTTGTGATGGGATTATTCAAAATATACACTGTAAAAGTCAAATATTCCTGCATGACATGATAGAGGGAGAGGTCCTGAACTCATCGATATGAGAAACTCCCATGAACAAAATTATATTTCGCCTCTAATCACCTGTCAAAGTTCAGAAAAACAGTCAAATTGTGCTTACAGTAGGAATTTGTGATAGGATAATTCAAAATCTACACTGTTAAAGTCTAATATTCCTGCATGACATGGTACAGGGCGAGGCCCTGAACTCAGCGATATGAGAAACTCCCATTAACAAAATTATATTTCTCCTATAATCACCTGTCAAAGTTCAGAAAAACAGTCAAAATGTGTTTACAGTAGGATTTTGTGATGGGATTATTCAAAATCTACACTGTAAAAGTCAAATATTCTTGCATGAGGTTATAGAGGGAGAGGTCCTGAACTCAGGGATATGAGACACTCCCATGAACAAAATTATATTTCTCCTATAATCACCTGTCAAAGTTCAGAAAAACAGTCAAAATGTGCTTACAGTAGGACTTTGTGATGGGATTATTCAAAATGTACACTGTAAAAATTTTATATTCTTGCATGACATGATAGAGGGAGAGGTCCTGAACTCATATATATGAGACACTCCCATGAACAAAATTATTTTTCTCCTATAATCACCTGTCAAATCTCAGAAAAACAGTCAAAATGTGCTTACAGTAGGAATTTGTGATGGGATTATTCAAAATCTACACTGTGAAAGTCTAATATTCCTGCATGACATGATAGAGGGAGAGGTCCTGAACTCATATATATGAGACACTCCCACAAACAAAATTATATTTCTCCTATAATCACCTGTCAAAGTTCAGAAAAACAGTCAAAATGTGCTTACAGTAGGACTTTGTGATGGGATTATTCAAAATCTACAGTGTAAAAGTATAATATTCCTGCATGAATTTATAGAGGGAGAGGTCCTGAACTCATGGATATGAGACACTCCCATGAACAAAATTAGATTTCTCCTATAATCACCTGTCAAAGTTCAGAAAAAGTCAAAATGTGCTTACAGTAGGATTTTGTGATGGGATTATTCAAAATCTAAACTGTAAAAGTCAAATATTCTTGCATGAAGTTATAGAGGGAGAGGTCCTGAACTCATAGATATGAGACACTCCCATGAACAAAATTATATTTCTCCTATAATCACCTGTCAAAGTTCAGAAAAACAGTCAAAATGTGCTTACAGTTGGAATTTGTGATGGGATTATTCAAAATCTACACTGTAAAAGTCTAATATTCCTGCATGACATGATAGAGGGAGAGGTCCTGAACTCAGGGATATGAGAAACTTCCATGAACAAAATTAGATTTCTCCTATAATCACCTGTCAAAATTCAGAAAAACAGTCAAAATGTGCTTACAGTATGATTTTGTGATGGGATTATTGAAAATCCACACCGTCAAAATTACATTCTTTCATAGTTTGGTGGGAGGGAGAGGTCCTGAAAGCATGTATGAGAGACTCTAATGAACACCGTATAATTATCATTTTATTACTTGTCAAGAACGAGAAAAATACACTTCAAATGTTTGTACAGTAATACTTTGTGAGGAAATTATTCAAAATCCATCATGTGAAGAGTTATGGATAATTCACATTATATTAACTACATGAGTATTAAATATTCTTAGCCAGAGAGAGACTGAGAGCAAGAGAAGGGAGAGAAAGAGAGAGAGTCAGAATTGATGTCAAGTGCATCGTTGGGTGAGAATCAGGCTAGTTTTGCGTCTAGCCTACCTAATTTCCGAAATACATACATTTATTTATTCTACATTATATCTTAATTATATAAATTAATGTCCCAATGTGCGATTAGCAATATCAATGTAAGAAAAAGAAGCAGCGACGATATAAATATCTATTGCAGAAACCGTTTCACCGTTTTACCGTAATACTACTAATAGGTACGCACCCATTCTTGTTTTGAATTTAGAAAAAAAAGTGCGGCTCACTTGACCGTGGAAGCAAAAAGTGCGGCTCACTTGACTGCAGTCCGAGCCAGAGGGACAACAAAGGACCAGTTGCTGGGTGAGTTACGTAGCGGTTTAATGCGTCTTTGTTTCTTTCGAAATTATATTCTTTTGTTTATTTCCCGCCTGGATGTTTTACTATATGTTTCTTTTAATTATAGGGTGTAGGGTAGGTATTGTGTTAATTATGAATACCAATACTAGTTCGCTGTCTGGCCCAGCTAAGATTGTTGCGCAAAGGTTTTGGGATGATGCTTGTATGCAGGCTATGGGCGAGATATTCTGATTTCCCCCTGTCCGGTACACTCTCGATTCTCGAGTTAGCGACTGTTAGAGCTCAGTTACAGGCGTTTGAGATGATTAGATTAGGAAGGGAGCCTGGAAATGCGATAGATTGGAATGCATTCAGGAAGTGGGAAATAGTTGCACATGAGTGTTTTTTCAAGTCAGAAAGAAGCGTAGCTGAGGAAGTTAATAAGAGAGATGAATATTCAAAGTCCCTTCCCCCTCCTAGTCATTCCCTTTTGAACTCTATCACGCCGACTCGGCACTCAGAGCTCACACATCCTTCCCAAACTATGACTGTTTCACCCGCTGTTGTAGCTGCCGCCCCGCCTCCCAACTCTGCCGGGGTGAAACAAAAACAGGGAGGACGACAAAGGGAGAATAGACAATGTAGTAGTAGGTCTAAGCATATTCATCGGTACAGACAGAGTGGGAAGGATGAAGCATGTTTCCATTGTGGACAATATGGTCACTGGATGGCACAGTGTCACAGTTACCGCAAGCTTAATGAAAGGGAGGAGCCTCAGATTTGGGGTCCAGCGCCACCTGCTGGGGTTCCCTTGAACAACCCACAAGGTAGATTTTAACTAGCCAATATAGACTTTTTTTTTTAAAGGTAAATAAACAGGACATGACAGATGTAGCTGAGGATGTAAGGTTTGTACATGATGGTGGGAGGATAGATAATGTTTGCCAGTGTCTTAATCTGAATACAGCATCTCCTAACAACCCAATTATATATATATATTTTTTTTATGTTTATGTTAAATATCTCATGTTTATAGTTTGAGGCACATTCATCGGGTCTGAGTGTTTTCTGAGTGTTTTTACAGACAACTGTCGTGACGGGTGAATGCCAAACCAGGAGACGGGCACGGGACCGGAGGTGGAGATGGAGGTTACCGGCCTGCTTCCCTACAGATGGGCGACACCTGTGGTTCGTGGGATGCAGGGCCAACGCCATGTCACCGACTCACCGTGAACGACAGATAAGTATGACATAGGGAAGAGACCATTTTGTCCGAAGCATGCCCAATACTCTGTCCTCAAATGCAGAAGTAGATAATTTATATTTTGTTAATTGTAAATGAAGCGAGTTCATTTTAGTGTTATTTTATTTGAGTAATGCATTTGTGACCGCCGCTGGTAATTTGGTCCTCAACTAGGCAAAGGTCATTTTTCAGTTTTTTACAGATTATGAAAGTGCAGATTGTAAGCTTTCAAATGAGGTCTCATACATTGAAATCTGAACATAGTTGAAGAAGATATAGCCTGGTAACCCCTCCCCCAGCCACTCCCCCACTGGACGATCTGTCATTATCTGTCAGAGTGGCTGTCAACTTGGGGTATTACCTGAGAGTGGCTGCCAAGTGGGGTGCTCTCTCACTGATGACCCCACACTCTTTGAGTCAGTATTAATCTTGTTCTTAACTGCATTCACAACACAATATAAGATTAAGTTCAAATGTAACATTCTTTATTGTCACATACATGATAAAGTACAAGCATAAGTAGTAAAGTGTACAAAAAAAGGCAACAGTTTTAAAGTGTACAGTCAGTTGTCTGTTTTAAAGTGTACAGTCAGTGGTCTGTTTTATAGACAAGGTGCATAGTGTTCATTGTGATCAAGTGTACAACAAAGTAATAACAGTCCCCAGCTCAATACTCATAATAACAACAGTACTCAGCTCAGTATTCAATATTCTAACAATGCAGTCTGTGCAAGTGTGGGCAAGTCTGTGCAAGAGAACAAGCAACGCTTCAGTATACAAACAGGAAAAGGCTGTGGCCTTTCTCCTGCAGTTCTGTCCGTCCTGATGACTTGCAGTGAATCTACAAGCGCAAAGCCTGATTCTGAGCGTCTCGTCCCTCATCAGAACAGAACTCTCTGATCTTGTCAAAGAGATACGTCTGTCTGGCCATGTCCAGTCCGGGTGGGGCTTGCACAAGAAGACCTTCTCTGGGGGGCAGGACATCAGGCTTGCGCAGCAGCTGAAACTCGACTGCTGGTGCATCACGGTGTTCTCTGGCCACAACCATGCCAGGTCTCTCAGCATCAAAACTGCAATAGAATAGAAGGAAGAAAGTACATTAAACTATTGCCCACAGAACTGGCACTCCATATAGATAAAATAGTACCAGAAAGTGTTGATTAAATAGACTAGCTAATGGATGATAGGATGAACGTATTCTCACCTGTAGTGCAAAATCAAAGCTGTAGTGCATAGTAATTTTTGCTCATCCTGTAATTAAAACAAAAAACAAAGGTCTCAGACTACCATACCACTCATGCTCTCTCATTCTGTTTCTCTCTATAATATAGCTACCTAGCTAGATATTAGCTGCCTCGCTGGCTAGTTTAGGAACAAAGGGCTAGCTCACTAGCTAGCCATGTCCCTGTGCTAGGCAGCTGGCTGGATATTAGCTGCCTCGCTAGCTAGTTTAGGAACAAAGGGCTAGCTCACTAGCTAGCCATGTCCCTGTGCTAGGCAGCTGGCTAGATATTAGCTGCCTTGCTGGCTAGTTTAGGAACAAAGGGATAGCTCACTAGCTATAGCCATGTCCCTGTGCTAGGTAGCTGGCTAGTTTAGGAACGAAGGGACAGCTCAGCTAACTAGCATGTTAGCTAACGTTAGCTAGCTAGCCTTTGTTAGTTAGTGCTAGTGCCTTTGTTATGCTAGGTAGACTTAGTCACTTGTTTAGAAAGGAGCTACTGCTAAACGACTAACGTGTATGTAATGTAATGTAAACAGCACAGATAGTATAAAGATAGCTTACCCCAAAGCAAAGCAGAATGCTTGGCGGCAGACAACAGTGGTGTGAATCTGGTACGTCGTTCGACGAAACTTTCGCTTGGTAGCAACTTGCTTTGTTGATACAGTCATCTCTGTATCACAGGTCATCAAGAATAAAACTGCGTGTATGAACGAGTCCTGCTCTGCTGGAGTTTTAGCTGCTCTTAAAACTCTTTCCATGTCCTGGATGCCATCCCCGTCTTCTCTTTAGCAAAAGCTGTAACATCCATGGTTAAACTTGGAACTGAATGTAAACAAAGCCGGCGTGTTGGGGAAGGGTGGGGGGGGCGGAGAACCCGGAAGCAATAGCCAATGAAACCAAATCATGCGAATCGATCTGCCCGCCCCCAAACCCGACTCGAAATAAGCTAAAAACGAGCTTAGTTTGCAGACTAATTATACGTATTTCGTGAACCTAAAACTGTTGTCTGTTATAGTAAGTGGGTTCTTCACAAGTTCAACTTCGGTAATACAAAACCCCCCAAAAAACAGAAAAAAAATGTTTTTATTTATTTTGCCCCCTAGCGCATTTCGGGGTTTGCCGAGTTGCGGACCAAATCACCAGCCGCTGTCACATTTTTTCCCCCCATCTGTTTTATCCTGACTTCAGGGAATTTTCGTTTTCACCCTTAGGGGGTGTTGTTTTGTTGAGACGAGAATCTTTTTATTTTATTTCATAAAATCGCGAGAGAAATTCTAGAGCAAAATCCAATTGCCTTGATCACGACTGGGGACTGGGCGTGTTAAAGCAATTCTTGCACTGCCCCTGATATCACTGCAGGCTACTGCAGAGCCTAGATCCCTGCTACTGTCCTATTCGGTAAATGGACAAAAGCTAGGTCCCCACTGACAAACTACATAGACTGACGAGCCCGACTGGCTCTAACGACACTTGAACAGACACCCTGTTTAAGTTTTCCTGACTGACTAACACCATTTTTCCCCAAAGCAGGATCATCTCCTGCCAGGAAGAGGAGATGATAGAATGTGACTTGCACTTAACGATGTTTCTGAGTATCTTCAACAGACTGCTGATAACCGTTCCTGACCAAAGAAGGGCTTCCTGACCAAAGAGGGGAACAGGGAGACCACACCAGACCAGAGGACTCTCCTCTTGCTCTCCTGTTTTGTCTATGCTGTCTCTTTCATCTGTGGATTCACAGGTCTCTCCTCCCATGTCTTTCAAAGACATTGCCGACCTGCAAGACTCTGCTCCCCGTATGAAATCCCCACTAAGGGAAGGCGACCATTCCGGACGCCAGAGAAGGCTTCTTGCATCATCTCCAACCAGGCCATTGGGTCCTGATCCGCGACCTGGGGCAGTACCAGATTCAACTCACGCAGACGGCTGCCAGAGTAGCTGAGAGAACTTCGTGGGTCCATGAGAGCCGTTGCATCCCAGACCAGGGAGCAGACGAGCAGCCTGAGAAGAAGAGGCCAGAAGACATGGAAGAGAAGTAGAAGTAGCGGGGTGAACCTACCCGTCAAAGATGGAACAATCAGGACCATGGCATTCAGGCCTGTGGAATAGCTGTCAAAAATAGCTGAGAGGACGGTCCATGCAGCCGAACCAGAGATCTCAAGAGTAAAGCAGTGGACCGCCACACTGTCCTCTTCTCTGATGAGCAATCGGAGAGTGACCTTGCCGGTCACCTCCACACTGTCCTCTCCTCTGATGAGCAATCGGAGAGTGACCTTGCCGGTCACCTCCTTCTCGTGGTCGTTGTTATGACAACGTGAACAAGCTCAACAGCAATGACTGCACCACATAAACACGCACACACTGGAACCTACATTGGACATTCAGAGACGCAAACATGGAAGCTACGATCCAGAAGAGGAAATGACATTCGATTGTTCACAACAGGAGTGAATGAACTTTGAAATTATCATGAAATATCATATTTGTTTAGAAGAGTTACAATGGTTGAAACATGAGTTGATAAATGAGTTTGAAGAGTTATTTCTTTGGGTTTTTCCTCTAAATTGACCAAGAGGTTTTTTGCCCTTTTTACACTGGTAACCATGTCATCTTTTTACCTTGTTTCTGTCAAACTTTAAAGGGTTCCACATATGCTAAACTCAATCGAAAATGTATTTTTCACCCTCATTTCGTTTTTTGAGAGTCTTACTGATATGCCCAGTCCCAATTCCTAACACTCGCTGCTCTCTCTGTATTGCCCGTGAGCGCTTTCCCCCCTATCCCCTCCTATCAATTGCTTCATTTTCCGGAAGTGGGGGCCCTGACGTCACGTTTTTTGAGAATTTGCATACTTCGCCCCTGATTAGCATATTTAGCTTGTTGCGTAGGCCACCTTATCATTAACCTAGCCTCGTGTCTCCAGTCTCTCCTACGAGGATGGACATTAAATTTGGTAAACGGTGCCATGTCCTTGGCTGTTCTCTAACAAACAAGCCTCTCCACTCCCTCCCACGCGATGAAAGAAAGGATAAGTGGTTGAATTTTATTTATAATTGTAATATTCCCGAAACCCTTCCTAAATCAGTCTTAGTGTGCGCTGCGCACTTTACTCGCGAATCGTTCATAAATCTCGGCCAGTTTGAACAAGGACTTGCACAGTTCCTGCTTCTAAGGAACGATGCTATACCAACTGTTCGTGAAGACGCTGAAACTGTAAGTACAAAAATACCAAACTCCACGAGTTGTGCTTTGTGTGTGTGGATGGTGGCTGTTGTAGCCGGCGCGCTAACGTTAGTATTATTCTAACAGGCACTTAGATCGTTTACAGTTGGCTCGCCTATTTGCTATTTTGGTAATAACGTTAGGCCTATGTGACTGCTATTTTAGCCTCCTGGTTTAACTAAAAAGGCTCGGGTACATTAGCCAACAAGTTGCTGGTAAGCTATAGACCTTTTTCTGTGCAACGTCATCATCCTGTTTCGAAATTGCACACGCATCGCTGTAATGACACCTGTCAATAGAATCGATGCATTTGATTGATGCACCTGGTGGCAACCCTAACCCTAACGGCTGGTGGTTGTCGTTTTCTGGATCGCTAGGCGGGTCAAAATCGTAAGGAACCAAATTAGCTGCCATCTTTTCAAAACAGCAAAGTGGGCGGTAACATTACCTGGCGGGAACTAATTTAAATAAATAATTAGGTTTTTGATTTACTCTGAATCAAGTAAATTCAGCCTGGAGGGGTGGGGGGGGATACTAAAATAGCCCTGATAAATGTTATGTTATGCTCTATGTAAGCACAACTAGCGATTCATCAAGACAGATTGATAAAAACAACCGTTTCGCGGCAGAAAATAGATTTTTAGAAACTGCATTCTAAGTGCCCCGACCACCGCCATTACATGGATATACTGGCTCGCGCTGGATTTTAAATTTCTTCTACAGGCCTCCGAACTACACCAAAGTGATCTCGGTGAGTCAAACGTCTTATAATATGTCGTAAATAAGCTCCAGGTTGTCAAAAACGAGCATTGTCCTTTAACCTTTTGAACGAATCTTGGTAAATCCTTTTTTGACTAGATCAGTTAAATCCATTACAACAGCCTGGCTCCTGCTTGCGTGAGAATTGATCGCTTTGCGGTGCTTATTCCTCATCCAGTTATGGGTGGATGGAAAACTTTCAACTGAATGTTCATATTGTTCTGATAATTGTAGGCTATAGCAACATAAGAGTGGCAGCTTTGACAGCAACCCAAACATGAGCTAATCCCATAGCTGTAGGCCTACCATTGCTAGCCATGAATGAACTGTTGGATACTGCATATATTTGCTGTGCAACGTATCCATTGTCCAGTTGTCAAATTGATTATGCACGCAGTATTATTATTTTGGTGATTATTCTTTGATATAAATGCAGATGGGCTATATGTGAAGAGGCAATTGCTGGATTCTAATACGCTGTTTATAATGACACATCCCGACATTGAAGCATGAAAGGCGTAGCATACATTCTGTTTTAGTTTTTGGAAGAATTTATTGGAAAATATTGTTTGAAGTAGGCCTAGGCTATATTGAAACGAATTCCAAATTTTTGTGCTAATGGACGGCGCAGCGGAGGCGCAGTTGAACAAAACGTGGATATTGGAAAGAATAAGCACTGTGTTTTAAAATGTTGTGGGTCAATCATGCAGCTGTAACAGAATATGCGCATTCCAATGTCCATGCAGGGCACGTATTTTTACCGCTATTATAATCCTATTTGATGAGGGGGGGCGGGGGGGGGGGTTGGGACTGACTGCCCCCCCTGATCAAAAAGTCAAACTGCGCGTATGCTGCAGAAGCCCGTCTGAGCACAGCCCGTCCAAGCACAGTCCATCTGAGCACAGCCCAGCATTTCGATGAGGAAGACTTCCCTTTCCTAGCTGCCCCCCAGCCCATCTGATGCCCACCTGCAGCCCATCTGAGCACAGCCCCCCCCCCCCCCCCCAGGCCATCTGACGCCCACCCACAGCCCATCTGAACACAGCCATTTCTTTTGTAAATAACTTTTTTTAACAGGATGTTTTTTAAAATCCTTTTTGTTTTTAGAACTTGTTTATAATGTTGCAGGCCAGACATTGTGTGTACTTTTTTGTCTGGCTAGCCATAATGTCATTTTGTGTACCTTTTTAATATAATAAATTGTTCTTACCTGTTAATGGTGTTGTCATAACTTTAACTAACCCTACATTTCAACCAGACATTCCAGTGAAACCAGGTAGTCAAAATAACTAACCTGATATAAAAAAATTGTCACCGCAAACGCATTTTTGATGATGTCCTCAGTCCAGTCCGTACCATGGATGTATTGGTCCATACGCTTAATAATGGCGATTTCGTCTTCCTCTGCTACTGTTTCAAGAATGCGCACGCATACTTGTGCTGACTAGGCTGTAAAAGAGTCTATAATTAACAAATATAACCCACGCTCATTACATAACTTCTACAACATCCAGTGGCAAAATATGTCAGGTACCTTGATATGTCCACACCAAGGATTGAACTCACAACCTTCGCAGTGCGCACTATCCACTCAGCCACCGCTGACCTAGGAAGTCTGTGGAGTCTTTTTCTTTTGATGTTCTGGGACCACTGCCTCTTGTGGCAACATAGAACTGCAGGTCAACAACGCCAGCAGGGACAGAGGAAGGGAGGAAGGGAGCGACAAAAAGGATTCCCTCTTCTAGGTGTGTCGGCTTACAGCCAACACACAAAAAAGCCCTTTACCTCCCTCTTGTGGCTATAGCTGTAAAAAACCTGTTTCATAATTATATTTCCAACAAGTCACTACGTTATCTTCCTACTGTGACATCTCTTCATCTCTGTTGAATATATATTACCATAACACACCTCTACTGGCTCATGAGTCTGCCCATCACACCAGTTATCCCAACTACCTACTAAGTCTGGCTCAGCTTCTAGGATGTGACTATTTTACCAAGCTGGAAGTAAATTCTCATAAAAATATGACTTACAAACATTACTCTGCTTCACAGCACAACTGTAGTTTAACAACTTACACATAATTTCTTCCTTCTCCGATTCCAAGGTTGATGAAAGGAACAACTGCTGATCACATGGAATAGTGGATGACATGTTAGAGATCATTAGTGGTCAGTGGTCGAGGAGCCTATCCTGGCAGAGGTACTTCCATCCCCAGCCATCAGCCTTGAGGTTGACTAAAATACATATGTGTCACTAAGTAGACAGCTGGACTTGTCAGGTACATTATGGTCATTGGCAGTAATATAAAACATGTAAATGCATAATGATTAATAACCCACACATGTATGATGGTTTAGTTTCTTTCAGATACATCAACTAAGAGAGGCAGGTAACCCTAACCCTTATAACCAATAAAAAAGGTGTATAACCAGTTCTTGGACATGGTTCCAGTGAATGATGGGAAGGAGGACACCGTTGCTACTGCTATCAGAGATGTTATTCACAGGAAACATTTAGGATTAGAAGCTCTATGGACTTCAGACAGATGGAGCAGCAGTGTTATTTCCTCAGGTTTAGTGAATAAGATTAGTACCTCCTTTCTGGTACTCTTATTTTGACAATGAAGGGCCTCTTAATGTTGTACTAGTTTTACATGCACTTTGACAGGAAGTCCGCCATCTTCAGCCACATGTCTGAATGTCTACACAAACAATCTGCTGCAGTATTTCTTCTGTTTATTCCTTTGGCAGCATCATCTGTGAGTATTTGCGTTGCGCATAACTTAAAACTATTTCATCTGTATTGTTGGATATTAGCTAATTATTAGCATATTTGTATTCATTGTTAAATATAGACTTCCTGAAACTATATGGGCTCTAAGCATTTCTACAGTATGTTAATATTTATTTTACAGTACTCTTTGTTCATTTTGTTAGTTTCACTCTGATTCATATTGTCTATGGGAGTGTGGTCCAATAAAACACCAATATTAATTTGAATGGAGTTTAGCTTGCTGCTGAATTGTATACCTATGCGCACGCACAAGGAGAGCAGTACATGCAGTAATGCAGGTATGATGATTTTACTCTCCACGTGAGTGTGCTTCTAACCAAGAAATCTATCATATATGAATTTCCCGTTTTACATTTATTATCTCATTTAAATAGAATGTTTATATTGTGTTGCCAAGCAATTATCAGTACTTCAGGAATAGGGCAAATTAGTCTTAAGTCAGCAGCTGCTACCTTGCATGTCTGTGATTTGAAAATAAAGGTACAATGTACAGTAGCCTGATACATAATACCTTACAGTTGGTATTTCCTGTATATTCATTATTAAATAATGAGTCTATTGTAACATTTAAAGGAAGTAAAGGACACAAGGTGGATGTCACAGCATGGAGCCATTGAAGCCCTGCAGAAGAACCTGGCTGTCACAGCATGGAGCCATTGAAGCCCTACAGAAGAACCTGGCTGTCACAGCATGGAGCCATTGAAGCCCTGCAGAAGAACCTGGCTGTCACAGCATGGAGCCATTGAAGCCCTGCAGAAGAACCTGGCTGTCACAGCATGGTGCCATTGAAGCCCTAGAGTCTTGCCAACATTGACCGAGGTGAAAAGATGCCCACTGGACAAATTGCTATACATATTCTGTGGGACATACTGGACAGATTTGTAGCAACTGTTTATCTACAAGCTGACTTATTCCTGCATCTTGCTGGCCTGTCCTGAATGTTTCAGAGGGCAGATGATAACCTTTTTCTAATCAAGGAGCAGCTGTTCATAGCTCTGTCTGCATCACTACATTGAGGTGACATTTTGGTTGTACTGTCTGATCACAACACTGAGTTCTAATTTTTAACTCATCTGTCCATCCATCCATCCATCCATCCATCCATCCATCCATCCATCCATCCATCCATCCATCCATCCATCCATCCATCCATCCATCCATCCATCCTTCCTTCCATCATATTCATTCCATTCATTGTCTGCTCCTGTTTTATTATTGTATCTGAGGCTTCACATGTTTGGTGATGGAACCTCAGTGGGTGAGAACAGACATGTAGAATAGACTTTCAGATTTAGGCATGAGCAGCATCTTTCCATTCATTTAAAAATAAATATGTATTATTTTATGCCAACCTACATTCAGTCTAGCCCTAACCCTAACCTCTTAGAGTGCATGAAGTGTCGGCCAGCTGTGTCATGTGTGTGTGTCTCCATTCTCAGGCTAGCACAGGTAAATCTACCACCTACCTACCAGGCTGGCACAGGTAAACCTAGCACCTACCTACCAGGCTAGCACAGATAAATCTACCACCTACCTACCAGGCTAGCACAGGTAAACCTACCACCTACCTACCAGGCTAGCACAGATAAACATACCACCTACTGTACCTACCAGGCTGGAACAGGAACTGTGATGGTCCTTATGCTGATATGGATCAATTATCAACACAATCATAGCCTTTTATACCCACTAACCCCAGAGGACTTGGATATTGGAGTGGTTTGCAGGGAATCACAAATCCAGGAAAAAGCACAAGTCACAAGAGACAAAAAAGCCCTCTACCTCCCTCTTGTGGCTATAGCTGTAAATTACCTTCTGTTTAATAATTATATTTCCAACAAGTCACTATGTTATCTTCCTACTGTGACATCTCTTCATCTCTGTTGAATATATTACCATAACACACCTCTACTGGCTCATGAGTCTGCCCATCACACCAGTTATCCCAAATACCTACTTAGTCTGGCTCTGCTTCTGGGATATGACTATTTTACCAAGCTGGAAGTACATTCTCATTAAAATATGACTTACAATCATCTGTAGTTTAACACATTACAAATAATTTCTTCCTTCTCTGATTCCAAGGTTGATCAAAGGAACAACTGCTGATCACATGGAATAGTGGATGACATGTTAGAGATCATTGCTGGTCAGTGGTCGAGGAGCCTCTCCTGGCAGAGGTACTTCCTGGAACCCATAGACATCACCAGATGCCTGGTTTCATCCCTGGTGATGCTCTGGCAGGCCTGTACTGCAACTGTCTTCAGGTACTGCTTATTATTTGGGAGGTTTCCCTTCAGTTTTGTGTTCAGCAAGTGCAATGCATGCTCAATAGAATTCAGGCCAGGTGATTGACTTGGCCATTGCAGAACATTCCATGTCTTTGCCTTGAAAAACAATTTGGTTGCTTTCACAGTATGCTTCAGGTCATTGTCCATCTGCACTGTGAAGCGCTGTCCAATGAGCTCAAGCTTTTGGATGAATATGAGCAGATTATCTTGCCCACAACACTTCATGCTGTAACCAGGTAACTGGAAATTGTATTGACTTCACCTTTTGAAGTGTGTCTGTGTATTAGGGAGACTCACAGAGGACATCCCTGCTAACATCCATGTTCTCTCCACAGTGGAGGAGTGATGATGTAATTTGACAGGATAGAGGTGGTCAACAAGCTGGTCCCTACAGCAGGTAAGACCCTCTGAACTACACTACTCAAGACCTCTCTCTCCCGGAAGTGATGGACAATATGTTCTATGCAGCAAGTGATGTTATTCCAACCTTAACTTCTGTCTCTCTTCTCAGTTGTGGACATAGTGAAGAACTACTTAGCAGATTATGATGCAGTGTGCACACTCTACGGGAGGTCTACATGAGCTGTTGGGTTAGAATACACACTGTGTGATGCTGAGGCATTGCTAGGCAAGGCAAGGCAAGTTTATTTGTATAGCACATTTCAGCAACAAGGCAATTCAAGTGCTTTACATGAGACATTAAAAGCATCAAGACAAAGTGCAACACATAAAAGGTCATATAAAAACGAAATGCAAAAAGGGACACTCTTTTCTTTATCACATACTGACACCTTCTCTCTCTCCTCTCACTTATGTACAATGTCCTTCTGTATAGTTTCTCACTGGCTTTTCACCAGTGCCTCAAACATCCTTTCTGAGCAAGGGACCATATCAGCTGTCGCTCCGTGTTTGCAATGGGCTGTGCTATTCTTCATCATCATCGTCCACAGATGGGCCTCCCATCTTTGTCTCCAGTTATCCCGGTCCTGTTAGGTGCCAACAATGTATCCTTTCCCACTTTTATGTAGCCAGTCCATGTGTGTCTCTCCTGTCTCTCTACCTCAGCTGATCAGCTTCCTCAGGTCCTCAGGGTGCCACTCAACAAAGACATAAGGGTGACACTCTTTCTTTCTTTCTTTCTTTCTTTCTTTCTTTCTTTCTTTCTTTCTTTCTTTCTTTCTTTCTTTCTTTCTTTCTTTCTTTCTTTCTTTCTTTCTTTCTCTCTCATTCTAACTTTGTGTGTGTGTGTGTGTGTGTGTGTGTGTGTGTGTGTGTGTGTGTGTGTGTCTGTCTGTCTGTCTGTCTGTCTATCTATCTGCACAGGTGGTCTGACTGTTTGGATGATGAAGCAAGGACAGTGATGCAGTTACAGTACGCAGCAAGCTCAGTGAGAAGGAGATGAAGCTGACAGACATCCTGATAGGCGCTCAGCTCTGCCCACCAGCTGGACCAGCATCACATACACCCCCACCCCCAGCCCCGGACTGTCCCAGCCCACCCCTGGCTCCGGAGTGTCCCAGCCCAGCCTCAACGCCAGAGGTCTATTTCTGACACACTGCATGGACAGGTTAGAGCACACATACACACACAAACACACACGTTGGCATCCTCTCTGCAACACTGATCTCTTCTGCAACCCTACTCTCTCTCCCCCCTGCTCCCAGGCTCCCGCTGTGGTGATTATCTGCAACTGCTGTGCTGTACAGACTGAGAACAAGGAGAGATGGACACAGGGCCTGCCCCTCCAGCAGCTTACCAAGAACGCAGGAATGGTCAGCAACAGACAACCAATCTGAAAAACTTCACTTCAGCATCAAACAGTGTATGCATAGGCTGTGTTCGGAGATTTCACAGTCCATTCTCTGTGTGTACTTTGCACCGTAGGCTGCGACCCTAACCCCTGCTATGGATGGGAACAGCACCCACTGCCAGGATATAGATCAGGTACCAGTTATGGTCCCTCATCCCCGGATAATAGTTATTGATTAGGGTGATAACATGTCTATCTATCCATCATTCCTTCTTCCTCATTTTGCTTTGTTGTATGCTGTTATATCTATCACATTTTTCTCTTTATTTTTGTACGCGAAAATTATACAAAAAGGTTGAATTAACTCTCCCTTTGTTTCTTTCCCTCTTTCAATCTCTCTGCCTCTGTCAGTGTGCTCTGGTCTGGATGTGTTTCCAGCTTGCAGGGTCTGTGAACACAGCCAAGGGGTTCAGCTGTGAGTCATGTCCAACTGAATACTGTCATTTATTTTAATGTCAATGTCATTTTCTTTATATAGTACCATTCATACAAAATAAAGTAGCACATAGTTTTTTCCATAAAAAATACTCACAACTTTCCCTCAGTGGTGTGGGAGTGGACCAGACTCCAGAACCTGACTTCTAACTGGCTCCAACGCTCTGTTTCAGGACAACTATAGCACATGAGACCAGTGGGATGTGGGGAACACTGTTATGAACACACGCCAAATTCTCCCATACATAGGAGTTGTATTTGACTGGCAATGTGGCTGTATGTAAATTAAACGCAGGGTCTCCTTTTTGATGTCACAAACTAGTTAATTTTGAAGACATTGTGATTCTTTATCACATATGTGGTGTCTTCAAGCAATTTGTTGGACATGTCTTCAAATGGGTACTTTTGAAAGTTTCACCTTCAGTAATCGCACACACACATTATACCTTGGAGGTGCTGTTTATCTCAAGGAGGAGCTGCCTGAACCTGCCATCACAAAGACACCTCCAGCTCTACCTTATGTGATGAGAGATGGCCTTGTCTGAGCAAAGTGTATAGGAGTTGTGGAGGATTTGTTTTTGAGTGGAGAAAGGGGGTGGGGGTTATGAATTAAAGTAAAGGATAATGATTGTGAAAAATTATATTTGGTGCCTTGTTTTATATCAATGGCTGTAGTACATTTTTGACTATGATGGTCATGATGGTATGATGATAACCCTAAAATAATGGGGGACTTAGGCAGAAAAAAACATTTCCACAATGTAAAAAAAAGCACATTTCATGTAGCCTTACATTAAATTATATGGATGTCTCCATCAATCAATCAATCAATCAATCAATCAAAGCTTTATTTATATAGCGCATTTCATACCCAGAGGCAACACAATGCGCTTTACAGAGAACAAGGGAGGTGGGCAGACATCCCACCCCTACATATTCCAGAGGGAAGCAAAAAAACAGTAATCACCCGGGGGCCAGATAAGTGAGCTGTAAAAATTCTTCCCTGACCCCTCTCAACGAGGCGATCGAGCAAGCTCCTGGAGTATGTTTGTCTACCGGCTAAGAACATTTATAGAGCAATAAATAACATTAAATTACATTTTCAGAGTAAGAGAGGCTAATAACATCATAGGAGAGACATGGCAAACATTGGTGTATGTCTGTGTGTGCATATATGTGCCTGGGCCCAGATAGAGGCAGGGGTTGGGGTAGGGTGGGGGGTAGGAAAAGGATACGGACCCGGGTTAGGGTGAGGGGAAGGGGATGTGAGCCCAGGACTGGTGTATGTCAGTGTGTGTGTGAGTGTGCCTGGGTCCAGGTAGAGGCAGGGGTCAGGGGTAGGGTGGGGGTAGGAAGAGGATACGGACCCGGGGTAGGGTGAGGGGAAGGGGGTACTGGACCCAGGCCTAAGGCCGGAAGTGGACTGTTGTATGTCTGTGTGTGCGTGTGTGTGTGTTAACTAATTTGCTACGACATCTGCAGCAGACACAGGGGTATCTATCGGACTCAGGGTGGTCTGCTGGTGACAGTGGGGCATCCACTGGACCTGGTTAGAAGATAGGAGGGAGAGAGAGACGCACTAGGGAGAGGGGAGGCAGAACAGGGTTAGTAGCACACGGAGCCATATATAGAGCAATACATTACGTCAAACTACATTTTCAGAGCAAGAAAGGCTAAGAGCATCATGGGAGAGGTGTGGCAAGCACTAATGTGTGTGTGTGTGTGCGTGCCTGGGCCCCGATAGAGGCAGGGGTTGGGGTAGGGTGGGGGGTAGGAAAAGGATACGGACCCGGGTTAGGGTGAGGGGAAGGGGATCTGAGCCCAGGACTGGTGTATGTCAGTGTGTGTGTGAGTGTGCCTGGGTCCAGGTAGAGGCAGGGGTCTGGGGTAGGGTTGGGGTAGGAAGAGGATACGGACCCGGGTTAGGGTGAGGGGAAGGGGGTACTGGGCCCAGGCCTAAAGCCGGAAGTGGACTGTTGTATGTCTGTGTGTGCGTGTGTGTGTGTTAACTAATTTGTTACGACATCTGCAGCAGACACAGGGGTATCTATCGGTCTCAGGGTGGTCTGCTGGTGACAGTGGGGCATCCACTGGACCTGGTTAGAAGATAGGAGGGAGAGAGAGAGGCACTAGGGAGAGGGGAGGCAGAGCAGGGTTAGTAGCACACAGAGCCATATATAGAGCAGTACATTACATCAAACTACATTTTTAGAGCAAGAAAGGATAAGAGCATCATGGGAGAGGTGTGGCAAACCCTGATGTGTGTCTGTGTGTGTGTGCGTGCCTGGGCCCAGATAGAGGCAGGGGTTGGGGTAGGGTGGGGGGTAGGAAAAGGATACGGACCCGGGTTAGGGTGAGGGGATCTGAGCCCAGGACTGGTGTATGTCTGTATGTGTGTGAGCGTGAGTGTAGGTGTGCCTGGGTCCAGTTAGAGGCAGGGGTCGGGGGTAGGGTTGGGGGTGGGAAAAGGATACGGACCCGGGGTAGGGTGAGGGGAAAGGGAACTGGGCCCAGGTCCAGGCCTAAGCTGGGTGTGGACTGGTGTGTGTCTGTGTGTACGTGTGTGTTAACTAAGTACTACAACATCCACAACTGACACGGGGGTATCTATTGTCTGCGGGCGACAGTGGGGCATCTACTGGACCAATGTATATAGAGGATTCACAGGTAGGTTTGAGGCTGCCTTTCTGTGTCTCAAGTTCCTAGCTAGTGATTGTAGGCTAGGTCGAAAAGGTACGTCTTGAGGTCTCGCTTGAAGACCTCCGTTGTTTCGGCCCTTCTTAGGCACTCCGGTAGGGTGTTCCAGAGGTTGGGGGCATAGAAACTAAAAGCGTGTTTCTTGGTCCTGGCTTTTGGAACTGTTAAGAGTTCAGTACCTGAGGATCTGAGTGGTCTGTTGGGCATGTACTTAACAAGCATGTTAGAAATATATTCTGGTGAGTGATTGTGGAGAGATTTATAGACTAGTAGTAGTATTTTAAAGTCTATTCTAGAGTTGACTGGTAACCAGTGTAGTGATTTTAAGGCTGGTGTGATGTGTGCCCTTCGTCTAGTCTTAGTGAGGACTCGTGCTGCAGCATTCTGTATCATTTGTAGCTTAGAGATTGCTTTCTTTGGTAGGCCTGATAGTAGAGCATTGCAGTAGTCCAGCCTGCTTGTGATGAAAGCATGCATTAATCTTTCGGTGTCAGCCTGAGAGAGAAAGGGTTGCACCTTGGCAATGTTCCTTAGGTGGTAGAAAGATGTCTTTGTAATATTCTTTATGTGGTTTTCGAAATTAAGATCTGAGTCAAGTATGACACCTAGGTTTTTAGCCTGGCAATTGGTGTCAATTTCCAGAGTTTTTAAGTGTGCAGCTAGTTTCTCTCTTTCAGCTTTTTCTCCAATGATCAGTACTTCTGTTTTGTCCTGGTTTAGTTGGAGGAAATTATGTGACATCCATACATTTATATCTGTAGTACACTTGACAAGGCAGTCAACCAAGCTGTAGTTACTGGGTGTTACAGAAATATAGAGTTGGGTATCATCTGCGTAGCTATGGTAGCTAATGTTGTGCCTCCTGATGACACTGCCAAGGGGCAGCATGTACAGGCTGAAGAGTAGAGGTCCTAGGATCGATCCTTGGGGCACCCCACAGGTCATTGGGATCTTTCCTGAGCTATAATCACCGAGGGCGACGAAGAAATCCCGACCGGTTAGATAGGTCCTAAGCCAATTTAGGACTGGACCAGAGAGGCCAACCCACTTTTCCAGTCTTTCGATGAGGATTGCATGATCTATAGTATCAAAGGCTGCACTCAGGTCCAGGAGGACGAGAACAGAAAGCTCTTTGGAGTCAGCATTAATTCTGAGGTCATTTACAACTTTGACTAATGCCGTCTCTGTGCTATGGTGGGCGCGAAAGCCGGACTGGAAAAGGTCAAGGGTACAACTTGTAGCTAAGAAATCATTAATCTATTTGAAAACTATTTTTTCCAGAATTTTACTCAAAAAGGGAAGGTTGGAGATTGGTCTAAAATTGCTAAAAACTGAAGTGTCTAAGTTGTTTTTCTTCAGTACGGGTCTCACCAGAGCAGTTTTAAGTATTGGTGGGAAGACACCTGTAGATAGGGAGTCATTAACAATGGATAAAATGTCATAGGATACAGAGTCAAAAATTGTTTAGAAAAAATCGGTGGGGATGGGATCCAGCAGGCATGTGGAGGTTTTGAGTTTGGATACTACTTTCCTCAACATTTCTGTGTCAATCAGTGTAAACAGGCTCATATGTCCATTGCATGGAGGGAGAGGATCTGTAAACGGGATGCATGGCCTTTCCTGGGTGATATTTCTCCTAATATTCATAATCTTATCTCTGAAGTAAGCTGCAAATTCCTCACATTTGGAGGTAGAGAGCAGGTTATCAGGTGTTTTACGGCAGGGTTTATTAGGCTATCAATTGTTGAGAAGAGCACTCTTGAATTATTTCGATTGATAGATATCAATTTTGAGAAGTGGTCTTTCCTTGCATTTCTTATTGCTTTATTAAAAGCTGAGAGATGTTCTTTGAGAATATCATGGTGGACCTGTAGCTTGGTTTTTCGCCATATACGCTCAGAGCTTCTGCAGGTTCTCTTTAGTTGATATGTTTCCTTGTTTCGCCATGGAGCTTTATTATTGGTTGTGATCCTTTTCAGTTTAATAGGTGCTACAGAATCCAAGGCTGCCCTTACTCTGGTGTTAAAGGGGGTCGCCAAGTCTTCAATATGTCCTAAGGGCCCCACTTCTGGAGTTGATAAATTGTTTGTGGTCATTATTTCTCTAAAGCTATCGGCTACTGCGGAGGTAAGATAACGTTTTTTGATAAAGCGCTCAGTACTACTTTTGACTTTAGGAACCAATGCAGTGAAGAAGATACAGAAATGGTCGGAGAGAGCGAGGTCACTAATAGAGGAAACAGTGATAGTCAGGCCCTTAGTAATAACTAGATCAAGGGTGTGGCCGCGGTTGTGGGTTGGCTCAGAGATATGTTGGGTAAAATCCATGGAGTTTAGGAGGTTGATAAAGTCCCTAGCTTTCGAGTCCGCCTCAGTGTCTACGTGTATGTTGAAATCTCCAGTGATGATAATCTTATCATAATTTGTATGGATGATGGACAGGAGTTCTGAAAATTCTGTAGAGAAGGCAGAGCATTGTTTGGGAGGCCTATACACGGTTACTGCCAGAACTGGGGGCTGGCATTTTAGGACAATAGCGTGGTATTCAAAAGAGGCGAAATCATCAAAGGAGATGGTCCTGCAACTGAGGGCATCTGTAGCTATGGTGGCTGTGCCTCCACCTTTTTTCCCACTTCTGATAGATTGAAAAAAGCTATAGTTAGGAGGAGAGGCTTCAATGAGGGCTGCTGGTCCATTTATATTTAGCCAGGTTTCAGTTAGGAACATACAGTCTAATTTACGTTCACATATAAGATCGTTAATGAGAAAGGTTTTGCTTGGTAGGGACCTGACATTTAGAATCGCCATTGAAATAGCTTCCGGAGAAAAGGGCTGGCTCGCCTGTCTAGTAGGCCTGGATGGTATATTCACTGGAACTGATATCAGGTTTTTTATATTAGATCCACCTGACTGTTTCATTATGGTAATAGGGGTGCGGTGGGAGATAATTCGCTGAATGGCATATTCAGGTGGGCAGAATTTGTTTATAGAAATATAAACGTCGCTATGCCAGGTCTCAGTGAGGGGCAGGGAATCAAGGTCTATGGTGGTGCGCTGGTGAGATGGAGCTGGTGTAGCCCGACCCGCGGGTACAGGAGGTTTATGTTTGGCAGTAGGGTGGTTGAGACGGGTCAGGCTAACCCCACATCAGACGCTGGAGGATCTCAGCGTCAGGTCCATATTCATACTGAGCAGACGGGCACCTGACCTACTAGGATGGAGGCCGTCCCTGGCGAAGAGGTCCGAGTGGTTCCAAAACGTGGTAAAATTATCTATGAAGGGAAGCTTCAACTGGCAGCAGTAGCCTTTTAGCCAGATGTGGAGCTGACGGATCCTACTATATTTGGCATCACCATACCGGGGGGAGGAGAAAGGGCCAGAGATGATGCAGGTCTTTCCTGGTGCCTGAGCAGTGGAGATCAGGTCCTTGAAATCCTCCTTCAGCCGCTCAGACTGCTGGAGCTTGATGTCATTTGTTCCGACATGGATGATAATGGATGAGGCCAGGGGATAATCTGCGAGGAGAGATGGCAGAACAGTCCTGATGTCCGAGACCTTAGCTCCTGGGAAGCAGCACGTCCGGGCTTTCGGGACCACTACATGGCGCACCATGGATGATCCGATGACGAGCACAGATGGGGGGGCGGGCTCAGTGGCGGGCCCACTGGGCTTAGGGGACTTCCTTTGCTGCCTCACACCTGAAGGCCAAGTGGTAGAGGGTGGGGGCCGGGGTCCCCTCGGTGGACTGGGCTATGCTTAGGCCGGGGAGCAGGCTTATTAGCCTGGCTATAATGCCGCTCACTAACCGGAGAGGTGTGGGTGGGCTGCGGAGTATGGGTATGGTACTGAGGAGGGCTGGGTGTGAAGTGAGCCTCAGTTGCAGGGAGCCAGGACGAGGAGCTGATGCTAGTATCCTTGGACCTCTTGGATTCAGGCTCGGCCAGTAAAGTAAAGCTATTCCTCAGTTGGAGGGTGTCGTCGTCGGAGTGTTGGGAGGGGACCCTGGAGGTTTCCCTTCCTCGTTTCCTCCTAACAGTGGTCCAAGGGGTGGAGCTTAAATGCATGGGTTCTGCTCCGAGTCTGGGCCAGGATTTCTCACTCAGGGGGAGATCAAAATCCACATTCCCACCTTCGGATGCCGCCGACGGTGGAGCAGTGGGAGGCTGGACGTCGACATCTGGGTCGGGTTGCAGTGAGTCCAGGAAATGTTCGGCTTGATGTATAGAGTGTAGAGTAGAGATCCTTCCTTCCAACTCTGAGATTTTTTGGCTACGCTGGAGGCAACCCGAGCAGTTAGGGGCGGGAGGGTGTGGAGCCATCGCGAGACTCGTTAAAATAATTGCGGAATTAAGATAAAACCGCCAATCTATTTGCTAAAGGCGATGCTAGCGGGGAGAGGGAGTGCTATTTATGTAGTAATGCTAACGGGGAGGTAGGGCTACTTACTTAGCCGTGCTAGCAGGGGGAGTGGGGGCTGCTAGCTAGCAGTGCTAGCCGGGAGAGTGGGGCTACTTACCTAGTAGTGCTGGTAATACTCACGCGATCTACTGGGAGCAAGGCACGCCTCCGGTGTGTTGGGTTGGTACTGGAGAGGCAGGGGACGGCTGTCCCCTGTGGGCTAATGGGCTAGCCCAGTCAGGGGCTGGTTAGGGCTGGCGAGCCGCGGCTAGCTGCGGCAGCGTAGCTGTTTTGATCTAGACTTGGGGCTCGATGTCCAGGCGTCGGATCCAAAAATCGAATTATTGTGTACCACCAATGTTAGTGCGCGGTTTTAAACACGGAGATATGGTATACAAGTTTAGAAAACTGGATAAAACAATACACTTTGGGAGAGCTGGCGAGCGCAGCAAACTTAGACTACTTCCGCATTCCACGGATAGTCCACCTCCGCAATTACAAATCTGAGCAGACAAAAATGACCTGTGGATTTCCCCAAGGCTCCATCCACAACTATTAATTAAGGAAAATAAGCCAAATCCATGCTTGACAAACATGAGAATTCTTTATGACAACTATTTTCCACCGCTAATGCTGTCCGTCGCTGATGAAGACGGACATGAGCACTTTATCGGTCCCCATGGTGCATCCCCTGCATGCTGCCTACTGTCTGCTCTTGGCTGCCCTTGGAGGAAGGATGACAGAATGGGTGAAGAGCAGAGAACTTCATCAGTGGACACTCCTGTCTCTCTGTGTGTTTCAACATTGACGCGCCATCACTGGGTGCTGTGTGCAACAACTGTCTGACAATAAAAGTTGTTTGTTTTTTTGGTGTTTTTTTTAATTCCCTTTTATCAGTGTGAAGAATATAAAGGCATGACAACTTTTTGAATAACATTGTGCAGTCCATAGTGCATCTGGGCAAGGCACCTTGACATTACACATTTTAGCTGTTTCGCTAAAACAATATCAAAAGCAAGTCAGTATGTTTCCCATGTTATGCTTTTTGAGTAAAGTGATCAGAAATGCAGTGACATATTGTTTTAACAACGCTTTATCAAAATAAAAATGCTGCATCTCTTGCAGGGAAGGACATGCGCTTATAGTATTTGTAATATCTTTGCAGACATATGAACATTAAATTAACTTTAATCAGTCTAAAAAATATCTAGTTCAGTATCTTCTGATAATGAGTAACTGTCAGTAGGACAAGACCTCCTCAGACCACATCTCTTTGGGCTGAGTGGAATGATAACACAAACTCTAGCAAGAGGGTGAAGTGAAGCACTTCTGTACCTGTACCAGGGATAGTCATCTTCTTCCCTCTCATTTACAGTCACAGTTGCACTCCCAGAATTCCCTTTTTGGCATAAACCCCGCCCACTTAAATAGGGAGGAGTTTGAATATGAATACCGCACAGCTTTCTGGGTATTCACCATAATCAAACTTTGTACCTTTATAAAACAATGAGGAAATGAGATGGAAGGCTGAAACGAATGCCAAATGAACATTTAGTTTGGGATACATATTTTTGGAAGATAATATTACATTTTTTTCATTTTTCACCATGGGTGTGTTTGCTGTTCAGTTTAATTGGGTCCCCTAGTGTTTTACAGCAGGGTCAAAGCCTGACGATGCTCAAATCTGTATTGAGTACCCTAGGGCCTTCAAGTCAGTCGGTGAGTTTCTTTGAACAGTGTAGGAGCCGAATTCAGGGGTTTATGTGGCATGCCCGCAAAACTTCTCAGGGAATACTGCACTGTCTTAGACTTTCATACTGGACTTAAAACCTTCAGCCGGTAGATGTTTGAGGGGTGGCTGGTGAGACTCACCATCACCCCTCCGCCGGAGTGGATGTTTAGGGTTTAGAGACTTATAGATGGAGGAACCTTTCTTGAGTCTTCAGCCGGTAGAAGTTTGAGGGGTGGATGGTGAGACTCACCACTACTCCTCCGCCGGCGTGGAGGCACAGAGAGGGACCTTTCTCAGGCTCTGGTCGGACGGCTGTGGCAACCTTACCTTACGGTGACAACAAGCAGTTTGTTTGGCCAGGGGTTAAGTATGCGGCCCTCCAGGGTTCCACTTGGAACAGCACGCTGGATGTGGTGGTCCAGGGCATCGGGGATGGACTGTACCGTAGTGCAATTTGTCGCAAAGCGGTTCAAAGTCCACAGTCAAAAATCAATAATTTCGGGGAGGGTCTCAGAGGTGAACATGCATAATTAAGTAGCCATGTGTTTTTACGTTTTGTTTTGTCCGATGGCACCTTCTAGTGGGCGAAAGTGGGAACATCGCAAATGTAAATCCACAACTTTCTTGACCATTGTCAAAACATATCGGACTCATTAGTAGATCTCAATATGTCACAACCTTGTTTTGTTTTGGTATACTGTAATAATCCGTGAGAATACTTTGTCTTTACCTAAATTCCATTTATTTGTGTAATTTCTATCTTTTTGCAGGTCCTTATGGTTAACTTCAGTCCAATGGAGGTTGATGGCTGACCACTGCTCCAGGCTTCAGAGGAAGGAAAGGTGGATGGGATGAATAGAGGAAGGAAAGAGGATATTTCTTCTGCAAACACTTGCATGTTTGTTTCAGTGCCGCTGCTTCCTGCACATGTATGAATGTGTCATACGGTGAGACTAATAGATTACCTGTACCTTCTTCCCTGTCCGTCCCCTTAAAAGCAGTTCAATGTTTCTGAGGCTGATTAAAGCTACTTTAATAGTCCTATGGCTGTGTAAAATGATATTGTTGTACTATAGGCACATGTCCTCACCTGTAAGTAATCTTGCACTCTATAGCTGTGTCCCTCTGTTTTGATAAACAAATATAACCCCATTGTTGCATTTATTAATTGATTTTCCACAAGTCACTGTTACTGTAGTACTCACCACTTTTTTGAATAAAGTTCATGAAATAGTAAACACTTAGACAAAACACATCACTACAATGTCACTACGTTGTTTTCTTATACAGGCTGGCATGTCAACGTAAAACATCTGTAATAAACACAAGCCTTTGCTTATCACTGGATGGAGTGATATTGTCTAATGCGTCTCATTAATAAAATGCATAAGAGAACATTTCCACAGTCTTTAGCAGTACAAGCAATCACATCAAATGAGAACTGTGCTTGATATAATACTTAAAGACAGTAGTAGTAGTAGTAGTAGTAGTAGTGGTAGCGGGGGGGGGGGGTGGATCGACATTAGTCTGGTGTCTCCCTTCAGAACCGCTTGTCATGTTAGACTGTTGCCATGCTAGACTACACACAGTATAGATTACAGTCATTTAGCAGATATAGCTCTGAAGGTCCTCAACACACACAAGCCTCTACACCACGTCAAGGTCTCGATCCCGGTAGAGGAAAATGATGAACTATGTACAATAAAATGAGGGATGAGAAGGGCACTAGAGGGGAAGTGTCCATTCTTCTCAGAGGGCAGGGATGAGAAGGGCACTAGTGCGTGAGTGTCCATTTTTCTCAGAGGGCAGGGATGAGAAGGGCACTAGAGGGGAAGTGTCCATTCTTCTCAGAGGGCAGGGATGAGAAGAGCACTAGAGGGGAAGTGTCCATTCTTCTCAGAGGGCAGGGATGAGAAGAGCACTAGAGGGGAAGTGTCCATTCTTCTCAGAGGGCAGGGATGAGAAGGGCACTAGAGGGGAAGTGTCCATTCTTCTCAGAGGGCAGGGATGAGAAGAGCACTAGAGGGGAAGTGTCCATTCTTCTCAGAGGGCAGGGATGAGAAGAGCACTAGAGGGGAAGTGTCCATTCTTCTCAGAGAGCAGGGATGAGAAGAGCACTAGAGGGGAAGTGTCCATTCTTCTCAGAGGGCAGGGATGAGAAGAGCACTAGAGGGGAAGTGTCCATTCTTCTCAGAGGGCAGGGATGAGAAGAGCACTAGAGGGGAAGTGTCCATTCTTCTCAGAGGGCAGGGGGGTGGGGGTGCTAGAGGCACAAACTCAGGGCAGCTCATCCACAGCTTTTGTGACCTGTTCAAACCTGTTGAACACTCTCCCTTCCAGTCCCTTTGATGAAGACATGCTCTTTACGGGGCAGAATGTCTTCTTCTTGTATTTGCTGTGCCCCTGGCTTGGTCCTTTGCAGAGTGAACAAAGGGGGAAGTTGACCACCCGTGATTGTTTCCCCACAACAGTGGTGGGAGGGGCTAGCTTCCTTTTATAGATAGTGGACTTAGCCCACTCAGAAGGCCTGCCAGCACTCTGTGATGGACCTGGTTGGCTGGCGGACATCGCTGCAGGTGCACTGGCTGATGCGCTGGTTGATGGTTGGCTGGTGGGAACAATGGGCACGCACTGAGCAGTTGGGGCGGATGATGTGGGTCTGGCGATGGTTGGTGTGGCCAGAGAGAGGTTTTGGAGGAGCGTTGGTGTCAGACGGAGGTGTGCGTAGCAGGGAGTGGGAGGAGGAGGAGGGGTGGGCAGGTTGGGCAGCACAATGCTCTCCCTCTTCTTCACCACCTTGGTCCCTGCAGTGCTCGGAGTGTGGATGTAGTCCAGCTGGGTGTAGTCAGCTGGAGGGAGGACAGACGGTTGAAGTGGTGCTGGAGGGAGGTCCTGGGATGAGATGGAGGTGGTTTTGGAGATGCAGGAGGGTGTTTTGGTGGAGTGGAGGTTGATGAGCTTCTCCTGGCGACGGATGAAGTCACGAACGGTCTTTGTATTTATTTTTGGCAGAGGAATGCCAGTTCTGCACAGCACTGGATCGTCCACCAAAACCAGCGTGTACATGACCCTGTTGTGCTCCGCGCTGATGTTTTGCTGAGCTGGAGCGTACCGCTTCGCCATCTTCACTCGCTGTACCACAGCAGCCTCAACAAGGTCATCCCTTTTGGTGCGACAGTAGAGCGTGTTGCCCCAGTGGGTTCTGTAGAGCTGAGTGAACTTCTGTGGTTGTTTGTCATGCTCCTCCAGATCATTCCACACCGCGATGAGCCCGTTCCTCTGAGCTGTTGTGATGGTCAGGTTGCCTTCGGTGCTCTGGCAGATGTCCACCAGCAGAGAGCAGAACCGTTCCACCTTTTGGAAGCCTGGGAGAGGGTTCAGACTACAGGTGTCCTCCTGTTGCAAAATACAATAATACCATGATAAGTTGGTGACATGTCAACATGTCAATGTTTACATTGATCAGATGCGTTTTAACATTAATCTAACACACAAAAAATGAAACATTAAATACTTACAAAGGCCGGAGGGTGCACTTCACTCTTCTCATTGGTGGTGAGCACGATGTGGGGTAGGGCGGCAGCCACCATGTAGTCACCTCCCCCTGCGTCACTCAGGTACGCCTCATCTTCCTCTGGGTCGGACTGACCAGGCAGCAGCACCTCCTCCTCTGGACCAGGACCGTCATCTCTGATGTTGTCCAACGTGAAGCGGTCGGATTCCCCTGTGCTCTGACTGAACAGGTATTCCAACCCGAGCAGCTCGTTGGACTTGACCTCAGCCGGGGCCCGGAAGTTTTCCTCCACTGTCTCCCCAAACAGCTGCTGGCAGCGGGTGTTCAGGCGATCCAGCAGTGGTGCCGAGTAGGTCCGGTGATGGCGGCCTTTTCCACCGTACACCGCGTCTGAACTCCGGTCTGAGTTCCACCGTGCGATTCCGCTGAACAGGTAAACCTGGTAGGGACGAGCTGCACAGTGGGGACCTGGAAATTACAATGAAATACATTAGCATATTTTCCAAAGTATTAGAAGGGATTCTCTTGGATATGCTTCAAGAATAAATGTGAAATCAAAAAAAGTGAAAAAACACGACACCAAAGCTGCAGCACATAGTAAAGGCAACGACATGACCACATAATTTCAGCATCAACTTGAGCACAGGAATATACTGTAGGTTGTTATAAAAATAAATATATTGAATAAATTGTACCTGGAATCATGTGTGGCAGGAATTTGTGGAATCCCTCCAAGCTGTTGCTTCCACGTATGCACTTGTAATAGGGCACGTCTACACCATTGATGGTGGTAGAGCGAGCCACCCTATACATCGCCATGTCTGGAGGGTCCTGGAGGCATTCCAGGTGCCTCTGCTGTGCTGCCCACTTCAGATCTATGGCTTCTGTGAAGAAACCAAAAAGATGGATGGTAATACATGTACAGAAGCAGCACATGATACAGTAAATAAATAACGTATTGATATTGAAATAGTATTAATAACTGTTTTAATACATTTTAATAGATTTTTACCTGGTGTTGTGAACAAGCTGACTCCACTCTCGTCAAGCCCAGCAGGACCTTTCAGCTCCTCAATGGTAGTGTGGACGAGGTTGAAGGTCGCCTGAGCTCCCAGGGTGACTCTTCGCACATGGTGCTTCAGCTGCTCCCTCGAGACGTGGAGTCGCATCATGTCCTCGTCTGTGAGAGACGCCAGAGCCTCCGGGTTCTTTGCTCTCACTGCCTTGATCAGCAGGTCCAGGTCTGCGCGGTTGTAGGCCATCACTGCTCCTGCTAGGGCGGACTTGAACACAGGGTACTTGGAATGGCTCTCCGTACGAATGGCTCCATCAAACCGATGCATCCAATGGAAGATGTCCAAACGCACCACCATGCCGCCGTTCACCTGTAGTGGTGAAAAAGTGATGATTTTATGGAATGTGTGCCTGTATGGTTGGACTGATGATGTCACTTTGGGGTTTTGGTATATCTGTTTGTGTCTCTGGATTTTTTTTGTTTCCAGTTCTCTGGAGGTTAGATATACTTGGAAGCTTACAATTAAACATTACCTAAATGCGCATTGGTCTCTGGAATATTTATTTAAAGACTTTCTAGCACCCATAAACCTAGAACTAGACTCTTGAGGTCAAGAAAATATCATCAACACACCCATGGCTGGAACAAGGTCTCCAGAGCTGTCGTGCCTTGCTCACAGCAACACCCACGATCCACGTAGAGGATCTTCGGCACAGGCTGATTGGCCTGCTGGAACTGGTCCATCACACCGTCACACATAGGCTTCAGCTTGGCAGAGGACTCTTCGCAGGTGTGGACGAATGTGACCACCTGGGACAGCTCATTGTCTATGCTGGTGAACCACTCAGCCGTGGCCTTGCCCTCGCCAGACAGCTTCTTCACCACCTGTAAATAGAACATGTTCACAAGCTATGAATAAATGTTTAGTTCAACACTGATAATGAAATAGGTCACGCACATCCAAAGACCTTCAAGGCAGGACACTTACTTTATATTTAGTTCCAACACTGAACCAAGCAAGACAAGAGCATGGTTGCACTTTTTGTTTGTCTTGAGGGCCAGAGACCCTGTCTCGATGAGATTTACCTGTCTAAATGAAGGTTAAATAAAATAAAATAAAAACTCACCTTCTTGGTGAAGTCCATCTTAAGCACCGTACCAAAGGTGGAGAGAATCTGGGTCCTGTAGTCCTGGACGTGGTCTGCTTCTTTCAGCAGGAAGGCGTGATGCAGCAGACGGGCAGAGGGTATCTCCCTCGGAGGAGGTGGAGCCTGGAAAGTGTGGCCTAACGCTGAGACTATACCGCCGGGTTGCACCACAGTCATCAGCAATGTGGTGTACAGATCCTTCCTATGGAGGTACTCCTCATAGTGGTTCTCCTGGATTTGCCGCCACACTTTGACCATGGTGTTCCCCTCAGTGCGGTCTCGCAGAAGACGCACCACGTTCTTGTCCACACCACGCCTGGGAAATGTTATAATCAGTACACCAACATTAGCTAGTACTATGACATTAATGCATTAAGTGTACACAGATGTTCTGAATACTTACCTGTTGGTCAGGACAGCAGGAAACATGGCTTGGTGAGCCCCACTGAGTTGAGCCAGGATAGCAGGATCCCACCCCAGCCAACGACCCATCTTGCCACCACGTTCACCCCTCCTTGCTGCTTTCAGACATGGTCCACAGCACAGCACCTTTGTCACCATGGTGTACCAGCTGGATATGTCACAGACATGACGTACCTGCAATATCAAAACACATTTTGTTTGAATAGTTCAACAGCTAGCAGTGGATTGTTATTTTTATTATTATTATAGTGTGTTATTGTGTGACATGTTATTCACTAATAAAATAATGTAGGAATAAGTTATACCCTGTGTTAGTAGCCGGACTTGTAGAGGAATTTCTGTCCTTTGCCCGCACATCTATCACCAAAAGAACACTTCAGTGAGCACCTCCACACCCCAAGAGGCCGCCACATGAAGATGCGACTCCTAAAAAAAAGATGTGGAGATGGCAGAGCACCCGCAATGTAGGCTGGAGCTTCTGGAGGGTAGAACCACATCCTGTCCGACTTCAACACCCGGCGCCTCTTCAACACTCCAGTGTGGTCCTGGTAGGTTTGAACAGGTGTAAACAGCCCCCTTTCGGCGTCTTCCTTCACCCACGAGATGTCAGCCAGCGGGATCCCACCTGGATTTTCCCAGAGCCGCACCCAACCCTCTAGCTCAACCTGAAACATGTCCACATTTTTTGTAAGTATGCGAAGTTTATGTAGTTGTAAATATCATCTCATTCAGTGGATTACTTCCTTATTTTGGATTATATTATTTATTAGTTTTTAATATCTTCTCATTAAAATAATGGTTGGTGAATATTACTTACAGGGGAGTCACTCAAAGATGGCGCAGCGGTGGTCAGCTGGGGCCTGGCAGTCGGTGCAGCTGTGGATAGCTGGGGCCTGGCAGTCGGTGCAGCGGTGGTCAGCTGGGGCCTGGCAGTCGGTGCAGCGGTGGTCAGCTGGGGCCTGGCAGTCGGTGCAGCAGTCGGCTGGGGCCTGGTAGTCGGCTGGGGCCTGGCAGTCGGCTGGGGCCTGGCAGTCGGTGCAGCGGTGGTCAGCTGGGGCCTGGCAGTCGGTGCAGCAGTCGGCTGGGGCCTGGTAGTCGGCTGGGGCCTGGCAGTCGGCTGGGGCCTGGCAGTCGGTGCAGCGGTGGTCAGCTGGGGCTTGGCAGTCGGTGCAGCAGTCGGCTGGGGCCTGGTAGTCGGCTGGGGCCTGGCAGTCGGCTGGGGCCTGGCAGTCGGTGCAGCGGTGGTCAGCTGGGGCCTGGCAGTCGGTGCAGCAGTCGGCTGGGGCCTGGTAGTCGGCTGGGGCCTGGCAGTCGGTGCAGCGGTGGTCAGCTGGGGCCTGGCAGTCGGTGCAGCAGTCGGCTGGGGCCTGGCAGTCGGCTGGGGCCTGGCAGTCGGTGCAGCGGTGGTCAGCTGGGGCCTGGCAGTCGGTGCAGCAGTCGGCTGGGGCCTGGTAGTCGGCTGGGGCCTGACAGTCGGCTGGGGCCTGGCAGTCGGTGCAGCGGTGGTCAGCTGGGGACTGGCAGTCGGTGCAGCAGTCAGCTGGGGCCTGGTAGTCGGCTGGGGCCTGGCAGTCGGCTGGGGCCTGGCAGTCGGTGCAGCGGTGGTTAGCTGGGGCCTGGCAGTCGGTGCAGCAGTCGGCTGGGGCCTGGTAGTCGGCTGGGGCCTGGCAGTCGGCTGGGGCCTGGCAGTCGGTGCAGCAGTCGGCTGGGGCCTGGTAGTCGGCTGGGGCCTGGCAGTCGGTGCAGCGGTGGTCAGCTGGGGCCTGGCAGTCGGTGCAGCAGTCGGCTGGGGCCTGGCAGTCGGCTGGGGCCTGGCAGTCGGTGCAGCGGTGGTCAGCTGGGGCCTGGCAGTCGGTGCAGCAGTCGGCTGGGGCCTGGTAGTCGGCTGGGGCCTGACAGTCGGCTGGGGCCTGGCAGTCGGTGCAGCGGTGGTCAGCTGGGGACTGGCAGTCGGTGCAGCAGTCAGCTGGGGCCTGGTAGTCGGCTGGGGCCTGGCAGTCGGCTGGGGCCTGGCAGTCGGTGCAGCGGTGGTCAGCTGGGGCCTGGCAGTCGGTGCAGCAGTCGGCTGGGGCCTGGTAGTCGGCTGGGGCCTGGCAGTCGGCTGGGGCCTGGCAGTCGGTGCAGCAGTCGGCTGGGGCCTGGTAGTCGGCTGGGGCCTGGCAGTCAGTGCAGCGGTGGACGGAACAGGGGACTCCTCCGGCTTGACCAGCCCTTTGCATGTACAAGAACATTTTCTTTTGATATTCAGCAAATGTGAGGTGAACATTTAGTTATCACTATGTATCCTACCGTCTGCATTTACCTTCCTCAGACTGGACCACAGTCAGTATGGCATCATCATCCAGCCATGTGGGATCTGACTGGGAGCCGCATAATTCCTAGACAGCAAAAACATTGTAAACGTCTGGACTTACAATACATTCTAGATATCTAGCCTACAGTATCTGACATAATAGGACATTAATAATCATGTCACTCTGCAATTCTGTTCTGTGTGCTCAGACAACTTACTTGGTCCTTCTTATCATAAATGTACTTCCTAAACCTCTTCATCTGTGCTGTTGAGATGTGGGTCGGAGGGGTATGTAACCACCTCTGTATGGAGCTATAGGCCTGTGAGATGACTGCCTTCCTCTCACTGCTAAAGTCACCTGGCCTAGCTTTCAGGGCGGTGTACTGCCGGTACAGCTTCCACATCTCCAGGAAGGTGGTGTTCTCGAACCCTTTCTGGCCGTAGATGGACCTATCGATGTTGGCCTCTAGGTTAATGGCCACCTGTGGAAAGCTCTCTGCATACTCTGCCTATAACAGGGTCTTCAGTTGTAGCCAGCTGAGGCTTGAATTAAGTAATACAAGCACAATATTCTATATTGCCACCGCCACAAACATTTTCATTGTGGTAAATCAGAGATTAATAAAATATATAGCTAGGTAAATTAAAGCAACTCCGATCTCGATCTGGCTAACGTTACCGAGAGAGACGATGGCTAACTATAGCGGGAACGAGAGACGATGGCTAACCAGCGGGAACGTTACCTGTTAACAGAACTTCTTTTCGTTCGAAGAAGATGGATGTAATGGAAGAAATTCGACGAAAAGACAAACAAGAGCATAACGGCAATATAATGTAAAGAGCAGTGTATTCTACGTTTAAATTGATCTTAAATGTAATAATTGTTCTGACCAAAAAATAACGCACCTGTCTCTAGCTCAATCTCCCGCACGAACTCTGATTTGCATATCTGACTTCTGATTGGTAGTCTACGGTCAAACTGCGATCTGATTGGGAGTCTACGGTCAAAACTGCAATCTGATTGGGAGTCTACGGTCGGCTAGACCAATCAGAAGGCGTAATTGTCTACAGTGACCGTAGACTTTTGCACTACCGTAGACTCGACGTCTGCGAAGACCTTGATCGTTGCCCAGTCTTCTTTGGGGGTTAGCCCTCCCCATGCACACTACATTTGCACCACACCCTTCGACGAGGGAGCCCCCCGGCTTGGGGGCGGTTAGTCCTGAAGTCTGGACCCAGTTAGCTAAACTTAATGGTAGCTTGGAATATGAGGGAATTTATGTAGGATTGGTAGTTGTCCAATCACCTAACCCTAATCAGCTCAGGAATAGAGTACAGGGTTAGGGTGTTTCATGAGCCTAAGTCCATACTCCCTTTCAGAAAGGTTGTCGGTTCATTCCCTGCTACACTGGTTTTGGAAGTGGGATGGTGGCAGTGGGGCCATCGGAGAGGCGCGTGAGGACGTGAGGGACTTGGTATAGTGAAGGGTGAGGGAATGCTCCTTCAGATGGAGGGGGTAGTGTAATGGCCCTCTATCGCCTGTTAACAGCTGTGCTAAGAGAAATGGCTCTCTTGGTGTTGTGGTTAGTGAGCTGGGTTTGGAAGTAAGAGGTCATTGGTTCGATTCCTGCTTGGGGCGACTTCTTTCAAACAAACATAATTACATGAGGCAGCATGCTGTCTTACTTTTTCCTCCCCAAAGCTCTTCTGAGTGTGTCCATTCCACTTTGCCCTCGCTGATTGCTCATTCAGCTCAGGTGTGCAGGATCAGCTAGGTGCAAGCACTCAGCTCCTCAAACTACAGCCTGAAGGGTCCTAGTAGCCTTTATTTAAACTCAAGAGGCCACATTGAGGTTTTCACCTCATTTTCAAGTGTGTTGAGTTGACAAACACATATTAAGCAATAAACAGCTCCTGGGAGCTGTAATTGTAGGGCGGCTGCAAATTTGCCATCTGTAGGCTTCCCCTGGTGGCCATATCGGGGATTGATGGCCCCAGGTTGCCACTGGTCTATCACTCCTTTTTTGACAAGTCATTTGACCCAAACTGGTCTTTGCAAACCTTCATAGGCCCCCTAACTGTATGACCAAAGATCAATTCAGCCAGAACTAGAAAAACCAGGTAGCGGCTAAATGCCTCCACCCAACAATGCAAGTTGCAGTTAACATTCAGTTGGTCTTGAGAGAGGGATGCACATGGATACATGCAACCAGAGATGGGTAGAGGCAAAGGAAGTGAGGGAGGCAAAACTTGAGTAATTGTTTTTATTAAACTTTACAAAAGGCACTTTTGAACGCTGATGCTAGCTAACATGAATGCTAATGATAATGCTAATGCTAACACTAGCTAGCTAATGCCAACGCTAGCTAGCTAAGGCTAATGCTAACTAGCTTATGCTAATGCTAACACTAATGTCAATGCTAGCTAGCTAAAGCTAGCATTAGTGTTAGAATTAGCATTAGCTAGCTAGCGTTAGCATTACCATTACCTAGCTAACCCTTTGACTTTTGACATTTGAATACCAAAATCTAATCTAATTAAGTCCAACTGGACATCTTGGCCAAATATGTACAAATTCTGTCAAGCCATTCTTGAGATCGTGTTCAGTTTCATTTTGACTCCCAATACTTCCAAAGCATTGACTTCAAACTCTGGTACCATTGTTCCAGTGCACCTTGACTCTCTGGGTGGTGTGCACTTGACACTTGTAATCAAGATACTTGGCAAATGGTAAATGGACTGCACTTGTATAGCAGTTATGCAAAGCGCTTTACAATGAAGACCTCTCATTCACACACACACACACACACACACACACAGCAATGGCGGCAGCTGCCATGCAAAGTGCTAGCCTGCTTATTGGGAGCAATTCGGCATTCAGTATCTTGCCCAAGGACACTTTGACATTGGGACAGGAGGAGCTGGCATTCGAACTACCGACCCTACGATCATTGGATTACCCGCTCATTATCTCTGAAGATGTTCACTGGGTGCTGATGCATTTGGTCAGCTGGCAACTAAACTAATCCTACCCCCCCCCGCAACCCTAAACTAGAATCCCTCCATCACACCATACTGCTAGAGAACTAGTCTCCACACATTCAACAGGTGGCTCTCAGTGGGGATTAGTGGGGATTAACATGGTCTACGGATACAAGCGGCCGAAATGAGTTTTCTCCGGAGGGTGGCTGGGGTCTCCCTGAGAGATCGGGTGAGAAGTTCAGTCATCCGGGAGAGACTCGGAGTAGAGCCGCTGCTCCTTTGCGTCGAAAGGAGCCAGTTGAGGTGGTTCGGGCATCTAGTGAGGATGCCTCCTGGGCGCCTCCCTAGGGAGGTGTTCCAGGCGTGTCCGGCTGGGAGGAGGCCGCGGGGTAGACCCAGGACCAGGTGGCGGGACTACATCTCCGCACTGGCCTGTGAGCGGCTAAAGATTCCCCAGGCAGAGCTGGTTGATGCTGCTAGGGAAAGGGATGTCTGGGGCTCCCTGCTGGAGCTGCTGCCTCCGCGACCCGACCCTGGATAAGCGGATGAAGATGATGATGATGATGAACATGGTCTATCTTCCAGACCTCCTTCAAACAGCTTAAAGAAAATGCATAGCAAAGCCCGAAACATTTCCCAATGCCACCATACACATAGCATGCCTAAACACTTAATCATTCCTCACTCAAATACAATCTGGACCTCAAACTACATTTAGCAGTTTCACATATCTACATGATTCCATCCCATGTCACACCCCCTCCCAAGCCTTTTCCTCTCCCTTGACCAGTCCCTGATATATCCCAACATTCTGAACCTGTCCAGGTCTGTGCGCCCCACCACACCAGTGCCGACTTCTGGAGAGAGGCCTCACTTTCATCCCCCATCCCACCCAACTAGATTGGGAAGGACTTCAAAGGGACACCACCAGCTCATTGATCTAACTGGTGTTGAGCTGATTCTTCATTCTAGATCATCTAACATATATCCTGACCATAGCCCTGTACTCTTCACTGTCCTCACTGATTCGGCCCATGATGGGAGTTATCTGAGACCATCTGGAGGTGACACGTTCCAGAGTTGTGGCTGAAAGTGTAGGGTGAACCGGAATCGTGACAGTACAGCCACATCTTGACAGGCAGCCCTGTAGTCTGGCTTACTGTGGCCTGCCTGCCTTGGAGCTTCTCTGCAAGCCGGAGAGGCAAGATGATGTTCAATGGACTTAAGGTCAAAATGTGACTCGCTGTGCTTCCCGGCCTCCAGGTGCAAGTAAACTCTATGAAACGGGGAAATCATTCCACTTTGATTCAGGCCTGGTATGTGAGCTGCAGGGGGTCCAGGGAGACGCTCACTAGGGGCCTAATGTGCTGCTGTACCAATCTATCAGACCTTAATGATGTGATATCTGTGCCACTGGTCTGTAGTTGTTGACACTGGGACATTCTCCTTTTGGGCACCAGAACGATGCACAGCTGTGGCACTTTAGGGCTAGAGACTGCCGCATGATTAGGCTGAGTAGCACAAAACACTAGCTTTACTGTCTTTACACTCTTGAGGACACAAACACTTTGTATAAGTAAACTCATCAGATGCCTGGAACAATGTCTGTTCATTTAGCTATACCATAGGTCCAAGTGAAGAGTTATTAAACTCTTCTAATAAAATTAACCTGTGAAGAGTGAATCTTACCTCACTGGCTGTAGGCCACTTATCAGAAGGATTTCCCTTATCTTTTGTGAATTCAACATGGGTCTGACTAGAAGACTTGAGACCTGAATCACTCTATATGCCACAGGAATGAGGTCATGCATGCTCTATGGCAACCTTAATCACATCATGCACTAAACTGTAATAAGTAGTGCGGTCAACACCTCTTTGCTTGCAGCAAAAGAGGCCACACACCCTTTGGCACTGTAAAGAAGCTGCAACCTGGTCAAAAGCATTACATTGACTCCACCTGCCTCCCTAAATAGAGGTACTTGGCTAATATGCTTGCTTGCTTCAAATGCCTTTGGAACACATTGGGCGGCTGTGGCTCAGTGGTAGAGTGGGCTGTCCAATCATCATAGGGTCGGCAGCTCGAATCCCTACTTCTGTCCACATGTCGAAGTGTCCTTAGGCAAGATACTGAGCCACACATTGCTCCCAATGAATAGGTTGGCACCTTGCATGGCAGCTGCGCACATTGGCCTTATGCATCCATTCACACACCATTGTAAAGCGCTTTGGATAAAAGCGCTATAAGTGCAGTCCATTTACCATTTACGCTATTGTTCACACTATTGAATTATTTTCTCCAAGCTTCTGACTCTGTGGCCTTATTTTTTATTCTAAAAGCCTTGTCAGCCTGTATATCCATCTGATGAATCTGTCAGCTGAACTTGCCTTACCTTTTCTTCAGTCTTCAACTGGCTAAGGCCTCCAACATGCTCTGGATTACTACTAGGTTGTTCTCAGATGAGCCCTCCATCAGAGCTTCTTGTCATCCCAATCCTCCATACATCTGGCTAGCTAGCCAGTACTTTCTACTCCTGCATTTTGAGTATATCCATGTATGTTGGCGTGGGATGGTCTCTCACACGTCTCCGAGCCTCACAACTAAATACATGGACATCATCAGTGGCAAACTAAACCCAGTAGCTGCCTTTTTATATCCAAACACCACATTCCTTTGCTGTATTAAGTGTTAAAGTGAAATCCTGATACATGCACCACTTACAGAGTATTAGCTTTGTGCTTTTCTAGACAAAACACTTCTGAGGCCGTCTCTCAAAGAAAAGGCAACATGAGAAACCTTCCGACCCCTCTCCTCACACACACACTGGTTTATCTAACGTGTCACTGATCTCTGGCCAGGAAAAAGTATCAACAGACTCTGGCTGTAGCTTGCTTGGATTGATAAGCATTACCTTGCCAACTTACTGAGTTTGGAAAAGTTGGTTTGATACCTTCCACTATTTAAGTGGGTCTGGTCTGTCAGGGGACAACAAGTACGTTGGCAGTTCTGATTTTGTCTTCCTCAGAGGTCTGGGACTCAGAGGGACCAGCCACTGACTTCTTGAAGCTCGTTTTTTTCCCCCCCTCTGACACAGGTTCAGCATCTTGGGGCATCCCACAATGAACTTCAAGATCCTCTTGATGTGCAGTTACAGGCTCAGCTGTGCTTGACTCAGGAGGGCACTTTTCAGACAGAGACAGACACTCTGTAATAGCTCTCTTTTAGTGTCCACATTGTCATGTTCTACCAGTCATCTAGAACCGATGGTCTACAGTGACTCCATGTCTAGGAGTTCAACTATAATAGGATTGCTGTATTTGATACAGCATTTTGCTGATTTTCAAGGTGTGAACTTAGTCTCATTCTCCTCGGGCTTCACTAGACTGTCATTGAACAGGTGGAGCACTGGTTTAAGGAAGGAGATGGTCAAATAGGTTTCACCAGAAAGTACATCTGTGAAGTCATGCAGTGGCTTTATGGCTTTGTTTACATGTCATCTGGATGTCTTGCCAGGAGGGAACCAAGTGCGTTTTATCTGAGCCTAACCCTAACACCTCTCCTATGGCCTTCTCCTGTTGGAGTACTCATTCAATCATTTATCTTGAACCCCACCTAGTGGGCGACTCAGAGATAAGCTTGTGTGTAGGTAGACCCAATTCAGTCTGTGCCATTGACATTTCTCTCCGCTTTTTCCAGCTAAAGGAGTAGGTGCTGAATACCTTTTTGCAAACTCCCATGGTATGTTCAGCCTTTGGAGCATTATCTTTGTCTTTCACAATTTCTCTGAAAAAAGGAGAGAAACACGAATGACTAATCAAATCACTATTGTGACAAGAGTATTATTATTCAAATATTTTTATTGAATTTTAAAATGCAAAGACAAACACATCCACCAATATCCATACGTACAAACACCAACAAAAAACAAAAACGCACAACAAAAAACGCACAACTGAAAAACATTATACATCCAAAAGCTCCAATGACAAAAAGAAATATCACTTACAGATTCAAAGGAATGTCACACAGTATTTACATTTCAGTATCTCTAGTAGGGAATTCTGTGGTGAAGTAGTCTAAAAATGGCTGCCAGACCTTAAAGAATCTTTGGACAGATCCTCTGGTTGAGTATTTCAATTTCTCAAGCTTCAAATGTGCCAACACATCCCCAACCCAGCGTCTGTGTGTAGGAGGGGTGGATGACTTCCATTCAAATAAGATAAGGCGTCAAGCCAATAAAGAGGAAAAAGTTATAACTTCTGATTGGGCATTAGACACCACTACCTGCTCAGGGACCACACCAAAAATTGCTGTTACTGGGTCAGGGCTGATCTCCTTGTCACAAATATAAGAGAACGTCTCAAAAATAGAGGACCAAAATGTAACTAATTTTGGACATGACCAGAACATATGACATAGAGTGGCAGGGGCTTGGTGACATTGAGAACAGGTTGGGTCAACATCTGGATATATCCTGGCGAGCCTACTTTTAGATAGGTGAAGCCTATGGAGTACTTTAAATTGAAGCAAACCATGTCTAATACAGACAGATGTCGAATGTATTCTTTCTATCGCAAATTGCCAGGAGCTATCTGAGATGTCATAGCCAAGGTCCTCCTCCCACACTGTCTTGATATGACTAAGTGAAGGGGGGGTAATCTCCTGGATATCACTGTATAATCTACTCACAGCCCCCCTATGCATTGGATCCCACCCCAGCCATTCGTCTATCCAACTATTTAATGGAGGTGAAGGAAAAGACAAAAGCATGCACTTGCAAAATGAAGTTGTGCAATAGTCAAGGTGTTTTCTTCTCTTTTTTTCACTGGGGCAAGTGCAATGTGGGTTGTGTGCAATAGTCTATGTATGTGCAATGTGTTGTGTATGTGCAATGTGTTGTGTATGTACAATGTGTTGTGAGTAATATGTGTAATGGGTTTTGTATGTGCAATATGTTGTGGACAACGTGTTGTGTGTAGTATACAGATGTGGGAACATAAGAATGTAACTTGACCCGCGGTATTCTAACAGGCGCTTTACGTCATTCCGCACCATCGCTCGCCTGCCCATAGGGGCGCAGTAATACCACTCATTGACCCATTGCTGTAGCTCATCTCGCACATTAGATGAGCCTACCGTTCTCAAACTCCTTGTTCTCTGTCTGGTTGTAATTTAATTATTACGAACAAAACCTATCTATTTATAGTTTCTATCTCTGTAAATGTCGCCGGGTCTATATCTGTTAACTGTCGGGACAAGTAGAAGTTTAATACATTAGGCTGAGTGTTCTCATATGGAACATGGCATCAGGACGAGTAAGATGGCTAACGGAGATGACCAGAGATGTGTTTGAAATGGTTCACTCACTCCCTCCCTATAACCATGGATGTATTGAGTGCGACTCATAGTGAACTACATGGGGAATGATTTAACAGTTTTGGGACACTACATGGAATGTAACTGCGTAAGATATTCATGACTCAAACAAGCAGATCACTGATGGCAGCAGGTTGAAATATCAGGTAGTATTCAGGTTCCATGTTTAGTTGAATGATAAATCCCATATAAATGGTTGGAATTCTAATGATGTGCAAGTGTGATTTTGTCAACTTTAGTGCAACTTTAGTCTGTTAATAGCAGGCTGTGAAGCTGCACGATGAGACCGTGATAGCACGTTAGCTCACGACAGCAGCTTCCATAATATTAACGGTAGCTGTCGGTGGCTAAAAAGCAGATAGCTAACTTTACAACAATGATTCCTGTAGCTATTTTGATTTTGATGCTATTAGTTCAACTTCTGTTTCTCGGGCAGGAACGGAGACGAACTCGCATTAGCAGCAAAGCAGCTAGAGGAATGATCTTAACATTAGCTAACTGCTTTAGCTACTGCTGGCTACCGTCTTCTTCACTTCTCCTTCGGTAAAACATGACACCGTTGTGTTGTGGTATTGTGGAGGGCTTAGGCAGAAGCAGGAAGAGAAACCACTTTTGCCCCATATAAGTAAAATAATGGTCTCATAAGCATTTTCGATTGTAAAATTGTGTTCACTTGTTTTAGTTTGCAAACATATGCAATTTTCTTAGCATATCTACTGGCTACATGATAACATAGGTTTCAAGTTTCGTGCGAGCAAGTCGTGCCTGCAAGCCAGGGAGAAATGACAGGAGACCGTGGCGGGGCTTAGAACCAGAGGGGTGCGCGAGTAACATTTGGGCAGAATGAACAGGTGAAATGAAAGCTCTCGAAGAGATCTTTCTAATGCTATTGGTCAGCTTTGTATGTAGTTTTAATGTGAAAGATACATCTTGAATGCAGTCAAGACAAATTATTTTGCCTCTTAACTTTTGTCAAACCCCCTGGTTCCAGTCAATTGGATTATAGGCTATAGGTACAATGACGTTACCTTATGAACACAAATAGCTTAACCTATAGGCCTACATAAAAACAATAGCCTAAAACCATGTTTATTTACAATGTATTTTCTTTCATTGATAGCATGCCAATAGTTAGGGTGAGGAACGACGCGCGGTCTCTTTAGCCCTGAGACCATCATCAGGCAGGCAGCTCAGGAGGTCGTTGGCTATATATATTATTATGATATTATGTCTAATAATACATTCGTTGAAAGTACACAGGCTGATCTACTATACGGAATTGGACCGAGGAGTGTTCTCATATGGAACTATGCTGCACACGCCCGCCCGCGACAAGAGCTGAATTGTAGTCATCTTTCCCCTCTGCGCGCAGGACGCGTGCGTCCCCCGCTCCGAGCGAGAACGCAGGCGGAATATCGCTCCCCGTCTGAAACGGCCTTGACTCCTGGAATCCCAAGGTCTTTCATATTGAAATTCTCTTGATGGTCTGGTAAGTTGCGAGACGTGTTAAGGGAGTGCATCATTCGTGATCCTTGACAGTAGGCTACCAGCCTGCGCTGCGCTCAGCACAAAGTTGGATGAATGGATGGACTTATTGGAATCGTGGAAAATGTTAATTGCGCTCTAAAATCTTGAAAGCATAAAAGTAAAAATGCAGCAACAGAAGTAGTCTAGATGAGATGGTGGTTTAAATGAATGGCAACACATAAATTGAGACATAAATTGAGACTGGTGATAATGCTGATAATCTACAGTAGGGCCTACCTCTGGCTGAGTTCATGGTTACAGCCATTCATCTCTTACACACGGGCCTATACAATACTTGCACAATCTACTTTGGACGTTAAATCCATCTATCAATCAAACTAGCGAATTCAATGGCCGGTCATGGCAAAGCACCCGCTAACGCAGGCTACCCCCCTCCCCACGATCCAGGGCTAGGAAACCGGTTCATCCAGTTTATTTGAATATAAAAGAATTTGGGGGGGGGGGGGGGTTACAATAGTCTAGTCCAGGTTCGCTGGCGAGTGACGAGCCGATTCTGTGAAACCTAAAGAATAAAAGTAGGCTACGTTCAACATTCATTGGAGTGGTCCAGTTGGATAGGCTAGTCTAATCTAAATAAATTGAGGACCTGTATTTTCAGTGTTTGCTGGTAGCGAATGAATGCCACAGACAGACAGGGAGGAAATCTATTCGTTTCATTGTTTCATTGTTTGTGCTCTGTATGCACAAGATAGTTAATGTTCGGATATAAATGGCAGTATAGCGGGAAAAAACCCTATCAAAGGCCAAGATTAGAAGGGATTAATTGGTCATTTTAAATGGGCCTACTTTATCTTTTGATGCCTATTTGAACGGACTGCATCGATCAATGCAATGACTCTCCATGTTTTTAAGTTTTACCCTTTTCATCAATAAAACATCATTTTTACAACCATGTCTCATTGATTGGGAAGGCATTTAGAGCTGCCGGTCTATTAGCCTACATTCGGACTCAGAGGATAACATAACTGTTTATTGAGAAACAATTGCAGGCTGGCCTATATAAAGAAATACCACAATGCATGTAGTCTAGATATATTACATTATGTTTAGGCTATAGCCTACACTTTATGGTAGACTGCCCTCTCGCTCGCTAAGCAGGCTACATTGTGGCTGTTTTCTTCATCGCAGAAGCCTATAGCCTAGGCTACACATTAAAAAAATGTTTTTTTTTATATAGACCTAGAAGGAATCAGAATATGTGGAAATTTAATTTTAGACTATTTTAATACAATTCAAATTCTGCTTAGAGGGAATTATTTTCAACGGACATTATGACCTGAGCATAATTAATAATTATCTAAGTTAATATAGGCCTATGAGAATGCTTTTTACGATAGGCTAGGCCTATGCGTCTTGTGATTGTTCTGTAGCCTAGGCTACAACTTAAGGCTTATTTGGCCCTATTGAATTAATTTAAGCCTACTAGGCTACTCATTATTATCGAATTATCTAGTTGATATATGAATAAAACAATAAGCCGTTTTAATGGCTATGGGCTACTAGTTGTAGCTATACACGAGTTGATGCGCTCTGCTCTTACGCACGGTTGAGGCGGCAGCTCAAATACACTTCGCACATATCCTCTGCTATAGCCTCTCACAGACAGCTAGGTGCACTTCATGCATTGGTAGACAGTTCTGCAGCTTGTCTTCACCATGCAGGTATTTTGGTGGGGGTATTCTTCTGTGGACACTGCGAGGGGCGCAGCCGGTGGCTGTTTGGAGGCCAGAGCGCGCAGCTCTTCAGCCATCTGGAGGATGTCGCGTCTGGGGAGGCTCTGCGTCTCTCCACCAGTCCCCAGCGAGTCCAAGCTCCCCCAATGAATAATACTTATTTATAATAGCCTACGTAGCGCGAAACTGTGCATATAATAGGCTGTAGCCAGCGCGAAACTGCGCATTCCCTATAGCCGTTCATGGAACGACTGGCGGCCGGTAAAAACATACACGATATTTTCTTATTTGAATGATCTTGAATATATATATATTCAAGATCATTCAAATAACAAAATATTGTGTATATTGTGCATGTGAAGGCACTCACTGTCAAACCTGCCGCTATCTATGCACAAGATAGTTAATGTCCGGATATGATTGGCAATGAGTGATCTTTACTCATGGCGACTATGTCAATTTTGTATGGATCCACAAGTCGATCAAGCTTATTTTTTCTTTGTATCGTGCTGAAGCCATAAAGCCTACTGCGCTCAGACTTGGCTACATTAGCTGGTGCCCCGTCTTCAAATTTACTTCCGGGGTTTACGAGTAGCCTACCAGTTGAATGCGTTCCAGAAACAAAACGCAAAACCCCCACGTTCACCACATCTTTACTAACAAATATATTTACAATACTGTTATTTTGCGCATTTGACCTAACAGCCACCACGTCTTGACCCGACGTCAGTTGCCGAGATAGATAGGCTACTGTAGGCCTAGATATAGGTGTTCGTAATAATTAAATTACATCCAGATGGCGAAAACGTGTTTGAGAACAAGGTAATAATAACAATTAAATGTTATTTGTATAGCACCTTTCATACAGATAAATTCAGCTCAAAGTGCTTTACAACAGAGCATTTAAATTAAAGAATGTGAAACTTAATGATGCTTCATTCGTAGACTATAGGAGAAAAACAGAGCCCAGCCTGCTAAATCTACTCAAAGACGCCACTTGGCGGTGGTGCATCACTAAAACGAAATAACACCCGTCTGAAATCCCACGAGATTTCCAACGGGATTTCCCTGCCAAATACGGCGACGTGAAATGCTGCAGCATGTGACATTTCTAACTTCCCACATCTGTATGCATGTGAGACATTTGATGTGTTGTCCTCCTCTGTTTCTATGTAGAGTTGATTTGTGCAGCAAACGAGTCCAAGACAAATTTCCCTGAGGGGACAATAAAGTATATTCTATAAATATCGGAAAAAATGTGAGCAGGGGATATTATATCCACGCACCAACTGATCAAAAGACATAAAAACCCTGTCTTTAAAAAGATCCCTCACCCGCTCCAGACCATTCCCAGACCACACCCGAAAAGCAGAGTCCATAAGAGAGGGCGGAAAAAGTGCATTAGCCACAATTTGGAGAGAGGACAAGGCCTGCCTGTGCTTAACGTGGGTCCTGAACTGAGACCATATTCGAAGAGAGTTACTCACAATGGGGTTATTTGTAAGGCGCTGTTTACTGAGAGGCAACGGAGCACATACTAAAGAAGATAGGGTGGAGTGTTGCTCCATTTCAACACAAACCGCGCCACCCTCCTCCTGTGGCGCCGACACCCAGTATATCAACTTATGAATGTTAGCCGCCCAATAGTATTGTATAAAATTTGGTAGTCCTAAGCCTCCCACCTCCTTCCGTCTCTCCAGAAACTCCTTACGTATTCGTGGAACAGTCTTATTCCAAATAAATGCAGAAATGGACTTGTCTAGCTCCTTAAAAAATGATTTTGGGATAAAAACCGGTACTGTCTGGAACAGGAATAGGAACCTGGGCATAATTGTCATCTTGACGGAATTTACTCTTCCAGCCAATGATATAGGGAGTGTTGACCAACGAGTAAGGTCTTACTTGGCCTTCTCAAGGGCTGGTTTAAAGTTGTGTTTGAATAGGTCTTGGTATCTACGGGTTACTGATACACCTAGATATGTGAAAGCATCCCGAGTTTCAGTCAGCGGATATGCTTCAAACGACATCTGTCGGGCTTGGTCATTGACTGGAAATAGCAAACTCTTAACCAGGTTAATCCTATATCCTGAGAAGTTACCAAAATTTGAGATGATATCTAATGCCCTGGGGATGGAGACCAAAGGGTTGGATAAAAAAAGTAGCAGGTCGTCTGCATATAAAGACAATTTGTGAGTTAGACCCCCCCTATCTACGCCTGTGACATCCCCCGCCCCCTTCAAGGCAACCGCCAGCGGCTCCATGGCTAGGTAAAATAGAAGTGGTCTTAGCGGACAGCCTTGTCTTGTCCCTCTACCTACCTGGAAATAATCTGAGGCAGTGCTATTTGTACGAACTGCGGCCTGCGGTGCAGCATACAAAACCTTAATCCAGTTACAAAAAGTCGGCCCGAAACCGAATCTATCCAAACAATTATAAAGGTAGTCATATTCAATCCGGTCAAACGCCTTGTGGGCATCCAGGGAGAGCACAACCTCTGCTATAGGTGGAGTTTCTGGAGAGTACAAAACATTGAAGAGCCTGCGTAGGTTACCAAAAAGTTGCCTTCCTATAATAAAACCGGTCTGGTCCGGGTGTATTACTCTAGGCATGACCGACTCCAGTCTGCCGGCCAGAACCTTCGTCAAAATCTTATAGTCACAACAGAGCAGTGTTAATGTATTTTTACTTGGTAATTAAAATTAAGAGCACGCGAGTGGTCGGTCAAGCTGGTTTTAAACAAAGGCAATAGATTTATTCTGTTACGATTCTGCAGAGTCGGACTCAGCACAGGAAGTGATATCCAGGCAGAGTGAGTTCACATGAGGACGAGGTCGATAGGTTATACAGTGAAAAAGGAAGTGACAGTTTCAGGATGAAGGACAGGGAAGTGATGTCACACAGGGAAGAATTTGTAGTTCTAACAGACTGATCTATGAGAACGAACTACAAAGTTTAGAACAACAGTCAAGTAGGAAAACAGAACACTTTGTTGAGACTTGAAATTCATTCACAATTCCCCGCTTTGTGGATTTAATATCCACAACTATAATAGAAATGAAAGAATCAACAATGTGGAATCAAATTATAAAATATCATTAAAATAATCCAACATCTTTGGCAAAAACCTAATTCTACACATATGGAAAGGAACATGATTGCTAATCTAAGACATTTCATATATTCATGACTGAGTGGGAAAAAACCTATTTCTTCGTTTTAGAGGAAAACCCTTAAATTCAAATTAGAACCAACATATTATGTATCAAAATATTCCAAATATTCAATGTCAATGGCACAGACATCATTAAGGTCTTGAATTGAATCAATAGTAAATTTAACTTTTTCTATTCTATAGGCATATCTGGAACAGCAGTTAAACATACACTTAAGAATATTTTAAAAATAATAACGATGAAAAACATACATACAAATGATACATACACATTTGAGAATATCCAGGACTTGAAAAAGCATTCCATTTAGGAACATTATTTAAGATCTGAATACCTTTATCGTTTGCTTCATAGAACTCAATGTAGCATTTGGATCTGAACTAAACGAACAGCAGATATCGCCAGTATTATCTCTAAGGGAAGTCTATTTTGTAGCACCATCTTTTTCATGTAATTTACTTCTTTAGCTATGGCTGAAATTACTTGGTATCATGCGATCATGTGTCATGCTTTCATGAGAGAAATAATATACCGAAACTAAATTGAAAATTCTCTATGGTGTCTAGTTTGATTGCTGATGAATAACTTGCATTTGAGTGTGATCAACCTTCTTAATCCTGGAAATTAAATGAGCAAGATAACATCCATATGACACTGTTGCAATTTAAAGTTGAATACGCTATTTCCCTATAGCTCAAAAATACACCATTTGGAATGGCTCTCTGAACCTTAATTTCACATCTCATAAATATGCTTAAAACATTAATTTGTCCTAATCTATGTGTTGTATCTGAAAATATTAATACATGCTACGATATATTGAAGAGGTCACTTAAAGTTGTTTAACTCGCTTTTCAAGTTCAGCCCTGTGGATGCAATTCTGTTAGGCTTAATTTTAATACTTCGTTGATGTAGTTAGGTGCAGAGCAGTTAAACAGTTAAACACAGTACCCTGAGAATAGTCTGGAACAGCTCTACAAAGATCAACTTTATAATTATGAATTTTCAATACTTGTATACCCACTCTAAACCAAATTCCAGTCACAGTTACAACAGTATAACCTGGAAATCTTTGTTGCTTTCAAATCTTATATGTGCAGAACGTAGTATTTTCCATCCATCTTCATCTACCGTATAGACCCAACAGTCAAGTGGAGTGCAACATTCAAATAGGACAAACGCTTGTCCACGTTGCCATAACGATCCTGGGAAGGAGGTGACAGGCAAGATCACTTCTTTCAATAGCTCCTCCTCAGAGGAGCCACAGTGTGGTGGCCCAGGATTGTGTTTTGCTGAAGTGGTGCTCAGAGTTGTCATCCTGACAGCAATGAGGAAAAGGTAGTGTGCTATTCTTTGTCTGATTCCTCATCTGAGGAGACCAGAGAGTGAGCTTTCACCCTGGTGGTGACACAGGATATTGCATCTTGGTTGTTGGAATCCTCGGGCCGGGTGGCCTCGTCCTGGTTTGGAACCAGCCTGCAGTGGCTGGCGTGTACCCACAAAGTCCTCTCTGCTACGTCTGGGTTGGCAGCAGGAACTGGTACGGGCTCAGCCAACGGGCATGTCGGTTTCAGGTCTCGGATCACAACCCACTGGCCTGGTTTGAAATTATGCAGGAAGCCCTCTCAGGTCGGCAGAGACCTGTGAATCCACAGATGAGAGAGACAGCATAGACAAAACAGGAGAGCACCGCAGCTTTTAGCAGCGGAGTTAGCAGCCATACTACCTATGGACACAGGATCAGAGGTTTCAACAGGAGCTTGGCCTTTGCCCACTATTTTAAAATATTACACATTAAGTTTCTTCTTCAGCTCTGCATCTTGTTCCTTCAACTACTTTCTAATTTCCTTCAACTACGTTCTCATTACCTTCAATACAACTTCCTCACTACCTTCAATACAACTTCCTCACTACCTTCAATACAACTTCCTCACTACCTTCAATACAACTTCCTCACTACCTTCAATTCAACTTCTTCATTACCTTCTTCACTACTACTACTAGTCTGTTTCATTAGCAACGACCAGTTAACGTGATAACATCCTTCACTACCCCTGTTTTTTGAAACATGATCTGGTCAGTGTGCTAATTTGAAAACATAATGAAAGCATGGAAGATGCAGTATAGGTTATGCTAACTATGAAATGAGCATTCATTCAAAATCAGAGTGAGAGATGAGAATATCTGAGATGTAACCCAGGTTACCAGAACACTGTAAATGCACAATAGCTGTTACATAAGATAGTAGAAAACTGTGAATATATGTCTACTTGTAGAAAAAAATAGAAGACAATAAGCTAAATTGCTTATGGGTTAAATAATATTTTAAAACCTGCAAGGTGAATTTATGGTTGGAGGACTCTTATTTTGAAACGTATTTTACAGTCAGTGACGTTACACAGGTGCACTAGAAGAGGAAAAAAGAGCGCGCCCTGCTTGGGTCATGAGACGGTATGGGAAAACAGCATTTCCTTTTGCTATTTGCGTGGCTATGAAGCAGATGCATGTTGAGGCAGAGAACGGAGTAACACGTGTAAGTAAAATATATGTGTGTGGTTACTATCGGTAAATCCATTATAGCTTTCTAAAAATATTCAGTAAAGGAAATATCTTCCCCAACCAGATCCACCGAACCTTGAAAGACCTGTAGGAGTTACAATTCTGCTGCTATTTGCCAAAGGCAAAGTCTCGGTGAGTTCTACTGAGATGCTAAGGTGTTATTGAACCGTGTATGAAAGGTGTATGAAACGTGATGTGCTGATAAAAAGAGGCTATCAACCTGTTAGACTGACTGAAATGATGTGATAACGTCCTACACGTTAGCATTAGCAATCGTTAGCTCGTTAACATTTGCCGCGCTAGCTCGCTAGCATTAGCCGCGCTAGCATTAGCCGCGCTAGCTCGTTAGCCCGTTCGTCGTTGCTAGCTGTTGTATGGTGTTTGAAGCGCACCAGCGGTGATGCAGCTTTTGGGTTGGTGTAATTTGCCTAGTGCTAGTTCTATCTAGAGTGAGACAAAGTAAGTCTATGCAACATGTGTGTCATTGGCCATTAGACATGACAAGTGGTTTTAAAGGAGTAGTGACAATTTTATTTGAGTTAACAGATTACAGTTAAATAAGATTCAAGGTGTTATATTAATTGTTCCTATGTTCATATAAAACAATGGTGCTGTGGTTATTTTGCATGGAAAGTATATATGTAAACAGTGTAGTGATGGTTTTTCTGGCTTTGTGGGTACAAGGCCAGGTCTTCTTTTTCGTGTTCTTCTTCGTCTTCTTCTTCGTGTTCTTCCTTCGTCTTCTTCTTTGGAGTGTGTGATTCTACCAGAACCGATTCTTCAGCCCAGCTTGCTTCTGATGGAGAGAGGTGCCGTTGGTTCCTGGAGTGGCGAGCCAAAACCTTGAGCTGGATCGAGAGAAAAGGAGAGATGTTTGAATTATTCCTGTTTAACGAGTGGTAGGACAATCGTGCTATTATTGCCCCACGTCGAATGAACAAGGAGTAACGACAGAGTGGTAGGACAATCGTGCTCTATTGCCCCACACACCTGAACACAAGGAATCCCTGGATCTGTTGCCTTATCGAGAACCAAAGCACAAGTTAACTGATTTTTGAAGTTGTATGGAAATATTATATTGTTGTTTACTACTGTGATTTGTAAGTATTGCTCTGCTTGCATTTACTGGGATATGCACTGGAATTAGATTCTGAGCTTCAGTATTGTTTTGTTTTGATGAGAGAAATATTTGAAACTATACACCTGAATCTTTTCTAGATTTATATTTATGGTCTGCATTCCTGTGAGATTACATGTTGATGCAGTGAGAGCAATACTACTGAGTTCCTCGAAGGAAACATGTTTTTTTTGTTTCGTTGTCTGCTGCTTATTAATGAGTTCCATTAAAGGAACAGTTGGTACAAGTTTTTGTTGAATTAGAAGGTTGAATTGAATCATAATAATAATAAAACCAGATCACCTGTTAAGGTAGAGGCACTTTAAAATAGGATTTATAAAACTATAATAATTCAAAAATTAGGAACAAATAAAATTAATGAGTGCCTAAATAATAATAATAGGGAAGTCAAATAACATTCAAATGTTAAATAGGAAGTAAAAGTGAAACATTTATACTTACCTGACAGGTGATTGCTCCATGGTCGACTACTCTGTCATAAACTGGGAAACCTGAATGAAAGAAAGAAATTGAGTTAAAAGGGAAAACATTTATTTTGATTATTGTAATATGTTAATGTCATGCTTGAAAAGAAAAGAGAAAGAAGATAACTGAGATACACGAAAATAAATGTTATATTGTTCATCTTTAAACGTACCTGACGAGTCTGTGTTGTGTTTCAGTGTGCTGCCTGATACCCATTTCTCCAGAGCGACTAGAACTTCTGAGACCCTGGCCCACACATTGAGTTTCCTAATCTGATCTTGGTTGTAGTGTTACAGAGAGGTTTGAGCGTGGCTTATTTGATCTTCTTCACTATGTTGACAGTCATGTCTCTCCGCCTTCTGGAGGAGGAAGCAGAGTTAAGAACAGTGCATCTTTGAAATGTACGGTCAACAGTTCATTCTATTAAAGCAGCAGCCACGCTGTGTGTAGGTGCGATGTAAAAGAAGAATAGACACAACATGCAGGACATGGACAAAACAGCGTGCGCAGTGCTACTAGGTCTGAAACATAGCGCCAGTGGTAGCTGCCACTGATTTCAAGTAGGACACAAGTCCTCTTAACAAAGTCAAATCTTTTTAGTGTCAGAAATACTTAAACAGGGTGTATTAGTCATTGTTAGAGCCAGTCGGGCTCGTCAGTCCATGTAATCTTGTCAAGGGGAGCTAGCTTTTGTCTAATGAGGGTTATGTCTGCAAAATCAGGGATAGACTCTGCAGTAGCCTAGTCCCAAGCAGTGCATTTTTATGTATTCATCATTATTACGTGACCAAGGTAATTAACCTGCTCACGCACCAATTAGGTTTAGTTCTTAGAAATTCTATGGCCATTTCCTAAAATAAAACAACACATTCGTGTCGTCAAACCATGAGTCCTTGTTTCTAACAAGAAATGTATCATTTAAAAAGGGGAGCGCCAACACATTATGTAAAACAACGCCCTCTAAGGGTGAAAGCAAAAATTCCCTTAAATCAGGGTGAACAAATGGAAAAAATGCATTACTCAAACCAAAATAACATTAAATGAATAGCTTCATATGCGGTTCTCAAAGTCTGAACAAATATAATTTATCTAAACCGTTCCCAAAAGAACACTAGGGGTGTTGTAAGTTGAGCTCTTAATTTCAATAACCACATTTCTGCGTTTGAGGACAGAGAGTTATGAGCACGCTTAGGACGTGATGGTTCTTTGGGTCTGACAACCGCTTGGTTACTAACCTTAAATCTAGTCTAGGTCATATCTATCTCTTACCCACAGTCAGTCGGGCAACGTGGGGGTGAGGCGGTTGACCAGCGTCCCACGAACCAAGGTGTCAGCCCATCTAAATGGGAAGTCGGTTACCCCGGTTGCTGGAGTCACCTGGTGTGAGTATCCAATTCCTGGAGTAGCCTCCATCTCTCGTCCCGTGCCTGTGTCTACTCTGTAAACAAACTTCAGAAATAATACGTGACACATTTGTTTTACCATGCAGCTGTCTCTGTGGGCCGTCAGACGCACAGACAGAGCTGCATGGGCAGTTTACATACAATAAAAGACAAACAAAATAAAAGACAGACAAAATGAAAGACAGACAAAATGAAAAGACAGTCAAAATAAAAGACATTTCAATTTCTCATCGCCCTTGTGGGTAACACCAGGTCTTCTTAGAAATTATGCCCCGGAGGCACATAAACATAACAAAATAAATCATAGAAAACAGTTCTGATAAATTTGAGTCATGTCTTTTTTTCTTTTTTTTTTCAGTATTTCAAGAATATGTCCAATTTGCTAAAAGCCATGAACCATGATAATGTAGTGTGGCGGTTTTACCTTCTTAGGCTGGATGATATAAATTCCGTTGGAGTCACACCTCCGAAAACTAGTTTGCAAAACAGATCTGAGCATATTAAGTTAATATGACAATACAGTGAATTGAGTTTGAAGTTAGCATCATCTAACACAACTTTAATTTGCAGTTATTTCAAATTATTAAAATACTTGTGGTTCCAACCGGTTTGGCATTGATCCGGTAGTCCAGGAACGACAGTTGTCTGTAAAACTCAGAACCAATGAATGTGCATCTGAAATCAGCTATAACATGAAATCTTAAACAGAACAAAAAAAACTCTCAAAATTGGGTTGTCAGACAATATGTATCATACGGAGCCCCTAAAGTGACATGGGGAAAAAAAAAAAAAAATCATGGTGGAGAAAAAAAAAAAAAACATGGGGGAAAAAAAAAAATTATGGTGGAGAAAAAAAGAAAGAAACATGGTTGAAAAATATATACTTAAGTCTCCCTATCTCCCTCCCCTGCCTCCCTGTCTCCCTCCCCTGCCTCCCTGTCTCCCTTCCCCTATCTCCTTTTCTCTCTCCCCCGGTCTCCTCTCCCTGTCTCCCTCCCCCTGTCTCCTTCTCTGCCTGTCTCCCTCCCCCTCCCTATCTCTCCCTCCCTCTCTCTCTGTCTCCCTCCCCCTCTCTCCCTATATCCCTCTCCCTGTCTTTCTCTTTTGGGTCTCCCTCCCCCTCTCTCAGTCTACCTCCCCTTGTCTCTGCGCCCGTCCAGTAACCCTGGGTGATGGTGATTGCTACACACGCCCTGGTCTGGTGTAGGCTAACCAGCGCACAATAACCATAGCCTACTACAGAAAGATAATAAATGAGTAATAAGGACACAATACAGTTAGGCCTACTGCAATTAGGAGAAGTGAGCTTACTTTAACACGGAAGCAACCAAATCAAAATAGACTAATTTTACACATTACACATGATGATGATGATACAGCAAATTGAGAAAATGCACAACCAAAATAGGATTTATTGTTAATATTTTCGAGACCCTCCCCCCCCCCTGAGACCCCCCCCGACTCCCCGCACAGTAGTCTTACTGACACAGGTAGAAACAGACACAGAGAGTTAAGGCTATAGGGTCAGGGCTGAACCAACAGACAGAAACAAGATCCCTCTCTGAATTATTGAGGGGTAAATGTTGTGCTTAACCATAGCTAAACAGTGTCAGTGGTCCCTGCTCTGACCTGGAAGTAGCCTACACCTGGAAGTAGGCTACATTTCGAAAAACCTATTGCGAGATCTCGCAAAACCTATTGCGAGATCTCGCAAAAACTATTGCGAGATCTCGCAAAAACTATTGCGAGATCTCGCAAAAACGTACTCATCAACATTTACCCATCAACATTGAAATATACCTACAAATGTACTGCAAGACCACTGAGTTTAGTTATCATTCACTTGAATGATGAATGGAATGAATGAATGAATCATCACTGAACGTTGATTTCACAGAATGGGGGGAAGTCACTGGTGTTATGAACTTCCACAACCGTTCACATGATCGTCGTGGAAAGAGAATAAACACAGTATCATTTTTGTCTTCCTGCTGGGAAGTATGAGGAAACATGTTTGCCTGCTGCAAACGGTAGACTTTATCTGTTTTGTGCTCTGTTTTTCTACATACCTAGCCATAATGGTTAGCTAGCGTAACACTAGTATTTGCATGTTTATATCGCTTTCAGGCTGAAGCATTGCATGAGTCAGAAGAACAAGCCACCGCCGTTAGGTACACTAACATTGAGTTAACTGTCTAATAACCAATCGGACCTCAACATGACTCATTTCCATAGAAATGCCTTTATTATTGTCCGTGTTGGGCTTTGTATCTAGTCTAGGTGTGTTATGTTACCTTGCATGTTACGGTTTTAGCTAGGCAAAGTTCACCAGCGATCTAGCTAGCTAAGTGGCTAGCTACAAGCTAGCTTCTGGCTAACGTGATTTCACGTCGAGCAGGCTAGCTCGAATCTCTGGATACAGAGATTTTGCTAGCTACTACCGGTAGCTAGTTCATATTATTTAGCTAGCAAGCTAAAACACAAGTAATATAATCATTCTGATCATCTGAATCATCAGTCTGGTCAGTGCTTGACGTTATTTATCATTGAATAACAGCTAGCGAGCTAACTGTTAGGTAGCTAGCGGACGGACTTCCGGTTTGGCGATTGTTCCAAAATAAAGGTCCCCGGAAAGACGGTACTGGCCTATATATTGAAAACAACTGACTTGTTGATAGTGTTTGTTATATCCAGCCTGGCTTTATTCATGGTGCAGTTGCTTCAGAGGGTCTTAATGACAGGGGTGGGGGGTTCTTGTCATCTGTTTGTGAATGTATATCAGTAGTAGTTGATTTTTTTTCTTCCTTTTCAGCTTTGACTGGGCTGAGGACTTTCAGGACAGTGTGGAACAATCAGTCACGTGCTGCTGCTGCTGTGCTCCCATCAATGGAAGTGTGCCTGCCATGTCCTCGCCTCATATGTGGTCTTCATAGTGTTCCCTAGTCAGAATTCCTTGCCCTGTCCTGTTCCTTGTGCCCTGTTGCTCTCTCTGCCTCAGGATTATCCAGCTCTCCTCTGGTCACCTCACACCACCCCCATACCCACACAGAGCCCTCCAGCCTTCCTCATTGCCTCTCCCTACTTGTGGACTAAAGCTAGCACGGCCACCCCTCTGCCCAATCTTTCCCCACCTGGGCTTGCACCCTACTCCTGCCTCCCAGTGTCTTGCTATTGTATGACAACTTTAGTGTTTTTTTTCTTTTTTTGCAACATTTGCTTGTTTTTAATGCGCAAATACTACTGAACAATGTTTAGCATCATATATTTATTTTGTTTTACAATAAATACACAGGTAAACTGAAATAGTGCAAGACATGTATTGACTGGTGCACACAACACCTAGCTCATTCACTGCTCAAGTTTTGGCATCAAGTTGTGCAACTATATGCCCTGTCTTCTCATAAGACTAGGCTAGCCTACTTGCTTTATTTAAAGGAAAATGCTCGTTTTTGACAACCTGGACCTTATTTACGACATATTATAAGAAGTTTGACTCACCGAGATCACTTTTGTGTTGTTCGGAGGCCTGTAGAAGAAATTTAAAATCCAGCGCGAGCCAGTATATCCATGTAATTTAGAGGACCTAGAAAATGAATTTGTTTGTTGTTCTCGGGCCAGCTGTTCCTCTCTCTGTCTCCTCACCCTCCTTTCAAGGAGCTCTTCGTCCGTATACTCTGGCTCAAAACGATATGGACGTCCGTCATATTCTAATTCATTTTCTAGATCCTCTAAATCTGACAAATATTCAGCCATATTGCACACAATATTCTAGGCACCAACAATCCGATCGTAGCGCAGAGAATGTGAGCGCGAGTGTAGCCTACAGACGGAGAATAGCCAGTCTGCGCGCTGGCCTGTGCGCATGCGTGCTGGAGCAAGTGGGGGAGAGGCGTGTAAAGATCATATTACAGAGGCTAAAGACCCTGTATTTGAAAACCAAAACAACAATGGCTCGCGTTGAGGAATCTCAACTGTCGATTTATCCAATCTGATTGATGAAAACAACCGTTTAGCGGCCGAAAATGGATTTTGAGAAACTGCATTCCCGTTGCCCCGTCCGACGCCATTACATGGATATACTGGCTCGCGCTGGATTTTAAATTTCTTCTACAGGCCTCCGAACAACACAAAAGTGATCTCGGTGAGTCAAACTTCTTATAATATGTCGTAAATAAGGTCCAGGTTGTCAAAAACGAGCATTTTCCTTTAAGGGTCCCTTGCTCACTGGGGTTGCAGCTGAAAGAATAGGCTACAATTGTTTGACACGGCATTAAAATGTATGGCCCAATTATAAAGATGGCCTACTTGTGTTAATTAGGATATTGATAAAACACATTCACACAATAGGTAATATTTTACCTACTTTATTTCCAGCCTTTGCCAGTAGCGACTGTGTACGTTGCGCCTGAATAATATAGTATTATTATACATGCATATTTCTAATAGCTCCTCTTGTTTGTTCTCATATTTTCTTTTAAAATGGGAGCTAGTTTTAGTACACGAAAGCATGTGTGTGAGAATAGTGAAGGGACAGATAGGGATGATCTACTAGGCAGATGTAAACTGTTTCAACCAACCCCCAATCATGGCCCTATACAGGAGGCCCCCCTTCTTGTTCTGACACCTCCTATCCAAACAAGAGTTTTGTTGTTTCAGGCCACGTCCCTTGTTCCTGTTACGTCCCTTCCTGTTGTTCAACCAACTGTCACCTCTACACCTGCTACATCTCAGATAACACCCTTACCGTTAACTGGTACTATTTTTGGAACCCCCTTATCTCAAACAAGGATGTCTGAAATAACGGCCCCCCTAGGTTATTACTCTTCTGACACACCTCCCTCTGGGCCCTCTTCCATTGATCATATGGTTGCTTCTCCTGTGTCATACCCTCCTGCTGTGTCTCAACCTCCAGTTGGAGTCTCTGTGACCCCTGGTCACCTATTTGACACTTCACAGTCTCTGCCCCATCCCTTTGTTTCTGCTTCTAACTCACAAGTTGACCGTCCAGATTCTGCTGATTCTGTTGAACATCTGGTTAATGAGTTTGGTAAACTATGCTTGCCAATAATCCGTCTGCTAAGTGAACGATGTGAAGCTGAGATAAAAAGGGACTCTGTGAGGCTACGAGCTGCACAGTGTAGGTATTTCAACAACATCACTCGCACTAAGCAACTACCGATGGGGGACAGAAAAAAACAAGATGGAGGCTATAGAGATAATCAGGTATATTCACAACGAAACAGCAGGGGTTACAAATCTGATCAACGTTGTTATTTCTGCAACCGCAAAGGGCATTACCGGAGGGAATGTAGACAATACGCTAAATTTCAAAAGTCTTTTGTTAATACTCAACAGGGTGGTGGATTCTGACTAGATAAGATAGATATTTCAGTAGGGAAAGTCTAGGGAGAGTGAGAGTGTACGTGACACGGGGGGGGGGGGGAGGAAAGGGTAAAGGTAAGAAAAAAAAAACATTCATATTTGCCAATATCTTAGTCTGATACATATTGTCTGACAACCCAATTTTGAGAATTTTGTTTTGTTTAAGATTTCATGTTTTACTGATTTCAGATGCACATTCATTGGTTTTGAGTTTTACAGAGAACTGACGTTCCTGGACTACCGGATAAATGCCAAACCGGTTGGAACCGCAAGTATTTTAATAATTTGAAATGACTGCCACTTAAAGTTGTGTTAGAGGATGCTAACTTCACACTCAATTCACTGTATTGTCATGTTAACTTAATATGCTCAGATCTGTTTTGCAAACTATTTTTCGGAGGTGTGACTCCAACAGAATTGATATCATCCAGCCGTAGAGGTAAAACCGCCACATTACAATATCAAGCGCACAGCCTTTAACTAATTGGACATATTCTTGAAAAAAAAAAAAAAAAAGACATCACTCCAATTTATCAAAACTGTTTTCTATGATTTATTTTGTTATGTTTATGTGCCTCCGGCGCATAATTTCTAAGACCTGGTGTTACCCACAAGGGTGGTGAGAAATTGAAATGTCTTTTATTTTGTCTGTCTTTCATTTTGTCTGTCTTTTATTTTGTCTGTCTTTTATTGTATGTAAACTGCCCATGCAGCTCTGTCTGTGCGTCTGACGGCCCACAGAGACAGCTGCATGGTAAAACAAATGTGTCACGTATTATTTCTGAAGTTTGTTTACAGAGTAGACACAGGCACGGGACGAGAGATGGCTGTTGCTCCAGGAATTGGATACACCAGGTGACTCTCCAATAACCGGGGTAACCGACTTCCCATTTAGATGGGCTGACACCTTGGTTCGTAGGGACGCTGGTCAAACGCCTCACCCCCACGTTGCCCAACTGACTGTGGGTAAGAGATAGATATGATCTAGGCTAAATTTAAGAATAGTAACCAAGCGGTTGTCAGACCCAAGGAACCATCACGTCCTAGGCGTGCTCATAACTCTCTGTCCTCAAACGCAGAAATGTGGTTATTGAAATTGAGCTAAACTTATAACACCCCTAGTGTTCTTTTGAGAACGGTTTAGATAATTATATTTGTTCAGGCTTTGAGAACCGCGTATGCAGCTATTCATTTAATGTTATTTTGGTTTGAATAATGCATTTTTTCCATTTGTTCACCCTGATTTAAGGGAATTTTTGCTTTTACCCTTAGAGCGTTGTTTTACATAATGTGTTGGCGCTCCCCTTTTTAAATGATTATTTTGAATAACAATTTCTTGTTAGAAACAAGGACTCATGGTTTGATGATACGAATATGTTGTTTTATTTTAGGAAATGGCCATAGAATTTCTAAGAACTAAATCTAATTGGTGCGTGAGCAGGTTAATTACCTTGGTCACTTAATAATGATAAATAAACAAAAATGCACTGCTTGGGATTAGGCTGCTGCAGAGTCTATCCCTGATTTTGCAGACATAACCCTCATTAGACAAAAGCTAGCTCCCCATGACAAGATTACATGGACTGACGAGCCCGACTGGCTCTAACAATGACTAATACACCCTGTTTAAGACTTGACTCTGTTAAAAGGACTTGGGTCCTACTTGAAATCAGTGGCAGCTACCACTGGCGCTATGTTTTAGACCTAGTAGCACTGCGCACGCTGTTTTGTCCATGTCCTGCATGTTGTGTCTTTTGCGATCTTTTACATCGCACCTACACACAGCGTGGCTGCTGCTTTAATAAGAATGAACTGTTGACCGTACATTTCAAAGATGCACTGTTCTTAACTCTGCTTCCTCCTCCAGAAGGCGGAGAGACATGACTCAACATAGTGAACGAGATCAAATAAGCCACGCTCAAACCTCTCAGATATTCTCCTCTCTCGCTCTGATTTTGAATGTGACTGAATGCTCATTTCATAGTTAGCATAACCTATACTGCATCTTCCATGCTTTCATTATGTTTTCAAATTAGCACACTGACCAGATCATGTTTCAAAAAAGAGGGGTAGTGTAGGATGTTATCACGTTAACTGGTCGTTGCTAATGAAACAGACTAGTAGTAGTAGTGAAGAAGGTAATGAAGAAGTTGAATTGAAGGTAGTGAGGAAGTTGTATTGAATAATGAGTAATGAGGTTGTATTGAAGGAAATTAGAAAGTAGTTGAAAGAACAAGATGCAGAGCTGAAGAAGAAACTTGATGTGTACTATTTTAAAATGGTGGCAAAGGCCAAGCTCCTATTGAAACCTCTGATCCTGTGTCCATAGGTAGTATGGCTGCTAACTCCGCTGCTAAAAGCTGCGGTGCTCTCCTGTTTTGTCTATGCTCTCTCATCTGTGGATTCACAGGTCTCTGCCGACCTGAGAGAGCCGACCTGCATAATTTCCAACCAGGCCAGTGGGTTGTGAGCAGAGACCTGAAACCAGAGTGCCCGTTGGCTGGGCCCGTACCAGTTCCTGCTGTTAACCCAGGCGTAGCAGAGAGGACTTTGTGGGTACATGCCAGCCACTGCAGGCTGGTTCCAAACCAGGACGAGGCACCCGGCCCGAGGATTCAACAACCAAGATGCAATATCCTGTGTCACCACCAGGGCGAAAGCTCACTCTCTGGTCTCAGATGAGAAATCAGACAAAGAATAACGCACTACTTTTCCTCATTGCTGTCAGGATGACAACTCTGACCACCACTCCAGCAAAACACAATCATAGGCCACCACACTGTGGCTTCCTCTGAGGAGGAGCTATTGAAAGAAGTGACCTTGCATGTCACCTCCTTCCCAAGATCGTTATGGCAACGTGGACAAGCGTTTGTCCTATTTGAATGTTGCACTCCACTTGACTGTTGGGTCTATACGGTAGACGAAGATGAATGGAAAATACTACATTCTACATATATAAGATTTGAAAGCAACAAAGATTTCCAGGTTATACTGTTGAAACTGTGACTGGAGTTTGGTTTAGAGTGGGTATAGAAGTATTGAAAATTCATAATTATAAAGTTGATCTTTGTAGAGCTGTTCCAGACTATTCTCAGGGTACTGTGTTTAACTGTGTTTAACTGCTCTGCACCTAACTACATCAACCAAGTATTAAAATGAAGCCTAACAGAATTGCATCCACAAGGGCTGAACTTGAAAAGCGAGTTAAACAATTTGAAGTGACCTCTTCAATATATCACAGCATGTATTAATATTTTCAGATACAACACATAGATTAGGACAAATTAATGTTTTAAGCATATTTATGAGATGTGAAATTAAAGTTCAGAGAGCCATTCCAAATGGCGTATTTTTGAGCTATAGGGAAATAGCGTATCAACTTTAAATTGCAACAGTGTCATATGGATTATTATGGATCATATGGTTATCTTTCTCATGTAATGTCCAGGATTAAGAAGATGATCACACTCAAATGCAGGTAATTCATCAGCAATCAAACTAGACACCATAGAGCTGTCTCGAATTTTCAATTTAGTTTCAGTATATTATTTCTCTCATGAACGCATGACACATGATCGCACAATACCAAGTAATTTCAGCCTTAGCTAAAGAAGTAGATTACATGAAAAAGATGGTGCTACAAAATAGACTTCCCTTAGAGATAATACTGGCTACATCTGCTGTTCGTTTAGTTCAGATCCAAATGCTACATTGAGTTCCATGAAGCAAACGATAAAGGTATTCAGATCTTAGATAATATTCCTAAATGGAATGCTATTGCAAGTCCTGGATATTCTCAAATATGTGTGTTTTCAGTTGTATGTATGTTTTTCATCGTTATTATTTTTTTAAATATTCTTAAAGGACAATGCTCGTTTTTGACAACCTGGACCTTATTTATGACATATTATAAGACGTTTGACTCACCGAGATCACTTTGGTGTAGTTCGGAGGCATGTAGAAGAAATGTAAAATCCAGCGCGAGCCAGTAGTAATGGCGGTGGTGGGGGCACCGAGAATGCAGTTTCTAAAAATCTATATTTTTTGCCGCGAAACGGTTGTTTTCATCAATCTGTCTTTATGAATCGCTAGTTGTGCTTACATAGAGCGTGGGCATGTTGTGGTTTTTCACATGCCTCTGTAATATGATTTTTATAAACATCTTTAGACATTAGACAATAGCTTCCTCACTTGCTCGCTGTGCGCATGCGTGCTGGAGCAAGTGGGGAAGCTATTTCGTTTCGAAAGACGTTTCTAAAGATCATATTACCGAGGCATGTGAACAACCACAACAGGCCTACGCTCTATGTAAGCACAACTAGCGATTCATAAAGACAGATTGATGAAAACAACCGTTTCGCGGCAGAAAATAGATTTTTATAAAGTGCATTCTCGGTGCCCCCACCACCGCCATTACATGCATATACTGGCTCGCGCTGGATTTTACATTTCTTCTACATGCCTCCGAACTACACCAAAGTGATCTCGGTGAGTCAAACGTCTTATAATATGTCGTAAATAAGGTCCAGGTTGTCAAAAACGAGCATTGTCCTTTAAGTGTATGTTTAAATACTGTTCCAGATATGCCTATGCTGCCTTAATAATGATAGAAAAAGTTAAATTTACTTTTAATTCAATTAAAGATCTTAATGATGTCTGTGCCATTGACATTGACGATTTGGAATATTTTGATACATAATCTGTCTAATTTGAATTTAAGGGTTTTCCTCTAAAACGAAGAAAGAGGTTTTTTCCCGCTCAGTCATGAATATATGATGTCTTAGATTAATAATCATGTTATCTTTTTACCTTGCTTATGCCAAATTAAGGTGAGGAGTTTTGGTACGTGATTGCATATGGGAAGAAAATGATCTTAGTGTGTTAAATAACTTTGAGTTTGTTAATCTTTATTATGCTCCACCTAGTGGAGAAATAGATTGCTTCCTTTCCATATGTGTAGAATAGGGTTTTTGCCAAAGATGTTGGATTATTTTTATGATATTTTATAATTTGATTTCACATTGTTGATTCTTTCATTTCTATTATAGTTGTGGATATTTAATCCACAAAGTGGGGAATTGTGAATGAATTTCAAGTCTCAACAAAGTGTTCTGTTTTCCCCCTTGACTGTTGTTCTAAACTTTGTAGTTCGTCCTCATTGATCAGTCTGTTAGAACTACAAATTCCTCCCTGTGTGACATCACTTCCCTGTCTTCCCCCTGAAACTGTCACTTCCTCTTTCTTTGTATAACCTAACGACCCCGTCCTCACGAATTCACTCTTGCCTGGATTCACTTCCTGTGCGAGGGTCCGACTCTGCAGAATCGTAACATAGAATAAACTATTGCCTTTGTTTAAAACCAGCTTGATCGACCACTCAGCGTGTTCTTTGACAATCTAACTAAACCAAGGATAAAAATCCTTAACACTTGCGCAGCAGCTGAAACTCGACTGCTGGTGCATCACGGTGTTCTCTGGCCACAACCATGCCAGGTCTCTCAGCATCAAAACTGCAATAGAATAGAAGGAAGAAAGTACATTAAACTATTGCCCACAGTACTGGCACTCCATATAGATAAAATAGTACCAGAAAGTGTTGATTAAATAGACTAGCTAATGCATGATAGGATGAACGTATTCTCACCTGTTGTGCAAAATCAAAGCTGTAGTGCATAGTAATTTTTGCTCATCCTGTAACCAAAACAAAAAACAAAGGTCTCAGACTACCATACCTCTCATGCTCTCTCATTCTGTTTCTCTCTATAATATAGCTACCTAGCTAGATATTAGCTGCCTCGCTGGCTAGTTTAGGAACAAAGGGCTAGCTCACTAGCTAGCCATGTCCCTGTGCTAGGCAGCTGGCTGGATATTAGCTGCCTCGCTAGCTAGTTTAGGAACAAAGGGCTTGCTCACTAGCTAGCCATGTCCCTGTGCTAGGCAGCTGGCTAGATATTAGCTGCCTTGCTGGCTAGTTTAGGAACAAAGGGATAGTTCACTAGCTATAGCCATGTCCCTGTGCTAGGTAGCTGGCTAGTTTAGGAACGAAGGGACAGCTCAGCTAACTAGCATGTTAGCTAACATTAGCTAGCTAGCCTTTGTTAGTTAGTGCTAGTGCCTTTGTTATGCTAGGTAGACTTAGTCACTTGTTTAGAAAGGAGCTACTGCTAAACGACTTACGTTAATGTAATGTCAAGATACATTACACAGATAGTATAAAGATAGCTTACCCCAAAGCAAAGCAGAATGCTTGGCGGCAGACAACAGTGGTGTGAATCTGGTACTTCGTTCGACGAAACTTTCGCTTGGTAGCAACTTGCTTTGTTGATACAGTCATCTCTGTATCACAGTTCATCAAGAATAAAACTCCGTGTACGAACGAGTCCTGCTCTGCTGGAGTTTTAGCTGCTCTTAAAACTCTTTCCATGTCCTGGATGCCATCCCCGTCTTCTCTTTAGCAAAAGCTGTAGCATCCATGGTTAAACTTGGGACTGAATGTAAACAAAGCCGGCGTGTTGGGGAAGGGTGTGGGGGCGGAGAACCCCGAAGCAATAGCCAATGACACCAAATCATGCTAATCGATCTGCCGGCCCCCAAACCCGACTCGAAATCAGCTAAAAAACGAGCTTAGTTTGCAGAGTAATTATGCGTATTTCGTGAACCTAAAACTGTTGTCTGTTATAGTAAGTGGGTTCTTCACAACTTCAATTTGGTAATACAAAAAAACGAAAAAAAACTTTTTTATTTTATTTTGCCCCCTAGCGCATTTCGGGGTTTGCCGAGTTGCGAACCAAATCACCAGCCGCTGTCACATTTGAATAAACAATAGTCGATTCATGTATCCAGAGATCGATCTTTACATACAAGTATTTCCCATGGATGCTTTCAACCCCACTAATCTGGCATGACATGTTAGAGTACCTATGCCAGAGCTGAGCTAGCTAGTGCTACGTACTAGCTAACACTAGCTCATACATTTTGCTCTCTGTTGCCAGTAGCTAGTTCATACAATTTAGCTAGCTAAAGCCTTAGTACTACTTAGCTGACGTTATTCAGCATTGAAAAAACAGCTACTGAGCTAACTGTTAGCTAGCTAGCGGACGAAAGGCGCCAACTTTCAAAAGGTCGATACCCAGCCCTACTCGAGCACGTAGGTCTGTGGTGGCGTGTTTACCACTTCATATTTTCTTGGCTTTTATGTTTGCAGATTGACAAGGCAGTGCTATCCATCATGACTGATGAACAAATTGCAAAATATATCACTTCATATGGTGATCGAATAGCTGTCGTCTCCTTCTGTCGACAGTCGTGCAGCACCGATAAAGAGACTGTTCTACAGAGAATAAGGGATAAAATAGGAACACGGAAAATGAAATCAAAGACAAAATCAGTGCTTTGTGATGTTTCAAAGCAAGGTGAAAGGATGGCAAGGCAGAGAAATAATGCAGGAGAAAAGAGTTCCAGGAAGATTGAAGTTGGATGGCTTAATTTTACAAGCGATGAATACCATCAAGTGAGGACCAAAAACGGTGGAGGAACAAGACATGCAACGGTGGACAAAACAACAACTGTTGCTCAGATCTTGGAAATGGGAAAGGAGCTTTTTTCCCCAGATGGACACTCCACAAAAGGGCGGTTTGAAGACTTTTCCTGTCATGTCTGTGATTTTAAAAGAAAAAACATTCCTTTAGATGACACTGTTGGCAGACTTTATGACCAGACGAAACTGAAGCTGCTTAGATTTTAAATCTGCACAAAAGAAGAATCACCTTCAACAGATAAATCCCCATCTGAAGTACATGAAGATTCCTTATCTGAGGATTTATCTCTTGGAATCACTGAAGGAGCAGATGCAGAGCAGATTGTCATGTGTGCTGCTGCTCCGGACTGATAAATGTAGACTATATTTTATCATCAGTACATTGATAATGTGGTCTGCCCTACAGTAGCTGCTAAAAGCTACCTAGACAACTACTGTAGGTTATTGCTGGTGGAACATGTCACACAAACTAGTTCAGGAGGGTTAAACTTCCTAGGTCAGACAAATCAGATCTAAAAGACAGATCTAAAATCAGGATTGGCTCTTCCTAATAACAATCCACACAGGTGCATGTATGATTGACCCAAGATATGTAGGAGCATGGAAGGATCATCACCCTACTGGTGCCTATGCTAGTGAGATCAAGTAGATTAGTTCAAGGTCCAGATGTAGGCTAGGGGTTATTCATGGTGGGTAGGGTCTATCAGAAGGAGCTCGCATCATCCTGGGTTCTTGGGGTCTATCTTAAAGAGTAGGGGTCATCCTTGCTTGCAGGGTTTGGTGTTAGGCCTACCCTGCCTGCAGCAGCAGGATCATGAAGCCTCAAACAGGAGAACAGTTAGCTGGAGGAGCCTCTTTGCCCCAAGAAGTAGATCATGTCTGCATCTCGACTGTCCCATATTCAATGCATTCACCAAAGAACCCTGGGTATAAAGGATTCATTTAATAAAGTTGAAATTTAAAAGCAAGGCTTTGGTTTTGTGGTGGAGATGGGCTTGTTTAAAATTCCAAGATTGACTGTTAATGCCCACAAAGATGATTGAATTTGGTCATAACTCTTATTTCACTGAGGGCAAACCTCTCAACTTGCACAAGCTGAGAGTTGTGTTATATCACTCAAAATAACAAAACGGACAGTGATCTGCATTTATTGTGTTTCATGGGGATATTTCTGTTACATATTCAGGATGCTAGGCACCTATACTCACATAAAAACATCCATACATAAGTACAGCACGCATTGAAGTAAAACTACATATAGTGTCATCGCTACATGTCACTGTGTCACTGGTCCATTTCACACACAGGTGTCTGGGGAGGATGACAGCGCGACTTATCAAGTTAATTTCCTCATATCAGTTTGAGGACATTTTGCAGCCATGATAGTAACAGATGACAGACCGACACAGTATCGATACCAGCTCTGGCAGATATGGTAAACAACAGTGGTGTAGTGGAGGGTCTTCATGGGGTCTATCCACTTCTTTATCCACAGTATAGGCCTACTCCCTTCTTTAAACACCACTAATGTAAAAACTGTAACATATACCCACTTCTTTACTCAGAGTTTACCCACGTAGGCTATTTAGTCACCACTACACCCCTGCTAAACAAGGACTTCTGCTAGTCATCTTAGTAAACTGACCAGCACTGCAACAGCACTTGCTATTTCCAGGCTATTAATTCACACTTTAACTAAATAAAATAGTGTGTACATTAAATCCATATATATATGTTACGGTCAATGTGAGAAAACGGGGAATGTGAGCTTTTCCCGAAAAGCTCACATTCCCCGTTTTCTCACATTGACCGTAACATATACAGTAAATGTGGGTGCGTAATACAGGTAATCCCAAAACCTATGGCATATCGCCCACTTTAAGGCGAGGAACTCAAGCTTGCTAGAATGGAGATGATAGTTCTTCTCAGCAGGCAAGAGCGACCTGGATCCATATGCGATGACCCGGAGCTTGTTTCCTTGTTCCTGATAGAGCACAGCCCCCAGGCCTTCGTTGTATGCGTCGGTGTGTAAGACAAATTGTAGATTGAAGTCTGGGTAGGCTAAGATGGGGGGGTTGGTCAACATGTCGACCAGGCGGGACACGACTGCACTGTGCTCAGGGGTCCATTGGATGGGTGTCTTAGATGGCAACTGGCCACTTTTGGTGCCCTTCAGTATAGCCTTGACAGGCCTAGATTTGACAGTTCGCTCACTGGACTCTGCAGGGCTCCCTTGAAGTTTGAACAGTGGGCGTGCTATCCTGGAGAAATCCTGAATGAAGGATTGATAGTATCCCAGGAATCCCAGCAGAGCACGGTCTTCTCCCACGTTCTTTGGTTCCCTCTCCTTCAGCTGAAGCACTGCTTCTAGGTCCTTCGGGTCTACCTGAACACCTTCACTTGTCACCAGATGCCCATCATACCTCACTTGGCGCTTGAACAGCTCACATTTCTTGGGGCGTAACTTAACACTGTGCTCCTGTAACCGACATAGTACTCTTCTCAGATCCTGCACATGCTCCTGAAATATTTTGGAGAAGTAGAGCACATCATCTAAGTAAGGGGAGCAGCACTCGTCCCTCAGACCATCAAGTTCCCCTTCCATGCATCTCTGAAATGCTGCCGGAGCATTGGTTAGGCCAAAAGAAAGGCGGAGCCACTCATACAGCCCCCAAGGTGTGCTAAAAGCCGTCAGATGCCTGGAACCCTCCTCGACAAAGCCCTGGTGGTAGGCACTGCCTTGGTCGAGTATGGAAAACCATGAGTAGCCTCCCAGGTTATCCAGCAGATCCTGAATCCTTGGTAGTGGGTGGCGATCAGGAATGGTTTTGCTGTTCAGCCCACGGAAGTCTACGCACAGCCGTAAGCTCTTGTCTTTCTTTCTCACGCAGACCACGGGAGACGAGTACGGTGAAGTCGATTTCCTGATCAATCCATGATCAAGCAGGTTCTGCACATATTCCTTGACTTCCCTGTACAGGGGCTTTGGAATGCCATTGTAGGACTTTTGAACTGGTGTTTCATCCTTAAGATGGATTTTCAGTTGCAGGTTTGGAATGCCACCTATATCTGCATCGCCCTGGCAAACACATCTGACTCATGGAACAGCATGTCATGGACTATCTGCTGTTCATCTTCTCCGAGATGTGACATGTCAACAGGTGCATGCCACTTTTCTTTTGTAATCTGTGTATTTGTGTGTTTGTCATTCTTGTTCCTTGTGTTGTCTTCTTTGTCTGAACTCAACTGGGCATGTTTGGGCAGTGGGCTCAGAACTGGAAGTGGGACACTTGACAGGTTTCGCATCACTGAATTCTTCTAGGGTCCCCAGGACTGTTCTCTGTACTAAATATATATCATGCCTAGTGGAGTTCTGGATTAGGACTTTTGTACATTTCGATGACCCACTCGGGACATCTCCGAGAGAAGGAAACAGCTCTAAACCCTCAGGGCAGCTACTGTCTAAATTAGGCTGAAACAACATTGTACCTCCCCCTGGCCATCCCCTAACCCTGCATCTCACTTCTCTGATCTGTCCTGCAGGAATAACTACACCTTTCTTCCCAACCCTTACACTACACTGGGGTGGTGCCTCCTCAGGGGTTATTATCTGGAGAACAGACACGATGGCCTCTACTGTACTCTCAGTAACACTCAAAGATTCCTTAAGTATAGCTATAACATCTACCCTATTGCCCTGCTCTGTGTTCCCTCTGATAATCTCTGCAATTATATTGCTACCTAGTAGGGGCTGGTTACAGTTCTGACTGATCACTACTGGAACTTGGATAGTCACATATCCATGATTCATGCTACCCAACTGAAGGTCGATTTCTGCCCATCCATCCAGGGGAACATCTGTACCATTTGCTGCTGATACTTCAAGATCAAAAAACAGGGATGCGAGTGGCTGAATTTTGACATTGGGTAATTCTTTCTCAATCCATGTTCTTCCCACTATGGTCACCTGAGCTCTCGAGTCCAGCAGCATTTGGTGAGGGACGCCATTGACTGAACAGGAGACCATACATCGCTTTCCAATCAGTTGGGCTACACGTTTTCTTGAGGTTTGTTGACATGGTGGATTTGGCATAGTGGTTTTGACCTTTACTGGGGGCCTCTCGCTGCTGAAGGTCGTCGGCTGCCCCTTTCCAACGACCTCCCCCCGTTTCCCGACATCCTCTTTTGCAGGCAGCCAACGGCCCGATGTCCTGCCTGGCTACAAGGACAAGCTTCTATCTCTTTCCACTTTGGGGAAACAGCCATGTACACCCCCCATATGTTGGTGTACACCGTGCATAGTTTAACATGCGCGCTGTACACCAACATATGCCAGGTGTACACCGTTGTTTCTCCAAAGTGGAAAGAGATAGAAGGTTGCCCTTTGGGGGACTAAGAGTACCCTATGGGACCATGTACATACTACAATGACAACCTACTATCTCTTTCCACTTTGGAGAAACAGCCGTGTACACCCGCCATATGTTGGTGTACACCGTGCATAGTTTAGCATGCCTGCTGTACACCAACATATGCCAGGTGTACACGGCTGTTTCTCCAAAGTGGAAAGAGATAGAAGGTTGCCCTTTGCGGGGAATAAGAGTACCCTATGGGACCATGTAAATACTACAAGGACAACCTTCTATCTCTTTCAACTTTGGAGAAACAGCCGTGTACACCCGCCATATGTTGGTGTACAACACGCATAGTTTAAGTTTAACATGCGCGCTGTACACCAACATATGTCAGGTGTATACGGCTGTTTCTGCAAAGTGGAAAGAGATAGAAGGTTGCCCTGTGAGGGACTAATAGTGTGGTCTTGGAGCTGCAGTGGATATCGCGACAGAGTATCTGCATCCACATTCACCCTGCCTGGCCTATACTTGAGCGTGAAATGGAAATCGGCCAACTCACCCACCCAGCGGTGCCCGACTGCATTTAACTTGGCTGTGTTAAGACGTAACTAAGGGGGTTATTATCTGTATATACAGTAAATGTGGGTGCGTAATACAGGTAATCCCTAAACCTATGGCAGATCGCCATAGATTTGACAGTTCGCTCACTGGACTCTGCAGGGCTCCCTTGAAGTTTGAACAGTGGGCGTGCTATCCTGGAGAAATCCTGAATGAAGGATTGATAGTATCCCAGGAATCCCAGCAGAGCACGGTCTTCTCCCACGTTCTTTGGTTCCCTCTCCTTCAGCTGAAGCACTGCTTCTAGGTCCTTCGGGTCTACCTGAACACCTTCACTTGTCACCAGATGCCCAACATACCTCACTTGGCGTTTGAACAGCTCACATTTCTTGGGGCGTAACTTAACACTGTGCTCCCGTAACCGACATAGTACTCTTCTCAGATCCTGCACATGCTCCTGAAATGTTTTGGAGAAGCAGAGCACATCATCTAAGTAAGGGGAGCAGCACTCGTCCCTCAGACCATCAAGTACCCCTTCCATGCATCTCTGAAATGCTGCCGGAGCATTGGTTAGGCCAAAAGAAAGGCGGAGCCACTCATACAGCCCCCAAGGTGTGCTAAAAGCCGTCAGATGCCTGGAACCCTCCTCGACAAAGCCCTGGTGGTAGGCACTGCCTTGGTCGAGTATGGAAAACCATGAGTAGCCTCCCAGGTTATCCAGCAGATCCTGAATCCTTGGTAGTGGGTGGCGATCAGGAATGGTTTTGCTGTTCAGCCCACGGAAGTCTACGCACAGCCGTAAGCTCTTGTCTTTCTTTCTCACGCAGACCACGGGAGACGAGTACGGTGAAGTCGATTTCCTGATCAATCCATGATCAAGCAGGTTCTGCACATATTCCTTGACTTCCCTGTACAGGGGCTTTGGAATGCCATTGTAGGACTTTTGAACTGGTGTTTCATCCTTAAGATGGATTTTCAGTTGCAGGTTTGGAATGCCACCTATATCTGCATCGTCCCTGGCAAACACATCTGACTCATGGAACAGCATGTCATGGACTATCTGCTGTTCATCTTCTCCGAGATGTGACAAGTCAACAGGTGCATGCCACTTTTCTTTTGTAATCTGTGTATTTGTGTGTTTGTCATTGTTGTTCCTTGTGTTGTCTTCTTTGTCTGAACTCAACTGGGCATGTTTGGGCAGTGGGCTCAGAACTGGAAGTGGGACACTTGACAGGTTTCGCATCACTGAATTCTTCTAGGGTCCCCAGGACTGTTCTCTGTACTAAATATATATCATGCCTAGTGGAGTTCTGGATTAGGACTTTTGTACATTTCGATGACCCACTCGGGACATCTCCGAGAGAAGGAAACAGCTCTAAACCCTCAGGGCAGCTACTGTCTAAATTAGGCTGAAACAACATTGTACCTCCCCCTGGCCATCCCCTAACCCTGCATCTCACTTCTCTGATCTGTCCTGCAGGAATAACTACACCTTTCTTCCCAACCCTTACACTACACTGGGGTGGTGCCTCCTCAGGGGTTATTATCTGGAGAACAGACACGATGGCCTCTACTGTACTCTCAGTAACACTCAAAGATTCCTTAAGTATAGCTATAACATCTACCCTATTGCCCTGGGCCGCGTTTCCCAGATTTGCCGAATTTCTCCGCACTACCACGCTTCCCAAGGTATACCTTGGCGAAATGACAGAGTTTCCTACGAGTGTTTCCCAGACTATCCCTTAGCGTGCGCGTGAAGATACATCGTTAGGTCCATCCCAAGATACATCGTTAGAGGAGCTGTCCCTGGGCGCGGTGCTGAAAAAAGAATTAATCGATGCCGCACACATCGATGGCCATTCGTAAAGTCCCAGAAATGACGTGCCAATATAATACGTGCTGTCTTAATTATTTGATTTCAGTCTAAATATTACCAAAAAGGAAGCTAATCCACCGAAAGCTCATCTGCTAATGTATTTAAGAGTCAAAGCGAGACCTCGTGATAGTCCCAATTCATACATTAAATTACATTACATCAAATAAAATATCCAAGAAAGAGCATGAATCGGATTGGGACATATACGCCCCGTCGAGGATGTCTTGAAAGGCCAGGAAAAAATACTTTAATGATGATAGGCAATGATGATAGCAAAATGACCACTGATTTAGTTATCATACAAACAAAGGTATAATGCCCATATAAATTGCCTCTGTGGCAGTAGCATTCCCACATTAGAATTCACGTGGATACGATGACTAATTTAATCTATCAGGCACCGGTGTTGGCGCATGTGGCCTATAAAAAAAACAAGGGTAACTGCACATATTGAGCGACATGGCAGATATGAAGAGGAAGCGTGTGATAGCGTTCACCAAAGAATAACTAGTGATCATGCTGGACGAGGTGGAGCAGCCGAAGGCCGTCCTGTTTGGCGGCTACCAGTAGGGCCTATGCACAACTCCAGTAGGCTACTTCCTGAAATTAGACATGCTTCTCTATTTCCTGTCCTACACTTTGGATGAAATGATTATTCAGGAATTCCTGAATAATCATTTCATCCAATAGTGTAAGACAGGAAATAAAGAAGCATGTCTAATTTCAGGAAGTAGCCTACTAGAGTTGTGCATATAGCCCATTGAAGAAGGCTGTATGCGTACACACACACACACACACAACACGTTCACCACGCTGTAGTTCCTACACACACACACACACACACACAACACGTTCACCACGCTGTAGTTCCTACACACACACACACACACACACACAACACGTTCACCACGCTGTAGTTCCTACACACACACACACACACACTCACCACACACACTACATACACTTAACACACACACTGCACACACTACATACACTTACCACACACACTACACACACTCACCACACACACTACATACACTTACCACACACACTGCACACACTCACCACACACACTACATACACTTACCACACACTGCCCACCCACTACAGTACACTGCGCACACACACTACATACACTCACCACACCACTCATCCTTCCTACGTGTTGCTACCTTGTCGTGGTGGGAAGGCTTGTGTGCCTCCATGACCATGAAGGCTATATTGGTGGGGGGTCACCCCCCAGCAGGTTCAACCATGCCGGGCAGGTTCAGGGTAGAGGCCAGACGAAAAGCAACAACTGGCCCTCCAGGTTGGGGGTTGGGCATGGGTCTAACAACCCCACCCCTGAAAAAGACAGCCTGTTACAGGACAAAGGTCTAAAGAACAAACCTGCCCATGTTTTTTCCCAACCAATATTAAACAAGTTCCCTTTATCCTGTATATTTGTTGTTTCTTGCCACATTACAACAGTAGAGGTTTTGGAGAAGGCACACAATATAACAAACAGCATTTGTAAGATCACTAAATACTGTGAATCTGTTAGCAAAGTTCACTATAAGGACAACAGTATTGGGCCACCTACACATTACAACTTTCATGACATCCCATTCTAAATGAATAGGCATCATATGGAGTTGGTCCCCCCTGTGCAGCTATAACAGCCTCCACTGTTCTGGGAAGGCTTTCTACAATATTTTGGAGCGTGTGTGAGGATATTTGACTATTCATCTAGATGGCCTCATTGGATTAATCAATTCGTCAGGATATCTGTCTGACAATATATAAAGACAGACAGAAAAGTCATGTCATCAAATTATCCCTTTACATAAGAAAATGTTGTTGTTGTTCACAAAGTGGATTATATTAGGCTATGGATAGTCCGTATATGTTGCTTGGCTCAATAAAAGTTTTAAAAACAACATTCCCATGATGTGTTCTGTAGGCTGACATTATTTTCATCATTCAAGTTTATTGTATTTTGTGTACACTATGTGAATCGCGCAGGTAGGATAGATAGATGTGCGCTGTATTGCAACTCCCCTTTTTAAAAGTGTAATTTAGCTCGAATCGAGCTAAAACTATGACGGGATGAACGGAGCGCATCGCCAAGGTACACTAACGATGGGTTCAGACCGCCCTTCGTAACGTATCCCTTGGCTGTGGTATACCTTGGCTAAGAAGGCTCTGGGAAACAGCGCTTCGGCTCCAAGGTAGGCTAACGATGTACCTTCGGAAGGTACATCGTAAGGGCGATTTACGATGTACCTTGGGTGGAGCTGTTTCCCAGAGCCTTCGTAGCCAAGGTATACCTTGGCTTAAGAAGGTTCTGGGAAACGCATCGCCACCTAGAGGTGGAGCTAACGACGTTCTTAAGAAGCACGTAGCGCTACGATGCCTTAACGATGCCTCTGGGAAACGCGGCCCTGCTCTGTGTTCCCTCTGATAATCTCTGCAATTACATTGCTACCTAGTAGGGGCTGGTTACAGTTGTGACTGATCACTACTGGAACTTGGATAGTCACATATCCATGATTCATGCTACCCAACTGAAGGTCGATTTCTGCCCATCCATCCAGGGGAACATCTGTACCATTTGCTGCTGATACTTCAAGATCAAAAAACAGGGATGCCAGTGGCTGAATTTTGACATTGGGTAATTCTTTCTCAATCCATGTTCTTCCCACTATGGTCACCTGAGCTCTCGAGTCCAGCAGCATTTGGTGAGGGACGCCATTGACTGAACAGGAGACCATACATCGCTTTCCAATCAGTTGGGCTACACGTTTTCTTGAGGTTTGTTGACATGGTGGATTTGGCATAGTGGTTTTGACCTTTACTGGGGGCCTCTCGCTGCTGAAGGTCGTCGGCTGCCCCTTTCCAACGACCTCCCCCCGTTTCCCGACATCCTCTTTTGCAGGCAGCCAACGGCCCGATGTCCTGCCTGGCTACAAGGACAAGCTTCTATCTCTTTCCACTTTGGGGAAACAGCCATGTACACCCCCCATATGTTGGTGTACACCGTGCATAGTTTAACATGCGCGCTGTACACCAACATATGCCAGGTGTACACGGCTGTTTCTCCAAAGTGGAAAGAGATAGAAGGTTGCCCTTTGCGGGGAATAAGAGTACCCTATGGGACCATGTAAATACTACAAGGACAACCTTCTATCTCTTTCAACTTTGGAGAAACAGCCGTGTACACCCGCCATATGTTGGTGTACAACACGCATAGTTTAAGTTTAACATGCGCGCTGTACACCAACATATGTCAGGTGTATACGGCTGTTTCTGCAAAGTGGAAAGAGATAGAAGGTTGCCCTGTGAGGGACTAATAGTGTGGTCTTGGAGCTGCAGTGGATATCGCGACAGAGTATCTGCATCCACATTCACCCTGCCTGGCCTATACTTGAGCGTGAAATGGAAATCGGCCAACTCACCCACCCAGCGGTGCCCGACTGCATTTAACTTGGCTGTGTTAAGACGTAACTAAGGGGGTTATTATCTGTATATACAGTAAATGTGGGTGCGTAATACAGGTAATCCCTAAACCTATGGCAGATCGCCATAGATTTGACAGTTCGCTCACTGGACTCTGCAGGGCTCCCTTGAAGTTTGAACAGTGGGCGTGCTATCCTGGAGAAATCCTGAATGAAGGATTGATAGTATCCCAGGAATCCCAGCAGAGCACGGTCTTCTCCCACGTTCTTTGGTTCCCTCTCCTTCAGCTGAAGCACTGCTTCTAGGTCCTTCGGGTCTACCTGAACACCTTCACTTGTCACCAGATGCCCAACATACCTCACTTGGCGCTTGAACAGCTCACATTTCTTGGGGCGTAACTTAACACTGTGCTCCCGTAACCGACATAGTACTCTTCTCAGATCCTGCACATGCTCCTGAAATGTTTTGGAGAAGCAGAGCACATCATCTAAGTAAGGGGAGCAGCACTCGTCCCTCAGACCATCAAGTACCCCTTCCATGCATCTCTGAAATGCTGCCGGAGCATTGGTTAGGCCAAAAGAAAGGCGGAGCCACTCATACAGCCCCCAAGGTGTGCTAAAAGCCGTCAGATGCCTGGAACCCTCCTCGACTAAGCCCTGGTGGTAGGCACTGCCTTGGTCGAGTATGGAAAACCATGAGTAGCCTCCCAGGTTATCCAGCAGATCCTGAATCCTTGGTAGTGGGTGGCGATCAGGAATGGTTTTGCTGTTCAGCCCACGGAAGTCTACGCACAGCCGTAAGCTCTTGTCTTTCTTTCTCACGCAGACCACGGGAGACGAGTACGGTGAAGTCGATTTCCTGATCAATCCATGATCAAGCAGGTTCTGCACATATTCCTTGACTTCCCTGTACAGGGGCTTTGGAATGCCATTGTAGGACTTTTGAACTGGTGTTTCATCCTTAAGATGGATTTTCAGTTGCAGGTTTGGAATGCCACCTATATCTGCATCGTCCCTGGCAAACACATCTGACTCATGGAACAGCATGTCATGGACTATCTGCTGTTCATCTTCTCCGAGATGTGACAAGTCAACAGGTGCATGCCACTTTTCTTTTGTAATCTGTGTATTTGTGTGTTTGTCATTCTTGTTCCTTGTGTTGTCTTCTTTGTCTGAACTCAACTGGGCATGTTTGGGCAGTGGGCTCAGAACTGGAAGTGGGACACTTGACAGGTTTCGCATCACTGAATTCTTCTAGGGTCCCCAGGACTGTTCTCTGTACTAAATATATATCATGCCTAGTGGAGTTCTGGATTAGGACTTTTGTACATTTCGATGACCCACTCGGGACATCTACGAGAGAAGGAAACAGCTCTAAACCCTCAGGGCAGATACTGTCTAAATTAGGCTGAAACAACATTGTACCTCCCCCTGGCCATCCCCTAACCCTGCATCTCACTTCTCTGATCTGTCCTGCAGGAATAACTACACCTTTCTTCCCAACCCTTACACTACACTGGGGTGGTGCCTCCTCAGGGGTTATTATCTGGAGAACAGACACGATGGCCTCTACTGTACTCTCAGTAACACTCAAAGATTCCTTAAGTATAGCTATAACATCTACCCTATTGCCCTGCTCTGTGTTCCCTCTGATAATCTCTGCAATTATATTGCTACCTAGTAGGGGCTGGTTACAGTTCTGACTGATCACTACTGGAACTTGGATAGTCACATATCCATGATTCATGCTACCCAACTGAAGGTCGATTTCTGCCCATCCATCCAGGGGAACATCTGTACCATTTGCTGCTGATACTTCAAGATCAGAAAACAGGGATGCGAGTGGCTGAATTTTGACATTGGGTAATTCTTTCTCAATCCATGTTCTTCCCACTATGGTCACCTGAGCTCTCGAGTCCAGCAGCATTTGGTGAGGGACGCCATTGACTGAACAGGAGACCATACATCGCTTTCCAATCAGTTGGGCTACACGTTTTCTTGAGGTTTGTTGACATGGTGGATTTGGCATAGTGGTTTTGACCTTTACTGGGGGCCTCTCGCTGCTGAAGGTCGTCGGCTGCCCCTTTCCAACGACCTCCCCCCGTTTCCCGACATCCTCTTTTGCAGGCAGCCAACGGCCCGATGTCCTGCCTGGCTACAAGGACAAGCTTCTATCTCTTTCCACTTTGGGGAAACAGCCATGTACACCCCCCATATGTTGGTGTACACCGTGCATAGTTTAACATGCGCGCTGTACACCAACATATGCCAGGTGTACACCGTTGTTTCTCCAAAGTGGAAAGAGATAGAAGGTTGCCCTTTGGGGGACTAAGAGTACCCTATGGGACCATGTACATACTACAATGACAACCTACTATCTCTTTCCACTTTGGAGAAACAGCCGTGTACACCCGCCATATGTTGGTGTACACCGTGCATAGTTTAGCATGCCTGCTGTACACCAACATATGCCAGGTGTACACGGCTGTTTCTCCAAAGTGGAAAGAGATAGAAGGTTGCCCTTTGCGGGGAATAAGAGTACCCTATGGGACCATGTAAATACTACAAGGACAACCTTCTATCTCTTTCAACTTTGGAGAAACAGCCGTGTACACCCGCCATATGTTGGTGTACAACACGCATAGTTTAAGTTTAACATGCGCGCTGTACACCAACATATGTCAGGTGTACACGGCTGTTTCTGCAAAGTGGAAAGAGATAGAAGGTTGCCCTGTGAGGGACTAAGAGTGTGGTCTTGGAGCTGCAGTGGATATCGCGACAGAGTATCTGCATCCACATTCACCCTGCCTGGCCTATACTTGAGCGTGAAATGGAAATCGGCCAACTCACCCACCCAGCGGTGCCCGACTGCATTTAACTTGGCTGTGTTAAGACGTAAGTAAGGGGGTTATTATCTGTATATACAGTAAATGTGGGTGCGTAATACAGGTAATCCCTAAACCTATGGTAGATCGCCATAGATTTGACAGTTTGTTTACTGGACTCTGCAGGGCTCCCTTGAAGTTTGAACAGTGGGCGTGCTATCCTGGAGAAATCCTGATTGAAGGATTGATATTATCCCAGGAATTCCAGCAGAGCATGGTCTTCTCCCACGTTCTTTGGTTCCCTCTCCTTCAGCTGATGCCCTGCTTCTAGGTCCTTCGGGTCTACCTGAACACCTTCACTTGTCACCAGATGCCCAACATACCTCACTTGGCGCTTGAACAGCTCACATTTCTTGGGGCGTAACTTAACACTGTGCTCCCGTAACCGACATAGTACTCTTCTCAGATCCTGCACATGCTCCTGAAATGTTTTGGAGAAGCAGAGCACATCATCTAAGTAAGGGGAGCAGCACTCGTCCCTCAGACCATCAAGTACCCCTTCCATGCATCTCTGAAATGCTGCCGGAGCATTGGTTAGGCCAAAAGAAAGGCGGAGCCACTCATACAGCCCCCAAGGTGTGCTAAAAGCCGTCAGATGCCTGGAACCCTCCTCGACTAAGCCCTGGTGGTAGGCACTGCCTTGGTCGAGTATGGAAAACCATGAGTAGCCTCCCAGGTTATCCAGCAGATCCTGAATCCTTGGTAGTGGGTGGCGATCAGGAATGGTTTTGCTGTTCAGCCCACGGAAGTCTACGCACAGCCGTAAGCTCTTGTCTTTCTTTCTCACGCAGACCACGGGAGACGAGTACGGTGAAGTCGATTTCCTGATCAATCCATGATCAAGCAGGTTCTGCACATATTCCTTGACTTCCCTGTACAGGGGCTTTGGAATGCCATTGTAGGACTTTTGAACTGGTGTTTCATCCTTAAGATGGATTTTCAGTTGCAGGTTTGGAATGCCACCTATATCTGCATCGTCCCTGGCAAACACATCTGACTCATGGAACAGCATGTCATGGACTATCTGCTGTTCATCTTCTCCGAGATGTGACAAGTCAACAGGTGCATGCCACTTTTCTTTTGTAATCTGTGTATTTGTGTGTTTGTCATTCTTGTTCCTTGTGTTGTCTTCTTTGTCTGAACTCACCTGGGCATGTTTGGGCAGTGGGCTCAGAACTGGAAGTGGGACACTTGACAGGTTTCGCATCACTGAATTCTTCTAGGGTCCCCAGGACTGTTCTCTGTACTAAATATATATCATGCCTAGTGGAGTTCTGGATTAGGACTTTTGTACATTTCGATGACCCACTCGGGACATCTACGAGAGAAGGAAACAGCTCTAAACCCTCAGGGCAGCTACTGTCTAAATTAGGCTGAAACAACATTGTACCTCCCCCTGGCCATCCCTTAACCCTGCATATCACTTCTCTGATCTGTCCTGCAGGAATAACTACACCTTTCTTCCCAACCCTTACACTACACTGGGGTGGTGCCTCCTCAGGGGTTATTATCTGGAGAACAGACACGATGGCCTCTACTGTACTCTCAGTAACACTCAAAGATTCCTTAAGTATAGCTATAACATCTACCCTATTGCCCTGCTCTGTGTTCCCTCTGATAATCTCTGCAATTATATTGCTACCTAGTAGGGGCTGGTTACAGTTCTGACTGATCACTACTGGAACTTGGATAGTCACATATCCATGATTCATGCTACCCAATTGAAGGTCGATTTCTGCCCATCCATCCAGGGGAACATCTGTACCATTTGCTGCTGATACTTCAAGATCAAAAAACAGGGATGCGAGTGGCTGAATTTTGACATTGGGTAATTCTTTCTCAATCCATGTTCTTCCCACTATGGTCACCTGAGCTCTCGAGTCCAGCAGCATTTGGTGAGGGACGCCATTGACTGAACAGGAGACCATACATCGCTTTCCAATCAGTTGGGCTACACGTTTTCTTGAGGTTTGTTGACATGGTGGATTTGGCATAGTGGTTTTGACCTTTACTGGGGGCCTCTCGCTGCTGAAGGTCGTCGGCTGCCCCTTTCCAACGACCTCCCCCCGTTTCCCGACATCCTCTTTTGCAGGCAGCCAACGGCCCGATGTCCTGCCTGGCTACAAGGACAAGCTTCTATCTCTTTCCACTTTGGGGAAACAGCCATGTACACCCCCCATATGTTGGTGTACACCGTGCATAGTTTAACATGCGCGCTGTACACCAACATATGCCAGGTGTACACCGTTGTTTCTCCAAAGTGGAAAGAGATAGAAGGTTGCCCTTTGGGGGACTAAGAGTACCCTATGGGACCATGTACATACTACAATGACAACCTACTATCTCTTTCCACTTTGGAGAAACAGCCGTGTACACCCGCCATATGTTGGTGTACACCGTGCATAGTTTAGCATGCCTGCTGTACACCAACATATGCCAGGTGTACACGGCTGTTTCTCCAAAGTGGAAAGAGATAGAAGGTTGCCCTTTGCGGGGAATAAGAGTACCCTATGGGACCATGTAAATACTACAAGGACAACCTTCTATCTCTTTCAACTTTGGAGAAACAGCCGTGTACACCCGCCATATGTTGGTGTACAACACGTATAGTTTAAGTTTAACATGCGCGCTGTACACCAACATATGTCAGGTGTATACGGCTGTCTCTGCAAAGTGGAAAGAGATAGAAGGTTGCCCTGTGAGGGACTAATAGTGTGGTCTTGGAGCTGCAGTGGATATCGCGACAGAGTATCTGCATCCACATTCACCCTGCCTGGCCTTTACTTGAGTGTGAAATGGAAATCGGCCAACTCACCCACCCAGCGGTGCCCGACTGCATTTAACTTGGCTGTGTTAAGACGTAAGTAAGGGGGTTATTATCTGTATATACAGTAAATGTGGGTGCGTAATACAGGTAATCCCTAAACCTATGGTTGATCGCCATAGAGTTGACAGTTCGTTTACTGGACTCTGCAGGGCTCCCTTGAAGTTTGAACAGTGGGCGTGCTATCCTGGAGAAATCCTGATTGAAGGATTGATATTATCCCAGGAATTCCAGCAGAGCACGGTCTTCTCCCACGTTCTTTGGTTCCCTCTCCTTCAGCTGAAGCCCTGCTTCTAGGTCCTTCGGGTCTACCTGAACACCTTCACTTGTCACCAGATGCCCAACATACCTCACTTGGCGCTTGAACAGCTCACATTTCTTGGGGCGTAACTTAACACTGTGCTCCCGTAACCGACATAGTACTCTTCTCAGATCCTGCACATGCTCCTGAAATGTTTTGGAGAAGCAGAGCACATCATCTAAGTAAGGGGAGCAGCACTCGTCCCTCAGACCATCAAGTACCCCTTCCATGCATCTCTGAAATGCTGCCGGAGCATTGGTTAGGCCAAAAGAAAGGCGGAGCCACTCATACAGCCCCCAAGGTGTGCTAAAAGCCGTCAGATGCCTGGAACCCTCCTCGACAAAGCCCTGGTGGTAGGCACTGCCTTGGTCGAGTATGGAAAACCATGAGTAGCCTCCCAGGTTATCCAGCAGATCCTGAATCCTTGGTAGTGGGTGGCGATCAGGAATGGTTTTACTGTTCAGCCCACGGAAGTCTACGCACAGCCGTAAGCTCTTGTCTTTCTTTCTCACGCAGACCACGGGAGACGAGTACGGTGAAGTCGATTTCCTGATCAATCCATGATCAAGCAGGTTCTGCACATATTCCTTGACTCCCCTGTACAGGGGCTTTGGAATGCCATTGTAGGACTTTTGAACTGGTGTTTCATCCTTAAGATGGATTTTCAGTTGCAGGTTTGGAATGCCACCTATATCTGCATCGTCCCTGGCAAACACATCTGACTCATGGAACAGCATGTCATGGACTATCTGCTGTTCATCTTCTCCGAGATGTGACAAGTCAACAGGTGCATGCCACTTTTCTTTTGTAATCTGTGTATTTGTGTGTTTGTCATTCTTGTTCCTTGTGTTGTCTTCTTTGTCTGAACTCAACTGGGCATGTTTGGGCAGTGGGCTCAGAACTGGAAGTGGGACACTTGACAGGTTTCGCATCACTGAATTCTTCTAGGGTCCCCAGGACTGTTCTCTGTACTAAATATATATCATGCCTAGTGGAGTTCTGGATTAGGACTTTTGTACATTTCGATGACCCACTCGGGACATCTACGAGAGAAGGAAACAGCTCTAAACCCTCAGGGCAGCTACTGTCTAAATTAGGCTGAAACAACATTGTACCTCCCCCTGGCCATCCCCTAACCCTGCATCTCACTTCTCTGATCTGTCCTGCAGGAATAACTACACCTTTCTTCCCAACCCTTACACTACACTGGGGTGGTGCCTCCTCAGGGGTTATTATCTGGAGAACAGACACGATGGCCTCTACTGTACTCTCAGTAACACTCAAAGATTCCTTAAGTATAGCTATAACATCTACCCTATTGCCCTGCTCTGTGTTCCCTCTGATAATCTCTGCAATTATATTGCTACCTAGTAGGGGCTGGTTACAGTTCTGACTGATCACTACTGGAACTTGGATAGTCACATATCCATGATTCATGCTACCCAACTGAAGGTCGATTTCTGCCCATCCATCCAGGGGAACATCTGTACCATTTGCTGCTGATACTTCAAGATCAAAAAACAGGGATGCGAGTGGCTGAATTTTGACATTGGGTAATTCTTTCTCAATCCATGTTCTTCCCACTATGGTCACCTGAGCTCTCGAGTCCAGCAGCATTTGGTGAGGGACGCCATTGACTGAACAGGAGACCATACATCGCTTTCCAATCAGTTGGGCTACACGTTTTCTTGAGGTTTGTTGACATGGTGGATTTGGCATAGTGGTTTTGATCTTTACTGGGGGCCTCTCGCTGCTGAAGGTCGTCGGCTGCCCCTTTCCAACGACCTCCCCCCGTTTCCCGACATCCTCTTTTGCAGGCAGCCAACGGCCCGATGTCCTGCCTGGCTACAAGGACAAGCTTCTATCTCTTTCCACTTTGGGGAAACAGCCATGTACACCCCCCATATGTTGGTGTACACCGTGCATAGTTTAACATGCGCGCTGTACACCAACATATGCCAGGTGTACACCGTTGTTTCTCCAAAGTGGAAAGAGATAGAAGGTTGCCCTTTGGGGGACTAAGAGTACCCTATGGGACCATGTACATACTACAATGACAACCTACTATCTCTTTCCACTTTGGAGAAACAGCCGTGTACACCCGCCATATGTTGGTGTACACCGTGCATAGTTTAGCATGCCTGCTGTACACCAACATATGCCAGGTGTTCACGGCTGTTTCTCCAAAGTGGAAAGAGATAGAAGGTTGCCCTTTGCGGGGAATAAGAGTACCCTATGGGACCATGTAAATACTACAAGGACAACCTTCTATCTCTTTCAACTTTGGAGAAACAGCCGTGTACACCCGCCATATGTTGGTGTACAACACGCATAGTTTAAGTTTAACATGCGCGCTGTACACCAACATATGTCAGGTGTATACGGCTGTTTCTGCAAAGTGGAAAGAGATAGAAGGTTGCCCTGTGAGGGACTAATAGTGTGGTCTTGGAGCTGCAGTGGATATCGCGACAGAGTATCTGCATCCACATTCACCCTGCCTGGCCTATACTTGAGCGTGAAATGGAAATCGGCCAACTCACCCACCCAGCGGTGCCCGACTGCATTTAACTTGGCTGTGTTAAGACGTAAGTAAGGGGGTTATTATCTGTATATACAGTAAATGTGGGTGCGTAATACAGGTAATCCCTAAACCTATGGTAGATCGCCATAGATTTGACAGTTCGTTTACTGGACTCTGCAGGGCTCCCTTGAAGTTTGAACAGTGGGCGTGCTATCCTGGAGAAATCCTGATTGAAGGATTGATAGTATCCCAGGAATCCCAGCAGAGCACGGTCTTCTCCCACGTTCTTTGGTTCCCTCTCCTTCAGCTGAAGCCCTGCTTCTAGGTCCTTCGGGTCTACCTGAACACCTTCACTTGTCACCAGATGCCCAACATACCTCACTTGGCGCTTGAACAGCTCACATTTCTTGGGGCGTAACTTAACACTGTGCTCCCGTAACCGACATAGAACTCTTCTCAGATCCTGCACATGCTCCTGAAATGTTTTGGAGAAGCAGAGCACATCATCTAAGTAAGGGGAGCAGCACTTGTCCCTCAGACCATCAAGTACCCCTTCCATGCATCTCTGAAATGCTGCCGGAGCATTGGTTAGGCCAAAAGAAAGGCGGAGCCACTCATACAGCCCCCAAGGTGTGCTAAAAGCCGTCAGATGCCTGGAACCCTCCTCGACTAAGCCCTGGTGGTAGGCACTGCCTTGGTCGAGTATGGAAAACCATGAGTAGCCTCCCAGGTTATCCAGCAGATCCTGAATCCTTGGTAGTGGGTGGCGATCAGGAATGGTTTTGCTGTTCAGCCCACGGAAGTCTACGCACAGCCGTAAGCTCTTGTCTTTCTTTCTCACGCAGACCAGGGGAGACGAGTACGGTGAAGTCGATTTCCTGATCAATCCATGATCAAGCAGGTTCTGCACATATTCCTTGACTTCCCTGTACAGGGGCTTTGGAATGCCATTGTAGGACTTTTGAACTGGTGTTTCATCCTTAAGATGGATTTTCAGTTGCAGGTTTGGAATGCCACCTATATCTGCATCGTCCCTGGCAAACACATCTGACTCATGGAACAGCATGTCATGGACTATCTGCTGTTCATCTTCTCCGAGATGTGACAAGTCAACAGGTGCATGCCACTTTTCTTTTGTAATCTGTGTATTTGTGTGTTTGTCATTCTTGTTCCTTGTGTTGTCTTCTTTGTCTGAACTCAACTGGGCATGTTTGGGCAGTGGGCTCAGAACTGGAAGTGGGACACTTGACAGGTTTCGCATCACTGAATTCTTCTAGGGTCCCCAGGACTGTTCTCTGTACTAAATATATATCATGCCTAGTGGAGTTCTGGATTAGGACTTTTGTACATTTCGATGACCCACTCGGGACATCTACGAGAGAAGGAAACAGCTCTAAACCCTCAGGGCAGTTACTGTCTAAATTAGGCTGAAACAACATTGTACCTCCCCCTGGCCATCCCCTAACCCTGCATCTCACTTCTCTGATCTGTCCTGCAGGAATAACTACACCTTTCTTCCCAACCCTTACACTACACTGGGGTGGTGCCTCCTCAGGGGTTATTATCTGGAGAACAGACACGATGGCCTCTACTGTACTCTCAGTAACACTCAAAGATTCCTTAAGTATAGCTATAACATCTACCCTATTGCCCTGCTCTGTGTTCCCTCTGATAATCTCTGCAATTATATTGCTACCTAGTAGGGGCTGGTTACAGTTCTGACTGATCACTACTGGAACTTGGATAGTCACATATCCATGAGTCATGCTACCCAACTGAAGGTCGATTTCTGCCCATCCATCCAGGGGAACATCTGTACCATTTGCTGCTGATACTTCAAGATCAAAAAACAGGGATGCGAGTGGCTGAATTTTGACATTGGGTAATTCTTTCTCAATCCATGTTCTTCCCACTATGGTCACCTGAGCTCTCGAGTCCAGCAGCATTTGGTGAGGGACGCCATTGACTGAACAGGAGACCATACATCGCTTTCCAATCAGTTGGGCTACACGTTTTCTTGAGGTTTGTTGACATGGTGGATTTGGCATAGTGGTTTTGACCTTTACTGGGGGCCTCTCGCTGCTGAAGGTCGTCGGCTGCCCCTTTCCAACGACCTCCCCCCGTTTCCCGACATCCTCTTTTGCAGGCAGCCAACGGCCCGATGTCCTGCCTGGCTACAAGGACAAGCTTCTATCTCTTTCCACTTTGGGGAAACAGCCATGTACACCCCCCATATGTTGGTGTACACCGTGCATAGTTTAACATGCGCGCTGTACACCAACATATGCCAGGTGTACACCGTTGTTTCTCCAAAGTGGAAAGAGATAGAAGGTTGCCCTTTGGGGGACTAAGAGTACCCTATGGGACCATGTACATACTACAATGACAACCTACTATCTCTTTCCACTTTGGAGAAACAGCCGTGTACACCCGCCATATGTTGGTGTACACCGTGCATAGTTTAGCATGCCTGCTGTACACCAACATATGCCAGGTGTACACGGCTGTTTCTCCAAAGTGGAAAGAGATAGAAGGTTGCCCTTTGCGGGGAATAAGAGTACCCTATGGGACCATGTAAATACTACAAGGACAACCTTCTATCTCTTTCAACTTTGGAGAAACAGCCGTGTACACCCGCCATATGTTGGTGTACAACACGCATAGTTTAAGTTTAACATGCGCGCTGTACACCAACATATGTCAGGTGTATACGGCTGTTTCTGCAAAGTGGAAAGAGATAGAAGGTTGCCCTGTGAGGGACTAATAGTGTGGTCTTGGAGCTGCAGTGGATATCGCGACAGAGTATCTGCATCCACATTCACCCTGCCTGGCCTATACTTGAGCGTGAAATGGAAATCGGCCAACTCACCCACCCAGCGGTGCCCGACTGCATTTAACTTGGCTGTGTTAAGACGTAAGTAAGGGGGTTATTATCTGTATATACAGTAAATGTGGGTGCGTAATACAGGTAATCCCTAAACCTATGGTAGATCGCCATAGATTTGACAGTTCGTTTACTGGACTCTGCAGGGCTCCCTTGAAGTTTGAACAGTGGACGTGCTATCCTGGAGAAATCCTGATTGAAGGATTGATAGTATCCCAGGAATCCCAGCAGAGCACGGTCTTCTCCCACGTTCTTTGGTTCCCTCTCCTTCAGCTGAAGCCCTGCTTCTAGGTCCTTCGGGTCTACCTGAACACCTTCACTTGTCACCAGATGCCCAACATACCTCACTTGGCGCTTGAACAGCTCACATTTCTTGGGGCGTAACTTAACACTGTGCTCCCGTAACCGACATAGAACTCTTCTCAGATCCTGCACATGCTCCTGAAATGTTTTGGAGAAGCAGAGCACATCATCTAAGTAAGGGGAACAGCACTTGTCCCTCAGACCATCAAGTACCCCTTCCATGCATCTCTGAAATGCTGCCGGAGCATTGGTTAGGCCAAAAGAAAGGCGGAGCCACTCATACAGCCCCCAAGGTGTGCTAAAAGCCGTCAGATGCCTGGAACCCTCCTCGACTAAGCCCTGGTGGTAGGCACTGCCTTGGTCGAGTATGGAAAACCATGAGTAGCCTCCCAGGTTATCCAGCAGATCCTGAATCCTTGGTAGTGGGTGGCGATCAGGAATGGTTTTGCTGTTCAGCCCACGGAAGTCTACGCACAGCCGTAAGCTCTTGTCTTTCTTTCTCACGCAGACCAGGGGAGACGAGTACGGTGAAGTCGATTTCCTGATCAATCCATGATCAAGCAGGTTCTGCACATATTCCTTGACTTCCCTGTACAGGGGCTTTGGAATGCCATTGTAGGACTTTTGAACTGGTGTTTCATCCTTAAGATGGATTTTCAGTTGCAGGTTTGGAATGCCACCTATATCTGCATCGTCCCTGGCAAACACATCTGACTCATGGAACAGCATGTCATGGACTATCTGCTGTTCATCTTCTCCGAGATGTGACAAGTCAACAGGTGCATGCCACTTTTCTTTTGTAATCTGTGTATTTGTGTGTTTGTCATTCTTGTTCCTTGTGTTGTCTTCTTTGTCTGAACTCAACTGGGCATGTTTGGGCAGTGGGCTCAGAACTGGAAGTGGGACACTTGACAGGTTTCGCATCACTGAATTCTTCTAGGGTCCCCAGGACTGTTCTCTGTACTAAATATATATCATGCCTAGTGGAGTTCTGGATTAGGACTTTTGTACATTTCGATGACCCACTCGGGACATCTACGAGAGAAGGAAACAGCTCTAAACCCTCAGGGCAGTTACTGTCTAAATTAGGCTGAAACAACATTGTACCTCCCCCTGGCCATCCCCTAACCCTGCATCTCACTTCTCTGATCTGTCCTGCAGGAATAACTACACCTTTCTTCCCAACCCTTACACTACACTGGGGTGGTGCCTCCTCAGGGGTTATTATCTGGAGAACAGACACGATGGCCTCTACTGTACTCTCAGTAACACTCAAAGATTCCTTAAGTATAGCTATAACATCTACCCTATTGCCCTGCTCTGTGTTCCCTCTGATAATCTCTGCAATTATATTGCTACCTAGTAGGGGCTGGTTACAGTTCTGACTGATCACTACTGGAACTTGGATAGTCACATATCCATGAGTCATGCTACCCAACTGAAGGTCGATTTCTGCCCATCCATCCAGGGGAACATCTGTACCATTTGCTGCTGATACTTCAAGATCAAAAAACAGGGATGCGAGTGGCTGAATTTTGACATTGGGTAATTCTTTCTCAATCCATGTTCTTCCCACTATGGTCACCTGAGCTCTCGAGTCCAGCAGCATTTGGTGAGGGACGCCATTGACTGAACAGGAGACCATACATCGCTTTCCAATCAGTTGGGCTACACGTTTTCTTGAGGTTTGTTGACATGGTGGATTTGGCATAGTGGTTTTGACCTTTACTGGGGGCCTCTCGCTGCTGAAGGTCGTCGGCTGCCCCTTTCCAACGACCTCCCCCCGTTTCCCGACATCCTCTTTTGCAGGCAGCCAACGGCCCGATGTCCTGCCTGGCTACAAGGACAAGCTTCTATCTCTTTCCACTTTGGGGAAACAGCCATGTACACCCCCCATATGTTGGTGTACACCGTGCATAGTTTAACATGCGCGCTGTACACCAACATATGCCAGGTGTACACCGTTGTTTCTCCAAAGTGGAAAGAGATAGAAGGTTGCCCTTTGGGGGACTAAGAGTACCCTATGGGACCATGTACATACTACAATGACAACCTACTATCTCTTTCCACTTTGGAGAAACAGCCGTGTACACCCGCCATATGTTGGTGTACACCGTGCATAGTTTAGCATGCCTGCTGTACACCAACATATGCCAGGTGTACACGGCTGTTTCTCCAAAGTGGAAAGAGATAGAAGGTTGCCCTTTGCGGGGAATAAGAGTACCCTATGGGACCATGTAAATACTACAAGGACAACCTTCTATCTCTTTCAACTTTGGAGAAACAGCCGTGTACACCCGCCATATGTTGGTGTACAACACGCATAGTTTAAGTTTAACATGCGCGCTGTACACCAACATATGTCAGGTGTATACGGCTGTTTCTGCAAAGTGGAAAGAGATAGAAGGTTGCCCTGTGAGGGACTAATAGTGTGGTCTTGGAGCTGCAGTGGATATCGCGACAGAGTATCTGCATCCACATTCACCCTGCCTGGTCTATACTTGAGCGTGAAATGGAAATCGGCCAACTCACCCACCCAGCGGTGCCCGACTGCATTTAACTTGGCTGTGTTAAGACGTAACTAAGGGGGTTATTATCTGTATATACAGTAAATGTGGGTGCGTAATACAGGTAATCCCTAAACCTATGGCAGATCGCCATAGATTTGACAGTTCGCTCACTGGACTCTGCAGGGCTCCCTTGAAGTTTGAACAGTGGGCGTGCTATCCTGGAGAAATCCTGAATGAAGGATTGATAGTATCCCAGGAATCCCAGCAGAGCACGGTCTTCTCCCACGTTCTTTGGTTCCCTCTCCTTCAGCTGAAGCACTGCTTCTAGGTCCTTCGGGTCTACCTGAACACCTTCACTTGTCACCAGATGCCCAACATACCTCACTTGGCGCTTGAACAGCTCACATTTCTTGGGGCGTAACTTAACACTGTGCTCCCGTAACCGACATAGTACTCTTCTCAGATCCTGCACATGCTCCTGAAATGTTTTGGAGAAGCAGAGCACATCATCTAAGTAAGGGGAGCAGCACTCGTCCCTCAGACCATCAAGTACCCCTTCCATGCATCTCTGAAATGCTGCCGGAGCATTGGTTAGGCCAAAAGAAAGGCGGAGCCACTCATACAGCCCCCAAGGTGTGCTAAAAGCCGTCAGATGCCTGGAACCCTCCTCGACAAAGCCCTGGTGGTAGGCACTGCCTTGGTCGAGTATGGAAAACCATGAGTAGCCTCCCAGGTTATCCAGCAGATCCTGAATCCTTGGTAGTGGGTGGCGATCAGGAATGGTTTTGCTGTTCAGCCCACGGAAGTCTACGCACAGCCGTAAGCTCTTGTCTTTCTTTCTCACGCAGACCACGGGAGACGAGTACGGTGAAGTCGATTTCCTGATCAATCCATGATCAAGCAGGTTCTGCACATATTCCTTGACTTCCCTGTACAGGGGCTTTGGAATGCCATTGTAGGACTTTTGAACTGGTGTTTCATCCTTAAGATGGATTTTCAGTTGCAGGTTTGGAATGCCACCTATATCTGCATCGTCCCTGGCAAACACATCTGACTCATGGAACAGCATGTCATGGACTATCTGCTGTTCATCTTCTCCGAGATGTGACAAGTCAACAGGTGCATGCCACTTTTCTTTTGTAATCTGTGTATTTGTGTGTTTGTCATTCTTGTTCCTTGTGTTGTCTTCTTTGTCTGAACTCAACTGGGCATGTTTGGGCAGTGGGCTCAGAACTGGAAGTGGGACACTTGACAGGTTTCGCATCACTGAATTCTTCTAGGGTCCCCAGGACTGTTCTCTGTACTAAATATATATCATGCCTAGTGGAGTTCTGGATTAGGACTTTTGTACATTTCGATGACCCACTCGGGACATCTACGAGAGAAGGAAACAGATCTAAACCCTCAGGGCAGCTACTGTCTAAATTAGGCTGAAACAACATTGTACCTCCCCCTGGCCATCCCCTAACCCTGCATCTCACTTCTCTGATCTGTCCTGCAGGAATAACTACTCCTTTCTTCCCAACCCTTACACTACACTGGGGTGGTGCCTCCTCAGGGGTTATTATCTGGAGAACAGACACGATGGCCTCTAAACACAAGAGGTGAAAAGGTGAATAAAAGCAATTCTACCACAATAATCTATGTTCTAATGATGACTCCTATAATGGTGCGTGCTCTTCTACATGGGAGAGACATTCATATTGACCAATATAACTCGGGGCGCATGGAAAGTCAAAATGTTCCTAAGACACCTCTCTCTCACTGAGAAAAGCGTTTTTCAAGCATGGAACACAAGAGGTGAAAAGGTGAATAAAAGCAATTCTACCACAATAATCTATGTTCTAATGATGACTCCTATAATGGTGCGTGCTCTTCTACATGGGAGAGACATTCATATTGACCAAAATAACTCGGGGCGCATGGAAAGTCAAAATGTTCCTAAAACACCTCTCTCTCACTGAGAAAAGCGTTCTTCAGGCATGGAAACACAAGAGGTGAAAAGGTGAATAAAAGCATTTCTACCACAATAATCTATGTTCTAATGATGACTCCTATAATGGTGCGTGCTCTTCTACATGGGAGAGACATTCATATTGACCAATATAACTCGGGGCGCATGGAAAATCAAAATGTTCCTAAGACACCTCTCTCTCACTGAGAAAAGCGTTCTTCAGGCATGGAAACACAAGAGGTGAAAAGGTGAATAAAAGCATTTCTACCACAATAATCTATGTTCTAATGATGACTCCTATAATGGTGCGTGCTCTTCTACATGGGAGAGACATTCATATTGACCAATATAACTCGGGGCGCATGGAAAGTCAAAATGTTCCTAAGACACCTCTCTCTCACTGAGAAAAGCGTTTTTCAAGCATGGAACACAAGAGGTGAAAAGGTGAATAAAAGCAATTCTACCACAATAATCTATGTTCTAATGATGACTCCTATAATGGTGCGTGCTCTTCTACATGGGAGAGACATTCATATTGACCAAAATAACTCGGGGCGCATGGAAAGTCAAAATGTTCCTAAAACACCTCTCTCTCACTGAGAAAAGCGTTCTTCAGGCATGGAAACACAAGAGGTGAAAAGTTGAATAAAAGCAATTCTACCACAATAATCTATGTTCTAATGATGACTCCTATAATGGTGCGTGCTCTTCTACATGGGAGAGACATTCATATTGACCAAAATAACTCGGGGCGCATGGAAAGTCAAAATGTTCCTAAGACACCTCTCTCTCACTGAGAAAAGCGTTCTTCAGGCATGGAAACACAAGAGGTGAAAAGGTGAATAAAAGCATTTCTACCACAATAATCTATGTTCTAATGATGACTCCTATAATGGTGCGTGCTCTTCTACATGGGAGAGACATTCATATTGACCAATATAACTCGGGGCGCATGGAAAGTCAAAATGTTCCTAAGACACCTCTCTCTCACTGAGAAAAGCGTTTTTCAAGCATGGAACACAAGAGGTGAAAAGGTGAATAAAAGCATTTCTACCACAATAATCTATGTTCTAATGATGACTCCTATAATGGTGCGTGCTCATCTACATGGGAGAGACATTCATATTGACCAATATAACTCGGGGCGCATGGAAAGTCAAAATGTTCCTAAGACACCTCTCTCTCACTGAGAAAAGCGTTCTTCAGGCATGGAAACACAAGAGGTGAAAAGGTGAATAAAAGCATTTCTACCACAATAATCTATGTTCTAATGATGACTCCTATAATGGTGCGTGCTCTTCTACATGGGAGAGACATTCATATTGACCAAAATAACTCGGGGCGCATGGAAAGTCAAAATGTTCCTAAGACACCTCTCTCTCACTGAGAAAAGCGTTCTTCAGGCATGGAACACAAACGGTGAATAGGTGAATAAAAGCATTTCTACCACAATAATCTATGTTCTAATGATGACTCCTATAATGGTGCGTGCTCTTCTACATGGGAGAGACATTCATATTGACCAAAATAACTCGGGGCGCATGGAAAGTCAAAATGTTCCTAAGACACCTCTCTCTCACTGAGAAAAGCGTTCTTCAGGCATGGAAACACAAACGGTGAATAGGTGAATAAAAGCATTTCTACCACAATAATCTATGTTCTAATGATGACTCCTATAATGGTGCGTGCTCTTCTACATGGGAGAGACATTCATATTGACCAAAATAACTCGGGGCGCATGGAAAGTCAAAATGTTCCTAAGACACCTCTCTCTCACTGAGAAAAGCGTTCTTCAGGCATGGAAACACAAGAGGTGAAAAGGTGAATAAAAGCATTTCTACCACAATAATCTATGTTCTAATGATGACTCCTATAATGGTGCGTGCTCTTCTACATGGGAGAGACATTCATATTGACCAATATAACTCGTGGCGCATGGAAAGTCAAAATGTTCCTAAGACACCTCTCTCTCACTGAGAAAAGCGTTTTTCAAGCATGGAACACAAGAGGTGAAAAGGTGAATAAAAGCATTTCTACCACAATAATCTATGTTCTAATGATGACTCCTATAATGGTGCGTGCTCATCTACATGGGAGAGACATTCATATTGACCAATATAACTCGGGGCGCATGGAAAGTCAAAATGTTCCTAAGACACCTCTCTCTCACTGAGAAAAGCGTTCTTCAGGCATGGAAACACAAGAGGTGAAAAGGTGAATAAAAGCATTTCTACCACAATAATCTATGTTCTAATGATGACTCCTATAATGGTGCGTGCTCTTCTACATGGGAGAGACATTCATATTGACCAAAATAACTCGGGGCGCATGGAAAGTCAAAATGTTCCTAAGACACCTCTCTCTCACTGAGAAAAGCGTTCTTCAGGCATGGAACACAAACGGTGAATAGGTGAATAAAAGCATTTATACCACAATAATCTATGTTCTAATGATGACTCCTATAATGGTGCGTGCTCTTCTACATGGGAGAGACATTCATATTGACCAAAATAACTCGGGGCGCATGGAAAGTCAAAATGTTCCTAAGACACCTCTCTCTCACTGAGAAAAGCGTTCTTCAGGCATGGAAACACAAACGGTGAATAGGTGAATAAAAGCATTTCTACCACAATAATCTATGTTCTAATGATGACTCCTATAATGGTGCGTGCTCTTCTACATGGGAGAGACATTCATATTGACCAAAATAACTCGGGGCGCATGGAAAGTCAAAATGTTCCTAAGACACCTCTCTCTCACTGAGAAAAGCGTTCTTCAGGCATGGAAACACAAGAGGTGAAAAGGTGAATAAAAGCATTTCTACCACAATAATCTATGTTCTAATGATGACTCCTATAATGGTGCGTGCTCTTCTACATGGGAGAGACATTCATATTGACCAATATAACTCGGGGCGCATGGAAAGTCAAAATGTTCCTAAGACACCTCTCTCTCACTGAGAAAAGCGTTTTTCAGGCATGGAACACAAGAGGTGAAAAGGTGAATAAAAGCAATTCTACCACAATAATCTATGTTCTAATGATGACTCCTATAATGGTGCGTGCTCTTCTACATGGGAGAGACATTCATATTGACCAAAATAACTCGGGGCGCATGGAAAGTCAAAATGTTCCTAAGACACCTCTCTCTCACTGAGAAAAGCGTTCTTCAGGCATGGAAACACAAACGGTGAATAGGTGAATAAAATAATTTCTACCACAATAATCTATGTTCTAATGATGACTCCTATAATGGTGCGTGCTCTTCTACATGGGAGAGACATTCATATTGACCAAAATAACTCGGGGCGCATGGAAAGTCAAAATGTTCCTAAGACACCTCTCTCTCACTGAGAAAAGCGTTCTTCAGGCATGGAAACACAAGAGGTGAAAAGGTGAATAAAAGCATTTCTACCACAATAATCTATGTTCTAATGATGACTCCTATAATGGTGCGTGCTCTTCTACATGGGAGAGACATTCATATTGACCAATATAACTCGGGGCGCATGGAAAGTCAAAATGTTCCTAAGACACCTCTCTCTCACTGAGAAAAGCGTTCTTCAGGCATGGAAACACAAACGGTGAATAGGTGAATAAAATAATTTCTACCACAATAATCTATGTTCTAATGATGACTCCTATAATGGTGCGTGCTCTTCTACATGGGAGAGACATTCATATTGACCAAAATAACTCGGGGCGCATGGAAAGTCAAAATGTTCCTAAGACACCTCTCTCTCACTGAGAAAAGCGTTCTTCAGGCATGGAAACACAAGAGGTGAAAAGGTGAATAAAAGCATTTCTACCACAATAATCTATGTTCTAATGATGACTCCTATAATGGTGCGTGCTCATCTACATGGGAGAGACATTCATATTGACCAATATAACTCGGGGCGCATGGAAAGTCAAAATGTTCCTAAGACACCTCTCTCTCACTGAGAAAAGCGTTCTTCAGGCATGGAAACACAAGAGGTGAAAAGGTGAATAAAAGCATTTCTACCACAATAATCTATGTTCTAATGATGATTCCTATAATGGTGCGTGCTCTTCTACATGGGAGAGACATTCATATTGACCAATATAACTCGGGGCGCATGGAAAGTCAAAATGTTCCTAAGACACCTCTCTCTCACTGAGAAAAGCGTTTTTCAGGCATGGAACACAAGAGGTGAAAAGGTGAATAAAAGCAATTCTACCACAATAATCTATGTTCTAATGATGACTCCTATAATGGTGCGTGCTCTTCTACATGGGAGAGACATTCATATTGACCAAAATAACTCGGGGCGCATGGAAAGTCAAAATGTTCCTAAGACACCTCTCTCTCACTGAGAAAAGCGTTCTTCAGGCATGGAAACACAAACGGTGAATAGGTGAATAAAAGCATTTCTACCACAATAATCTATGTTCTAATGATGACTCCTATAATGGTGCGTGCTCTTCTACATGGGAGAGACATTCATATTGACCAAAATAACTCGGGGCGCATGGAAAGTCAAAATGTTCCTAAGACACCTCTCTCTCACTGAGAAAAGCGTTCTTCAGGCATGGAAACACAAGAGGTGAAAAGGTGAATAAAAGCATTTCTACCACAATAATCTATGTTCTAATGATGACTCCTATAATGGTGCGTGCTCTTCTACATGGGAGAGACATTCATATTGACCAAAATAACTCGGGGCGCATGGAAAGTCAAAATGTTCCTAAGACACCTCTCTCTCACTGAGAAAAGCGTTCTTCAGGCATGGAAACACAAGAGGTGAAAAGGTGAATAAAAGCATTTCTACCACAATAATCTATGTTCTAATGATGACTCCTATAATGGTGCGTGCTCTTCTACATGGGAGAGACATTCATATTGACCAAAATAACTCGGGGCGCATGGAAAGTCAAAATATTCCTAAAACACCTCTCTCTCACTGAGAAAAGCGTTCTTCAGGCATGGAAACACAAGAGGTGAAAAGGTGAATAAAAGCATTTCTACGACAATAATCTATGTTCTAATGATGACTCCTATAATGGTGCGTGCTCTTCTACATGGGAGAGACATTCATATTGACCAAAATAACTCGGGGCGCATGGAAAGTCAAAATGTTCCTAAGACACCTCTCTCTCACTGAGAAAAGCGTTCTTCAGGCATGGAACACAAACGGTGAATAGGTGAATAAAAGCATTTCTACCACAATAATCTATGTTCTAATGATGACTCCTATAATGGTGCGTGCTCTTCTACATGGGAGAGACATTCATATTGACCAAAATAACTCGGGGCGCATGGAAAGTCAAAATGTTCCTAAGACACCTCTCTCTCACTGAGAAAAGCGTTCTTCAGGCATGGAAACACAAACGGTGAATAGGTGAATAAAAGCATTTCTACCACAATAATCTATGTTCTAATGATGACTCCTATAATGGTGCGTGCTCTTCTACATGGGAGAGACATTCATATTGACCAAAATAACTCGGGGCGCATGGAAAGTCAAAATGTTCCTAAGACACCTCTCTCTCACTGAGAAAAGCGTTCTTCAGGCATGGAAACACAAACGGTGAATAGGTGAATAAAAGCATTTCTACCACAATAATCTATGTTCTAATGATGACTCCTATAATGGTGCGTGCTCTTCTACATGGGAGAGACATTCATATTGACCAATATAACTCGGGGCGCATGGAAAGTCAAAATGTTCCTAAGACACCTCTCTCTCACTGAGAAAAGCGTTTTTCAGGCATGGAACACAAGAGGTGAAAAGGTGAATAAAAGCAATTCTACCACAATAATCTATGTTCTAATGATGACTCCTATAATGGTGCGTGCTCTTCTACATGGGAGAGACATTCATATTGACCAAAATAACTCGGGGCGCATGGAAAGTCAAAATGTTCCTAAGACACCTCTCTCTCACTGAGAAAAGCGTTCTTCAGGCATGGAAACACAAACGGTGAATAGGTGAATAAAATAATTTCTACCACAATAATCTATGTTCTAATGATGACTCCTATAATGGTGCGTGCTCTTCTACATGGGAGAGACATTCATATTGACCAAAATAACTCGGGGCGCATGGAAAGTCAAAATGTTCCTAAGACACCTCTCTCTCACTGAGAAAAGCGTTCTTCAGGCATGGAACACAAACGGTGAATAGGTGAATAAAAGCATTTCTACCACAATAATCTATGTTCTAATGATGACTCCTATAATGGTGCGTGCTCTTCTACATGGGAGAGACATTCATATTGACCAAAATAACTCGGGGCGCATGGAAAGTCAAAATGTTCCTAAGACACCTCTCTCTCACTGAGAAAAGCGTTCTTCAGGCATGGAAACACAAACGGTGAATAGGTGAATAAAAGCATTTCTACCACAATAATCTATGTTCTAATGATGACTCCTATAATGGTGCGTGCTCTTCTACATGGGAGAGACATTCATATTGACCAAAATAACTCGGGGCGCATGGAAAGTCAAAATGTTCCTAAGACACCTCTCTCTCACTGAGAAAAGCGTTCTTCAGGCATGGAAACACAAGAGGTGAAAAGGTGAATAAAAGCATTTCTACCACAATAATCTATGTTCTAATGATGACTCCTATAATGGTGCGTGCTCTTCTACATGGCAGAGACATTCATATTGACCAATATAACTCGGGGCGCATGGAAAGTCAAAATGTTCCTAAGACACCTCTCTCTCACTGAGAAAAGCGTTTTTCAGGCATGGAACACAAGAGGTGAAAAGGTGAATAAAAGCAATTCTACCACAATAATCTATGTTCTAATGATGACTCCTATAATGGTGCGTGCTCTTCTACATGGGAGAGACATTCATATTGACCAAAATAACTCGGGGCGCATGGAAAGTCAAAATGTTCCTAAGACACCTCTCTCTCACTGAGAAAAGCGTTCTTCAGGCATGGAAACACAAACGGTGAATAGGTGAATAAAATAATTTCTACCACAATAATCTATGTTCTAATGATGACTCCTATAATGGTGCGTGCTCTTCTACATGGGAGAGACATTCATATTGACCAAAATAACTCGGGGCGCATGGAAAGTCAAAATGTTCCTAAGACACCTCTCTCTCACTGAGAAAAGCGTTCTTCAGGCATGGAAACACAAGAGGTGAAAAGGTGAATAAAAGCATTTCTACCACAATAATCTATGTTCTAATGATGACTCCTATAATGGTGCGTGCTCTTCTACATGGGAGAGACATTCATATTGACCAATATAACTCGGGGCGCATGGAAAGTCAAAATGTTCCTAAGACACCTCTCTCTCACTGAGAAAAGCGTTTTTCAGGCATGGAACACAAGAGGTGAAAAGGTGAATAAAAGCAATTCTACCACAATAATCTATGTTCTAATGATGACTCCTATAATGGTGCGTGCTCTTCTACATGGGAGAGACATTCATATTGACCAAAATAACTCGGGGCGCATGGAAAGTCAAAATGTTCCTAAGACACCTCTCTCTCACTGAGAAAAGCGTTCTTCAGGCATGGAAACACAAGAGGTGAAAAGGTGAATAAAAGCATTTCTACCACAATAATCTATGTTCTAATGATGACTCCTATAATGGTGCGTGCTCTTCTACATGGGAGAGACATTCATATTGACCAATATAACTCGGGGCGCATGGAAAGTCAAAATGTTCCTAAGACACCTCTCTCTCACTGAGAAAAGCGTTTTTCAGGCATGGAACACAAGAGGTGAAAAGGTGAATAAAAGCAATTCTACCACAATAATCTATGTTCTAATGATGACTCCTATAATGGTGCGTGCTCTTCTACATGGGAGAGACATTCATATTGACCAAAATAACTCGGGGCGCATGGAAAGTCAAAATGTTCCTAAGACACCTCTCTCTCACTGAGAAAAGCGTTCTTCAGGCATGGAAACACAAGAGGTGAAAAGGTGAATAAAAGCATTTCTACCACAATAATCTATGTTCTAATGATGACTCCTATAATGGTGCGTGCTCATCTACATGGGAGAGACATTCATATTGACCAATATAACTCGGGGCGCATGGAAAGTCAAAATGTTCCTAAGACACCTCTCTCTCACTGAGAAAAGCGTTCTTCAGGCATGGAAACACAAGAGGTGAAAAGGTGAATAAAAGCATTTCTACCACAATAATCTATGTTCTAATGATGACTCCTATAATGGTGCGTGCTCTTCTACATGGGAGAGACATTCATATTGACCAATATAACTCGGGGCGCATGGAAAGTCAAAATGTTCCTAAGACACCTCTCTCTCACTGAGAAAAGCGTTTTTCAGGCATGGAACACAAGAGGTGAAAAGGTGAATAAAAGCAATTCTACCACAATAATCTATGTTCTAATGATGACTCCTATAATGGTGCGTGCTCTTCTACATGGGAGAGACATTCATATTGACCAAAATAACTCGGGGCGCATGGAAAGTCAAAATGTTCCTAAGACACCTCTCTCTCACTGAGAAAAGCGTTCTTCAGGCATGGAAACACAAACGGTGAATAGGTGAATAAAAGCATTTCTACCACAATAATCTATGTTCTAATGATGACTCCTGTAATGGTGCGTGCTCTTCTACATGGGAGAGACATTCATATTGACCAAAATAACTCGGGGCGCATGGAAAGTCAAAATGTTCCTAAGACACCTCTCTCTCACTGAGAAAAGCGTTCTTCAGGCATGGAAACACAAGAGGTGAAAAGGTGAATAAAAGCATTTCTACCACAATAATCTATGTTCTAATGATGACTCCTATAATGGTGCGTGCTCTTCTACATGGGAGAGACATTCATATTGACCAAAATAACTCGGGGCGCATGGAAAGTCAAAATGTTCCTAAGACACCTCTCTCTCACTGAGAAAAGCGTTCTTCAGGCATGGAAACACAAGAGGTGAAAAGGTGAATAAAAGCATTTCTACCACAATAATCTATGTTCTAATGATGACTCCTATAATGGTGCGTGCTCTTCTACATGGGAGAGACATTCATATTGACCAAAATAACTCGGGGCGCATGGAAAGTCAAAATATTCCTAAAACACCTCTCTCTCACTGAGAAAAGCGTTCTTCAGGCATGGAAACACAAGAGGTGAAAAGGTGAATAAAAGCATTTCTACGACAATAATCTATGTTCTAATGATGACTCCTATAATGGTGCGTGCTCTTCTACATGGGAGAGACATTCATATTGACCAAAATAACTCGGGGCGCATGGAAAGTCAAAATGTTCCTAAGACACCTCTCTCTCACTGAGAAAAGCGTTCTTCAGGCATGGAACACAAACGGTGAATAGGTGAATAAAAGCATTTCTACCACAATAATCTATGTTCTAATGATGACTCCTATAATGGTGCGTGCTCTTCTACATGGGAGAGACATTCATATTGACCAAAATAACTCGGGGCGCATGGAAAGTCAAAATGTTCCTAAGACACCTCTCTCTCACTGAGAAAAGCGTTCTTCAGGCATGGAAACACAAACGGTGAATAGGTGAATAAAAGCATTTCTACCACAATAATCTATGTTCTAATGATGACTCCTATAATGGTGCGTGCTCTTCTACATGGGAGAGACATTCATATTGACCAAAATAACTCGGGGCGCATGGAAAGTCAAAATGTTCCTAAGACACCTCTCTCTCACTGAGAAAAGCGTTCTTCAGGCATGGAAACACAAACGGTGAATAGGTGAATAAAAGCATTTCTACCACAATAATCTATGTTCTAATGATTACTCCTATAATGGTGCGTGCTCTTCTACATGGGAGAGACATTCATATTGACCAAAATAACTCGGGGCGCATGGAAAGTCAAAATGTTCCTAAGACACCTCTCTCTCACTGAGAAAAGCGTTCTTCAGGCATGGAAACACAAGAGGTGAAAAGGTGAATAAAAGCAATTCTACCACAATAATCTATGTTCTAATGATGACTCCTATAATGGTGCGTGCTCTTCTACATGGGAGAGACATTCATATTGACCAAAATAACTCGGGGCGCATGGAAAGTCAAAATGTTCCTAAGACACCTCTCTCTCACTGAGAAAAGCGTTCTTCAGGCATGGAAACACAAGAGGTGAAAAGGTGAATAAAAGCATTTCTACCACAATAATCTATGTTCTAATGATGACTCCTATAATGGTGCGTGCTCTTCTACATGGGAGAGACATTCATATTGACCAATATAACTCGGGGCGCATGGAAAGTCAAAATGTTCCTAAGACACCTCTCTCTCACTGAGAAAAGCGTTCTTCAGGCATGGAAACACAAGAGGTGAAAAGGTGAATAAAAGCATTTCTACCACAATAATCTATGTTCTAATGATGACTCCTATAATGGTGCGTGCTCTTCTACATGGGAGAGACATTCATATTGACCAAAATAACTCGGGGCGCATGGAAAGTCAAAATGTTCCTAAGACACCTCTCTCTCACTGAGAAAAGCGTTCTTCAGGCATGGAACACAAACGGTGAATAGGTGAATAAAAGCATTTCTACCACAATAATCTATGTTCTAATGATGACTCCTATAATGGTGCGTGCTCTTCTACATGGGAGAGACATTCATATTGACCAAAATAACTCGGGGCGCATGGAAAGTCAAAATGTTCCTAAGACACCTCTCTCTCACTGAGAAAAGCGTTCTTCAGGCATGGAAACACAAACGGTGAATAGGTGAATAAAAGCATTTCTACCACAATAATCTATGTTCTAATGATGACTCCTATAATGGTGCGTGCTCTTCTACATGGGAGAGACATTCATATTGACCAATATAACTCGGGGCGCATGGAAAGTCAAAATGTTCCTAAGACACCTCTCTCTCACTGAGAAAAGCGTTTTTCAGGCATGGAACACAAGAGGTGAAAAGGTGAATAAAAGCAATTCTACCACAATAATCTATGTTCTAATGATGACTCCTATAATGGTGCGTGCTCTTCTACATGGGAGAGACATTCATATTGACCAAAATAACTCGGGGCGCATGGAAAGTCAAAATGTTCCTAAGACACCTCTCTCTCACTGAGAAAAGCGTTCTTCAGGCATGGAAACACAAACGGTGAATAGGTGAATAAAATAATTTCTACCACAATAATCTATGTTCTAATGATGACTCCTATAATGGTGCGTGCTCTTCTACATGGGAGAGACATTCATATTGACCAAAATAACTCGGGGCGCATGGAAAGTCAAAATGTTCCTAAGACACCTCTCTCTCACTGAGAAAAGCGTTCTTCAGGCATGGAACACAAACGGTGAATAGGTGAATAAAAGCATTTCTACCACAATAATCTATGTTCTAATGATGACTCCTATAATGGTGCGTGCTCTTCTACATGGGAGAGACATTCATATTGACCAAAATAACTCGGGGCGCATGGAAAGTCAAAATGTTCCTAAGACACCTCTCTCTCACTGAGAAAAGCGTTCTTCAGGCATGGAAACACAAACGGTGAATAGGTGAATAAAAGCATTTCTACCACAATAATCTATGTTCTAATGATGACTCCTATAATGGTGCGTGCTCTTCTACATGGGAGAGACATTCATATTGACCAAAATAACTCGGGGCGCATGGAAAGTCAAAATGTTCCTAAGACACCTCTCTCTCACTGAGAAAAGCGTTCTTCAGGCATGGAAACACAAGAGGTGAAAAGGTGAATAAAAGCATTTCTACCACAATAATCTATGTTCTAATGATGACTCCTATAATGGTGCGTGCTCTTCTACATGGCAGAGACATTCATATTGACCAATATAACTCGGGGCGCATGGAAAGTCAAAATGTTCCTAAGACACCTCTCTCTCACTGAGAAAAGCGTTTTTCAGGCATGGAACACAAGAGGTGAAAAGGTGAATAAAAGCAATTCTACCACAATAATCTATGTTCTAATGATGACTCCTATAATGGTGCGTGCTCTTCTACATGGGAGAGACATTCATATTGACCAAAATAACTCGGGGCGCATGGAAAGTCAAAATGTTCCTAAGACACCTCTCTCTCACTGAGAAAAGCGTTCTTCAGGCATGGAAACACAAACGGTGAATAGGTGAATAAAATAATTTCTACCACAATAATCTATGTTCTAATGATGACTCCTATAATGGTGCGTGCTCTTCTACATGGGAGAGACATTCATATTGACCAAAATAACTCGGGGCGCATGGAAAGTCAAAATGTTCCTAAGACACCTCTCTCTCACTGAGAAAAGCGTTCTTCAGGCATGGAAACACAAGAGGTGAGAAGGTGAATAAAAGCATTTCTACCACAATAATCTATGTTCTAATGATGACTCCTATAATGGTGCGTGCTCTTCTACATGGGAGAGACATTCATATTGACCAATATAACTCGGGGCGCATGGAAAGTCAAAATGTTCCTAAGACACCTCTCTCTCACTGAGAAAAGCGTTTTTCAGGCATGGAACACAAGAGGTGAAAAGGTGAATAAAAGCAATTCTACCACAATAATCTATGTTCTAATGATGACTCCTATAATGGTGCGTGCTCTTCTACATGGGAGAGACATTCATATTGACCAAAATAACTCGGGGCGCATGGAAAGTCAAAATGTTCCTAAGACACCTCTCTCTCACTGAGAAAAGCGTTCTTCAGGCATGGAAACACAAGAGGTGAAAAGGTGAATAAAAGCATTTCTACCACAATAATCTATGTTCTAATGATGACTCCTATAATGGTGCGTGCTCTTCTACATGGGAGAGACATTCATATTGACCAAAATAACTCGGGGCGCATGGAAAGTCAAAATGTTCCTAAGACACCTCTCTCTCACTGAGAAAAGCGTTCTTCAGGCATGGAAACACAAGAGGTGAAAAGGTGAATAAAAGCATTTCTACCACAATAATCTATGTTCTAATGATGACTCCTATAATGGTGCGTGCTCTTCTACATGGGAGAGACATTCATATTGACCAAAATAACTCGGGGCGCATGGAAAGTCAAAATATTCCTAAAACACCTCTCTCTCACTGAGAGTAGGGCCCTGGCGTACACCCGGCAAAGCTTTGCACTGGGGACGAGGGATGTGCTGGGTGTACGGTGTACGTTCCTCCGCCAATTTCCGCAGGAGGGTTCTAAAAATAAGCGGGTGGGCTCAAAACGTCCGGCCCGGCCTCCTGGACGCGAGGGCGTCTTCCGCCCGCCGGTCAGGCCAAGGGGCGGGGCATGAAAATTCTGAACGCGCTCTCTCGCTTAACATGGGAGTTAGAGTACTGGGGCTTCTTGAAACTAGGGTTTCGTGCAGTACCTTTTTCTTCCACGGGATGGCACAATGAATGGACGCCATTTGCGGATGTACACAAAGTACACCCGACTGTGAGGCGTACAAGTGTACATCCAACACACTCCACCCAACGCAAACTCAAACATGCCTGGGCATGCCTTTCAATGGGAATCGTTCTCGGCTGTACACCATGTACACCATGCATACTTTTCATTGGGAAAACAGCATTTTTGACCATGTGTCCTCCCAGAACGCCGCTTTGGGGTGTGGCCTCGTCGGCTGTACGCCGTATACAGCGCACATTCTTTTCAATGGGAAAATTGCGTTTTTGACCATGTGACCTTCCAGAACGCCGTTTTGTGGCGTGGCCTTGCCGGGTGTACACCATGTACAGCACACATACTTTTCAATGGGAAAACAGTGTTTTTGACCATGTGACCTTTCAGAACGCCGTTTTGGGGCGTGGCCTTTCCGGCTGTACACCATGTACAGCACACATACTTTTCAATGTAATAACAGCGTTTTTGACCATGTGACCTTCCAGAACACCATTTTTGGGCATGGCCTCGCTGGCTGTACACTGTGTACAGCGCGCATACTTTTCAATGGGAAAATGGCGTTTTTGACCACGTGACCTTTCTGAGCGCCGTTTTGGGGCGTGGCCTCGCCAGCTGTACACGGAATACAGCGCGCATACTTTTCAATGGGAAAAGAGCGTTTTTGACCACATGACCTTTTAGAACGCCGTTTTGGGGCGTGGCCTCGCCAGCTGTACACAGTGTACAGCGCGCATAATTTTTAATGGTATCATCATAATCCGCAAATGGCGCCCCCCGCAGGTGCCCGATGCCTCCCGCTGGTCATCCAGAGCACCAAGTGCATTAAAAATTGTACGTCTGCGATCGGGCTCATATCGGGACACGGTGGTGGTTTGCCTGTGGCTGAATGGCGTGCGGGGGTTTCGGACCAATCAGAACGCTTCATTTTCAATATGCTCCGATCGGCTCGAAACTCAGTGGGGATGTAGAGGGGACTACCTCGAACACAGCCATGTGGTCGGTGAAGGCTGTCCTCGTGGTATTTACATGGTACCAGAAGGTTCTCTTAGTCCCCCAAAGAGCAACCTTCTATCTCTTTCCACTTTGGAGAAACAGCAGTGTACACCCGGCATATGTTGGTGTACACCGCGCATGTTAAACTATGCGCGCTGTACACCAATATGTGCGGGGTGTACACCACTGTTTCTCCTCAAGGATTTGAGATAGAAGGCTGTCCTTTTGGTATTAACATGGTACCAGAAGGTTCTCTTAGTCCCCCAAAGGGCAACCTTCTATCTCTTTCCACTTTGGAGAAACAGTAGTGTACACCCGGCATATGTTAGTGTACACCGCACATGTTAAACTATGCGCGCTGTACACCAATATGTGCGGGGTGTACACCACTGTTTCTCCTCAAGGATTTGAGATAGAAGGCTGTCCTTGTGGTATTTACATGGTACCAGAAGGTTCTCTTAGTCCCTCAAAGGGCAACCTTCTATCTCTTTCCACTTTGGAGAAACAGCAGTGTACACCCGGCATATGTTGGTGTACACCGCGCATGTTAAACTATGCGCGCTGTACACCAACATATGTGGGGTGTACACTGCTTTTTCTCCTCAAGGATTTGAGATAGGAGGGTGTCATTTTAGTACTTACAGGGTACTATAGTCTTCTCTTAGTCCCCCAAAGGGCAACATTCTATCTCTTTCCACTTTGGAGAAACAGCAGTGTACACCCGGCATATGTTGGTGTACACCGCGCATGTTAAACTATGCGCGCTGTACACCAATATGTGCGGGGTGTACACCACTGTTTCTCCTCAAGGATTTGAGATAGAAGGCTGTCCTTGTGGTATTTACATGGTACCAGAAGGTTCTCTTAGTCCCCCAAAGGGCAACCTTCTATCTCTTTCCACTTTGGAGAAACAGCAGTGTACACCCGGCATATGTTGGTGTACACCGCGCATGTTAAACTATGCGCGCTGTACACCAACATATGTGGGGTGTACACTGCTTTTTCTCCTCAAGGATTTGAGATAGGAGGGTGTCATTTTAGTACTTACAGGGTACTATAGTCTTCTCTTAGTCCCCAAAGGGCAACATTCTATCTCTTTCCACTTTGGAGACACAGCCGTGTACACCCGGCATATGTTGGTGTACACTGCACATGTTAAACTATGCGCGCTGTACACCAAAATATGCGGGGTGTACATCACTGTTTCTCCTCAAGTATTTGAGATAGAAGGCTGTCCTTTTGGTATTTACATGGTACCAGAAGGTTCTCTTAGTCCCCCAAAGGGCAACCTTCTATCTCTTTCCACTTTGGAGAAACAGCAGTGTACACCCGGCATATGTTGGTGTACACCGCGCATGTTAAACTATGCGCGCTGTACACCAATATGTGCGGGGTGTACACCACTGTTTCTCCTCAAGGATTTGAGATAGAAGGCTGTCCTTTTGGTATTTACATGGTACCAGAAGGTTCTCTTAGTCCCCCAAAGGGCAACCTTTTATCTCTTTCCACTTTGGAGAAACAGCAGTGTACACCCGGCATATGTTGGTGTACACCGCACATGTTAAACTATGCGCGCTGTACACCAATATGTGCGGGGTGTACACCACTGTTTCTCCTCAAGAATTTGAGATAGAAGGCTGTCCTTGTGGTATTTACATGGTACCAGAAGGTTCTCTTAGTCCCCCAAAGGCCAACCTTCTATCTCTTTCCACTTTGGAGAAACAGCAGTGTACACCCGGCATATGTTGGTGTACACCGCGCATGTTAAACTATGCGCATTGTACAACAACATATGCCGGGTGTACACAGCGGTTTCTCCTCAACGATTTGAATTAGGAAGCTGTCATTGAAGGATGTTCATGCGACCATAGGATAGTCCTAGTCCGCAAATGGTCAACCTTCTATCTCTTTCCACTTTGGAGAAACAGCAGTGTATCCCTTGGTATATGTGGGAGTAGGCCTCAAATTAAGCCTTTCTAGAGTTGTAACACAGGTCACAGGCCCTCAGGGACCTATAAAAGCAGAGTACAGACACAATTATCTGTCTGGATACTCATACTATAACCCCATTGCAGAATGTGCAGAGCTTTTGTCTCTGCTCTTTTCAGTAGTGTCACGGGAACAGACTTTGTGTAAGAATGAACACGTGCCATACATTTGTATGGCAGTTGTACACCCACATTTTTCAACCTCTAAAGGTGTTACCAAAGCACTATAGACCTAGAAATCCATACACTGGCACATAAGGCAATGCTCTTGAAGACTGTTATGATGATTTTCAGCTAACTACCCTCTAAAGTACTGATATGGGAGTAGGCCAGAAATGAAGCCTTTCTAGAGTTGTAACACAAGTCACAGGCCCTCGGGGACCTATAAAAGAAGAGCACAGACACAATTACATGTCTGGATACTCATACTGTAACCGCATTGCAGAATGTGCAGAGTTTTTGTCTCTGCTCTGTTTAGTAGTGTCACGGGAAGAGACTTTGTGTAAGAATGCATTCATTTGTATGGCAGTTGTACACCCAATTTTTCAACCTTTGAAGGTGTTACCAAAGGACTAGAGACCTAATAATCCATACACTGGCACATAAGGCAATGCTCTTGAAGACTGTTATGAGAGAGTTCAGCTAACTAACCCCTAAAGTACGGATATGGGAGTAGGCCTCAAATGAAGCCTTTCTAGAGTTGTAACACAGGTCACAGGCCCTCGGGGACCTATGAAAGCATAGCACAAACACAATTATCTGTCTGGATACTCATGCTGTAACCCCATTGCAGAATGTGCAGAGTTTTTGTCTCTGCTCTTTATAGTTTAATATGCGCGGTGTACACCAACATATGCCGGGTGTACACTGCGGTCTCTCCCAAGTGGAAAGAGATAGAAGGTTGCTCTTTTGGGGACAAATAGTACAGTATAGTACCGTGTAAATATTAAAAGGACAGCCTCCTATCCCAAATCGTTGGCGAGAAACAGCAGTGTACACCCGCAGGTTAACCTTTTGTGGGATGTACACTGGAATGTGAGGTGTACACGGCTGGTCAGTCTAAAGCGGTGGAAGCTAGAAGGCTGAAACTCGGTGGTTTTAGAGGGACATAAGGTGACTTCAATATACTAATATATCAGGCTCGTAGCTCTTCAAATAATTTCAATAGAAGGGAGTATAGTGCTCTGATATAAACATATGCACGCTGTACACCTTTACTGTAGGGCCTACTGTACAGCCTACAAACATCACACAGATATGAATCAAAGCTTAGATTGCTCTTGGTGGGCCAAGGAACAACATATTTCAGCCTCAGCTTCCAATATACAGTATTTATTTATTTTTGATCAAAACAATCAACTCATTGGACAGGATGCTCTCGTAGTCTATGAGTCTAACAATGTCCTGTTTGACAGAAGGATGTGAGGATGTTTTTTTTCCTAGGGGAGATAACTGACTTTTTTTTCACAGCCTGGAATGGCATCAACTCATGAGTGAGTGATCCGATTTTGACGCGTCTAGTACTTTGGGAACACCCTTAAAAAGTTACAAATATGTGTGTACACCTCACATATGTTCATGTACACGCGGCATACGTTAACATGGGAGGTTGACTGTTCCAAAGTGGAGGCAGCTAGAATGCTGGCGTTCGAGACACGAACAGTATCCTACGTTGACATAAACATACTGAAAGGACAGCCTCCTAGCTTATATTGTTGAGGACACACTGCTGTGCACACCCCGCATAGGTTCTGTGTATACCCAGCATAGGTTAACATAGGGACATTAACAGGTCATTTTGGCCACAGTGGAGGGACCTAGAAGGCTCATATGAAAAAGTTTGAGACTCTCCTATGTTGAATTGAACATACTTAAAGTATGGCATCCTAGCCCAAAGCGATTAGGAGAAAGAGCACTGTACACCACCTTAATTACTCTAGCTAGGCTCCAAGTGAGGCCTGTTGGTGCATGGGGGGTTTGCAGGTGGGTTTGGTGAAATATCTCTTTACAGCCTCGAACGGCACTGACTGACAAGTTAGGCACCCGATTTTCAGGCCACTTGACCTTTCGGAACACCCTCAACCAAGCCCAAATACATGTGTACACCGGCCATGTACAGGTGTGTCCGGTTGTACGTTTTTTCCCTAACTCCCTGACCATTGACCCACTGAAAGTGGCAGAGACGAAAACTCTGCACATTCTGTAATGGGGGAGCAGTACGTGTAACTTACCAAACTATTGTTTCTGTACTGCACTTTCAAAGGTCCGCGAAGCCCCGTGACCTTTGTTCAAAAATGTCAAGTGTACACCCCGCATATGTTTGAATAGGGACCTTGCTCCCATTCACACGGTCATTTATCTGGATTAGCAGGGGCAAAAAGGCTGATATACCAGTATGCACATCTCACCAGGGCTACTCTTAGCGTGTTAATTTTCAGGCAGGTCGGAACTCCTTTTTTTTTCTTTTACACTTTTACACTCACACATGCGAGGTGTACACGATTGGACACTGCTGTTTCTCCAAAGTGGAAGGAGACAGAAGGTTGCCCTTTGGTGGACTAAGAGTACCCTATGATACCATGTAAATAAACCAAAAACAGCCTCCTGTCTCAAATCATTGAGGAGAAACAGCAGTGTACACCCGGCATATGTTGGTGTACACCGTGCATAGTTTAACATGTGCGGTGTACACCAACATATGCCGGGTGTACACTGCTGTTTCTCCAAAGTGGTGGGGGCTAGGAGGCTGTAAAGCGGGGGTCCTCAAGTACCAAAGGGTGGGATGAACATACTCTGAGATCAGCCTCCTACCCCTAGCCACTTTGGAGATATTGACCTGAGACTGGCGTGTACAGCCGCAATAGGTCGGTGTACAGCCGCAATAGGTTTGCATGGTGAGTGTCCAGGCCAATATCTCCAAAGTGGCTGGGGGTAGGAGGCTCATAATGTAACCTCAGCATCCTCTTACCATAAGGGACAAGGCCTCCGAATACCGTAAGGATTGGAGAAAGTTGAATTTTACCCTCTTGGCTGCTGGAAGTCAATTTTGAGATTTTGAGATTTTGGTCAAATATTCAAATTGCTCGGATTGCCTCGAAACATAGCACACTTAAAGAGTACCATGGAGGTATGAACATACTGCCATATCAGCCTCCTAGCCCCTGTCACTTTGGAGATATTGACCCGTACACTCACCATGCAAACCTATTGCGGCTGTACACCGCCCTATGGCAGCTGTACACGCCTGTCTCAGGTCAATATCTCCAAAGTGGCTGGGGGTAGGAGGCTGATCTCAGAGTATGTTCATGCCACTCCTTGGTACTTGAGGACCCCAGCTTTATAGCCTCCTAGCCCCCACCGTTTTGGAGAAATGTGGCGTGTACAGCCGCCATTGCTTTTGTACACAAACCTATGGCGGCGGTACACGCCACATTTCTCAAAAGTGGTGGGGGCTAGGAGGCTATAAAGCGGGGGTCCACAAGTACCAAAGAGTGCGATGAACATACTCTGAGATCAGCCTCCTAGCCCTAGCCACTTTGGAGATATTGACCTGAGACAGGCGTGTACAGCCGCAATAGGTCGGTGTACAGCCGCAATAGGTTTGCATGGTGAGTGTCCAGGCCAATATCTCCAAAGTGGCTGGGGGTAGGAGGCTCATAATGTAACCTCAGCATCCTCTTACCATAAGGGACAAGGCCTCCGAATACCGTAAGGATTGGAGAAAGTTGAATTTTACCCTCTTGGCTGCTGGAAGTCAATTTTGAGATTTTGGTCAAAAATTCAAATTGCTCGGATTGCCTCGAAACACAGCACACTTAAAGAGTACCATGGAGGTATGAACATACTGCCATATCAGCCTCCTAGCCCCTGTCACTTTGGAGATATTGACCCGTACACTCACCATTCAAACCTATTGCGGCTGTACACCGCCCTATGGCGGCTGTACACGCCTGTCTCAGGTCAATATCTCCAAAGTGGCTAAAGGGAGGAGGCTGATCTCAGAGTATGTTCATGCCACTCTTTGGTACTTGAGGACCCCCGCTTTATAGCCTCCTAGCCCCCACCGTTTTGGAGAAATGTGGCGTGTACAGCCGCCATTGCTTTTGTACACAAACCTATGGCGGCGGTACACGCCACATTTCTCAAAAGTGGTGGGGGCTAGGAGGCTATAAAGCGGGGGTCCACAAGTACCAAAAAGTGCGATGAACATACTCTGAGATCAGCCTCCTAGCCCTAGCAACTTTGGAGATATTGACCTGAGACAGGCGTGTACAGCCGCAATAGGTCGGTGTACAGCCGCAATAGGTTTGCATGGTGAGTGTCCAGGCCAATATCTCCAAAGTGGCTGGGGGTAGGAGGCTCATAATGTAACCTCAGCATCCTCTTACCATAAGGGACAAGGCCTCCGAATACCGTAAGGATTGGAGAAAGTTGAATTTTACCCTCTTGGCTGCTGGAAGTCAATTTTGAGATTTTGAGATTTTGGTCAAAAATTCAAATTGCTCGGATTGCCTCGAAACACAGCACACTTAAAGAGTACCATGGAGGTATGAACATACTGCCATATCAGCCTCCTAGGCCCTGTCACTTTGGAGATATTGACCCGTACACTCACCATGCAAACCTATTGCGGCTGTACACCGCCCTATGGCGGCTGTACACGCCTGTCTCAGGTCAATATCTCCAAAGTGGCTAAAGGGAGGAGGCTGATCTCAGAGTATGTTCATGCCACTCTTTGGTACTTGAGGACCCCCGCTTTATAGCCTCCTAGCCCCCACCGTTTTGGAGAAATGTGGCGTGTACAGCCGCCATTGCTTTTGTACACAAACCTATGGCGGCGGTACACGCCACATTTCTCAAAAGTGGTGGGGGCTAGGAGGCTATAAAGCGGGGGTCCACAAGTACCAAAGAGTGCGATGAACATACTCTGAGATCAGCCTCCTACTCCCAACCGATCGTGAGAAACGGCCGCGTACAGCCCCCACATGTCAGTGTACACGGGTCAATATCTCCAAAGATTCTTGGTCTAGGAGGCTGATATGGCAGTATGTTCATGTCTCCATGGTGTACTGTTACTGTGCATAGGTTTCGAGCCAATCCGAGCAATTTTAATTTTAACATGTAAACCTATGGCGGTTGTACACCGACCTATGGCGGCTGTACACGCCTGTTTCTCCAAACTGGTGCATGATAGGAGGCTATCGCTCGGTGGTGTTAAAGTACCAAGTGTTGACACTAACATACTGGAATATCAGCCTCCTAGCTCTCCGTTAAGTGTGGAAATAAAGGAATGTACAGCCGCCATATAAACCTATTGGCACTGTACGCCTTTCCCGTACGGCCTACAAACATCCCACAGATATGAATCAAAACTTAGATTGCTCTAGAGTGTCCAAGGATCAACATATTTCAGCGTCAGCCCCCAAGATTAAGCGGTTTTCTTAATTGATCAAAATGATCAATTCTTGCACAGAAGGGTGTTGTACTCTAAGAGCCTGACAGTGTCCTGGTTCAAATTTGGAGATATGTGAGGATTTTTTTTTTCTAGAGGGGTTAGCTGAAATTTCTCTGCACAGTCTCGATGGACACTCACTCATGACCCACTGACCCGATTTTGAGGCCTCTAGTGCTTTCGGAACCCCCTCTGTACAGAAAAACAATGTGCGTGTACAGGCGCCATAGGAATTCGGCGGCTGTACACATTCTCCCTAAGTCGCTTCCCGTAACCCGACCGAAGGTAGCAGAGACGAAAGCTCTGCACATTCTGCAATGGCAGGGCATGCTGAGTAACTGACCCGAGTACTGTGTCTGTACTGTGCATGTAAAGGTCCTCCAGGGGCTGTGACCTTTGTTTCAAAAGGTCATGTGTACAACGGCAACAGTTTCAATGGTGAGGACATTCCTATGGCGGTTGTACACATCATCTTTTTAATTTTTAAAGGTGTTGTCAAAGCAGTAGGAGGCTGATCTCAGAGTATGTTCATCCCACCCTTTGGTACTTGAGGACCCCCGCTTTATAGCCTCCTAGCCCCCACCGCTTTGGAGAAATTTGGCGTGTACAGCCGCCATACATTCCTATGGCGGCTGTACACATCATCTCCAAATTGACAGGGGCTAGGAGGCTGATATGGCAGTATGTTTATGTCTCCATGGTGTACTGTTACTGTGCATAGGTTTCGAGCAAATCGGAGCAATTTTAATTTTAACATGTAAACCTATTGCTGTTGTACACGAACTCTGTGGCGCCTGTACACGCCTGTGTACTGTAGCGTATTAAAAGAAATCGAGCGGTCCGATCGGTCCGAAACCTGTACGGCCCTTTGTCCTCGAGGTGCCGATCACGCACGCCGGATTTCGTGCCGAACGGACCGCTCTGAATACCCCGTTCTCCGATTGGCCCATATGGGACGCTCCGATTGGTCCGCCGTACAGAGGGCCCATAGGCCCCGAGGGCCTGATCACGCTCACCGAAGGGCGTGCCGATCGGAAAACTTTGAAAATGGAGCTCTCTGATTGGTCCGAAACTCCGCACGCCGTTAGGCCACGGTCGGGCCTCCACCCTGACCGGACGTCAGCCCGATCGGTGGGGGTCAAACTCAAAACCGGCCCGAGACACTTTTGGCCACCAGGGGGCTCATCGGCGCCCTCCGGAGGGCGCACGGTTCGGATTTGGCGAGGCCACGCCCCAAAACGGCGCTCAGAAAGGTCACGTGGTCAAAAACGCCATTTTCCCATTGAAAAGTATGCGCGCTGTACACAGTGTACAGCCAGCGAGGCCATGCCCAAAAATGGTGTTCTGGAAGGTCACATGGTCAAAAACGCTGTTATTACATTGAAAAGTATGTGTGCTGTACATGGTGTACAGCCGGAAAGGCCACGCCCCAAAACGGCGTTCTGAAAGGTCACATGGTCAAAAACGCTGTTTTCCCATTGAAAAGTATGTGTGCTGTACATGGTGTACAGCCGGAAAGGCCACGCCCCAAAACGGCGTTCTGAAAGGTCACATGGTCAAAAACGCTGTTATTACATTGAAAAGTATGTGTGCTGTACATGGTGTACAGCCGGAAAGGCCACGCCCCAAAACGGCGTTCTGAAAGGTCACATGGTCAAAAACGCTGTTTTCCCATTGAAAAGTATGTGTGCTGTACACGGCGTACACCCGCCATATTTTGCATATATTGCCTCAGAGGTATGGAGGTGGCGCCCCCTATGGTCGAAATGGCCACTGTGCACTTTGTGTACAGCCGGGGTCCAGGTGTACATTTGGAGCGTACACCCCACATTATAAAGACATTGGGGGTGTACACAGATTTTGGAGCGCATGTACAACGGCTCAACTTTAAGTACAGCCGGCATAGGTTCCATTCAAAAAAATGTACACCCGCCATACATTTTTCGAGAGTTGTCTAACTGAGAAAAGCGTTCTTCAGGCATGGAAACACAAGAGGTGAAAAGGTGAATAAAAGCATTTCTACGACAATAATCTATGTTCTAATGATGACTCCTATAATGGTGCGTGCTCTTCTACATGGGAGAGACATTCATATTGACCAAAATAACTCGGGGCGCATGGAAAGTCAAAATGTTCCTAAGACACCTCTCTCTCACTGAGAAAAGCGTTCTTCAGGCATGGAACACAAACGGTGAATAGGTGAATAAAAGCATTTCTACCACAATAATCTATGTTCTAATGATGACTCCTATAATGGTGCGTGCTCTTCTACATGGGAGAGACATTCATATTGACCAAAATAACTCGGGGCGCATGGAAAGTCAAAATGTTCCTAAGACACCTCTCTCTCACTGAGAAAAGCGTTCTTCAGGCATGGAAACACAAACGGTGAATAGGTGAATAAAAGCATTTCTACCACAATAATCTATGTTCTAATGATGACTCCTATAATGGTGCGTGCTCTTCTACATGGGAGAGACATTCATATTGACCAAAATAACTCGGGGCGCATGGAAAGTCAAAATGTTCCTAAGACACCTCTCTCTCACTGAGAAAAGCGTTCTTCAGGCATGGAAACACAAACGGTGAATAGGTGAATAAAAGCATTTCTACCACAATAATCTATGTTCTAATGATGACTCCTATAATGGTGCGTGCTCTTCTACATGGGAGAGACATTCATATTGACCAAAATAACTCGGGGCGCATGGAAAGTCAAAATGTTCCTAAGACACCTCTCTCTCACTGAGAAAAGCGTTCTTCAGGCATGGAAACACAAGAGGTGAAAAGGTGAATAAAAGCATTTCTACCACAATAATCTATGTTCTAATGATGACTCCTATAATGGTGCGTGCTCTTCTACATGGCAGAGACATTCATATTGACCAATATAACTCGGGGCGCATGGAAAGTCAAAATGTTCCTAAGACACCTCTCTCTCACTGAGAAAAGCGTTTTTCAGGCATGGAACACAAGAGGTGAAAAGGTGAATAAAAGCAATTCTACCACAATAATCTATGTTCTAATGATGACTCCTATAATGGTGCGTGCTCTTCTACATGGGAGAGACATTCATATTGACCAAAATAACTCGGGGCGCATGGAAAGTCAAAATGTTCCTAAGACACCTCTCTCTCACTGAGAAAAGCGTTCTTCAGGCATGGAAACACAAACGGTGAATAGGTGAATAAAATAATTTCTACCACAATAATCTATGTTCTAATGATGACTCCTATAATGGTGCGTGCTCTTCTACATGGGAGAGACATTCATATTGACCAAAATAACTCGGGGCGCATGGAAAGTCAAAATGTTCCTAAGACACCTCTCTCTCACTGAGAAAAGCGTTCTTCAGGCATGGAAACACAAGAGGTGAAAAGGTGAATAAAAGCATTTCTACCACAATAATCTATGTTCTAATGATGACTCCTATAATGGTGCGTGCTCTTCTACATGGGAGAGACATTCATATTGACCAATATAACTCGGGGCGCATGGAAAGTCAAAATGTTCCTAAGACACCTCTCTCTCACTGAGAAAAGCGTTTTTCAGGCATGGAACACAAGAGGTGAAAAGGTGAATAAAAGCAATTCTACCACAATAATCTATGTTCTAATGATGACTCCTATAATGGTGCGTGCTCTTCTACATGGGAGAGACATTCATATTGACCAAAATAACTCGGGGCGCATGGAAAGTCAAAATGTTCCTAAGACACCTCTCTCTCACTGAGAAAAGCGTTCTTCAGGCATGGAAACACAAGAGGTGAAAAGGTGAATAAAAGCATTTCTACCACAATAATCTATGTTCTAATGATGACTCCTATAATGGTGCGTGCTCTTCTACATGGGAGAGACATTCATATTGACCAATATAACTCGGGGCGCATGGAAAGTCAAAATGTTCCTAAGACACCTCTCTCTCACTGAGAAAAGCGTTTTTCAGGCATGGAACACAAGAGGTGAAAAGGTGAATAAAAGCAATTCTACCACAATAATCTATGTTCTAATGATGACTCCTATAATGGTGCGTGCTCTTCTACATGGGAGAGACATTCATATTGACCAAAATAACTCGGGGCGCATGGAAAGTCAAAATGTTCCTAAGACACCTCTCTCTCACTGAGAAAAGCGTTCTTCAGGCATGGAAACACAAGAGGTGAAAAGGTGAATAAAAGCATTTCTACCACAATAATCTATGTTCTAATGATGACTCCTATAATGGTGCGTGCTCATCTACATGGGAGAGACATTCATATTGACCAATATAACTCGGGGCGCATGGAAAGTCAAAATGTTCCTAAGACACCTCTCTCTCACTGAGAAAAGCGTTCTTCAGGCATGGAAACACAAGAGGTGAAAAGGTGAATAAAAGCATTTCTACCACAATAATCTATGTTCTAATGATGACTCCTATAATGGTGCGTGCTCTTCTACATGGGAGAGACATTCATATTGACCAATATAACTCGGGGCGCATGGAAAGTCAAAATGTTCCTAAGACACCTCTCTCTCACTGAGAAAAGCGTTTTTCAGGCATGGAACACAAGAGGTGAAAAGGTGAATAAAAGCAATTCTACCACAATAATCTATGTTCTAATGATGACTCCTATAATGGTGCGTGCTCTTCTACATGGGAGAGACATTCATATTGACCAAAATAACTCGGGGCGCATGGAAAGTCAAAATGTTCCTAAGACACCTCTCTCTCACTGAGAAAAGCGTTCTTCAGGCATGGAAACACAAACGGTGAATAGGTGAATAAAAGCATTTCTACCACAATAATCTATGTTCTAATGATGACTCCTATAATGGTGCGTGCTCTTCTACATGGGAGAGACATTCATATTGACCAAAATAACTCGGGGCGCATGGAAAGTCAAAATGTTCCTAAGACACCTCTCTCTCACTGAGAAAAGCGTTCTTCAGGCATGGAAACACAAGAGGTGAAAAGGTGAATAAAAGCATTTCTACCACAATAATCTATGTTCTAATGATGACTCCTATAATGGTGCGTGCTCTTCTACATGGGAGAGACATTCATATTGACCAAAATAACTCGGGGCGCATGGAAAGTCAAAATGTTCCTAAGACACCTCTCTCTCACTGAGAAAAGCGTTCTTCAGGCATGGAAACACAAGAGGTGAAAAGGTGAATAAAAGCATTTCTACCACAATAATCTATGTTCTAATGATGACTCCTATAATGGTGCGTGCTCTTCTACATGGGAGAGACATTCATATTGACCAAAATAACTCGGGGCGCATGGAAAGTCAAAATATTCCTAAAACACCTCTCTCTCACTGAGAAAAGCGTTCTTCAGGCATGGAAACACAAGAGGTGAAAAGGTGAATAAAAGCATTTCTACGACAATAATCTATGTTCTAATGATGACTCCTATAATGGTGCGTGCTCTTCTACATGGGAGAGACATTCATATTGACCAAAATAACTCGGGGCGCATGGAAAGTCAAAATGTTCCTAAGACACCTCTCTCTCACTGAGAAAAGCGTTCTTCAGGCATGGAACACAAACGGTGAATAGGTGAATAAAAGCATTTCTACCACAATAATCTATGTTCTAATGATGACTCCTATAATGGTGCGTGCTCTTCTACATGGGAGAGACATTCATATTGACCAAAATAACTCGGGGCGCATGGAAAGTCAAAATGTTCCTAAGACACCTCTCTCTCACTGAGAAAAGCGTTCTTCAGGCATGGAAACACAAACGGTGAATAGGTGAATAAAAGCATTTCTACCACAATAATCTATGTTCTAATGATGACTCCTATAATGGTGCGTGCTCTTCTACATGGGAGAGACATTCATATTGACCAAAATAACTCGGGGCGCATGGAAAGTCAAAATGTTCCTAAGACACCTCTCTCTCACTGAGAAAAGCGTTCTTCAGGCATGGAAACACAAACGGTGAATAGGTGAATAAAAGCATTTCTACCACAATAATCTATGTTCTAATGATGACTCCTATAATGGTGCGTGCTCTTCTACATGGGAGAGACATTCATATTGACCAAAATAACTCGGGGCGCATGGAAAGTCAAAATGTTCCTAAGACACCTCTCTCTCACTGAGAAAAGCGTTCTTCAGGCATGGAAACACAAGAGGTGAAAAGGTGAATAAAAGCAATTCTACCACAATAATCTATGTTCTAATGATGACTCCTATAATGGTGCGTGCTCTTCTACATGGGAGAGACATTCATATTGACCAAAATAACTCGGGGCGCATGGAAAGTCAAAATGTTCCTAAGACACCTCTCTCTCACTGAGAAAAGCGTTCTTCAGGCATGGAAACACAAGAGGTGAAAAGGTGAATAAAAGCATTTCTACCACAATAATCTATGTTCTAATGATGACTCCTATAATGGTGCGTGCTCTTCTACATGGGAGAGACATTCATATTGACCAATATAACTCGGGGCGCATGGAAAGTCAAAATGTTCCTAAGACACCTCTCTCTCACTGAGAAAAGCGTTTTTCAAGCATGGAACACAAGAGGTGAAAAGGTGAATAAAAGCATTTCTACCACAATAATCTATGTTCTAATGATGACTCCTATAATGGTGCGTGCTCATCTACATGGAAGAGACATTCATATTGACCAATATAACTCGGGGCGCATGGAAAGTCAAAATGTTCCTAAGACACCTCTCTCTCACTGAGAAAAGCGTTCTTCAGGCATGGAAACACAAGAGGTGAAAAGGTGAATAAAAGCATTTCTACCACAATAATCTATGTTCTAATGATGACTCCTATAATGGTGCGTGCTCTTCTACATGGGAGAGACATTCATATTGACCAAAATAACTCGGGGCGCATGGAAAGTCAAAATGTTCCTAAGAACCCTCTCTCTCACTGAGAAAAGCGTTCTTCAGGCATGGAACACAAACGGTGAATAGGTGAATAAAAGCATTTCTACCACAATAATCTATGTTCTAATGATGACTCCTATAATGGTGCGTGCTCTTCTACATGGGAGAGACATTCATATTGACCAAAATAACTCGGGGCGCATGGAAAGTCAAAATGTTCCTAAGACACCTCTCTCTCACTGAGAAAAGCGTTCTTCAGGCATGGAAACACAAACGGTGAATAGGTGAATAAAAGCATTTCTACCACAATAATCTATGTTCTAATGATGACTCCTATAATGGTGCGTGCTCTTCTACATGGGAGAGACATTCATATTGACCAATATAACTCGGGGCGCATGGAAAGTCAAAATGTTCCTAAGACACCTCTCTCTCACTGAGAAAAGCGTTTTTCAGGCATGGAACACAAGAGGTGAAAAGGTGAATAAAAGCAATTCTACCACAATAATCTATGTTCTAATGATGACTCCTATAATGGTGCGTGCTCTTCTACATGGGAGAGACATTCATATTGACCAAAATAACTCGGGGCGCATGGAAAGTCAAAATGTTCCTAAGACACCTCTCTCTCACTGAGAAAAGCGTTCTTCAGGCATGGAAACACAAACGGTGAATAGGTGAATAAAAGCATTTCTACCACAATAATCTATGTTCTAATGATGACTCCTATAATGGTGCGTGCTCTTCTACATGGGAGAGACATTCATATTGACCAAAATAACTCGGGGCGCATGGAAAGTCAAAATGTTCCTAAGACACCTCTCTCTCACTGAGAAAAGCGTTCTTCAGGCATGGAAACACAAGAGGTGAAAAGGTGAATAAAAGCATTTCTACCACAATAATCTATGTTCTAATGATGACTCCTATAATGGTGCGTGCTCTTCTACATGGGAGAGACATTCATATTGACCAAAATAACTCGGGGCGCATGGAAAGTCAAAATGTTCCTAAGACACCTCTCTCTCACTGAGAAAAGCGTTCTTCAGGCATGGAAACACAAGAGGTGAAAAGGTGAATAAAAGCATTTCTACCACAATAATCTATGTTCTAATGATGACTCCTATAATGGTGCGTGCTCTTCTACATGGGAGAGACATTCATATTGACCAAAATAACTCGGGGCGCATGGAAAGTCAAAATATTCCTAAAACACCTCTCTCTCACTGAGAAAAGCGTTCTTCAGGCATGGAAACACAAGAGGTGAAAAGGTGAATAAAAGCATTTCTACGACAATAATCTATGTTCTAATGATGACTCCTATAATGGTGCGTGCTCTTCTACATGGGAGAGACATTCATATTGACCAAAATAACTCGGGGCGCATGGAAAGTCAAAATGTTCCTAAGACACCTCTCTCTCACTGAGAGTAGGGCCCTGGCGTACACCCGGCAAAGCTTTGCATTGGGGACGAGGGATGTGCTGGGTGTACGGTGTACGTTCCTCCGCCAATTTCCGCAGGAGGGTTCTAAAAATAAGCGGGTGGGCTCAAAACGTCCGGCCCGGCCTCCTGGACGCGAGGGCGTCTTCCGCCCGCCGGTCAGGCCAAGGGGCGGGGCATGAAAATTCTGAACGCGCTCTCTCGCTTAACATGGGAGTTAGAGTACTGGGGTTTCTTGAAACTAGGGTTTCGTGCAGTACCTTTTTCTTCCACGGGATGGCACAATGAATGGACGCCATTTGCGGATGTACACAAAGTACACCCGACTGTGAGGCGTACAAGTGTACATCCAACACACTCCACCCAACGCAAACTCAAACATGCCTGGGCATGCCTTTCAATGGGAATCGTTCTCGGCTGTACACCATGTACACCATGCATACTTTTCATTGGGAAAACAGCATTTTTGACCATGTGTCCTCCCAGAACGCCGTTTTGGGGTGTGGCCTCGTCGGCTGTACGCCGTATACAGCGCACATTCTTTTCAATGGGAAAATTGCGTTTTTGACCATGTGACCTTCCAGAACGCCGTTTTGTGGCGTGGCCTTGCCGGGTGTACACCATGTACAGCACACATACTTTTCAATGGGAAAACAGTGTTTTTGACCATGTGACCTTTCAGAACACCATTTTTGGGCATGGCCTCGCTGGCTGTACACTGTGTACAGCGCGCATACTTTTCAATGGGAAAATGGCGTTTTTGACCACGTGACCTTTCTGAGCGCCGTTTTGGGGCGTGGCCTCGCCAGCTGTACACGGAATACAGCGCGCATACTTTTCAATGGGAAAAGAGCGTTTTTGACCACATGACCTTTTAGAACGCCGTTTTGGGGCGTGACCTCGCCAGCTGTACACAGTGTACAGCGCGCATAATTTTTAATGGGAAAAATGCGTTTTTGATGACCATGTGACCCTTGAGAACGCCGTTTTTGGGCGTGGGCTCTCATAATCCGCAAATGGCGCACCCCGCAGGTGCCCGATGCCTCCCGCTGGTCATCCAGAGCACCAAGTGCATTAAAAATTGTACGTCTCCGATCGGGCTCATATCGGGACACGGTGGTGGTTTGCCTGTGGCTGAATGGCGTGCGGGGGTTTCGGACCAATCAGAACGCTTCATTTTCAATATGCTCCGATCGGCTCGAAACTCAGTGGGGATGTAGAGGGGACTACCTCGAACACAGCCATGTGGTCGGTGAAGGCTGTCCTCGTGGTATTTGCATGGTACCAGAAGGTTCTCTTAGTCCCCCAAAGAGCAACGTTCTATCTCTTTCCACTTTGGAGAAACAGCAGTGTACACCCGGCATATGTTGGTGTACACCGCGCATGTTAAACTATGCGCGCTGTACACCAATATGTGCGGGGTGTACACCACTGTTTCTCCTCAAGGATTTGAGATAGAAGGCTGTCCTTTTGGTATTAACATGGTACCAGAAGGTTCTCTTAGTCCCCCAAAGGGCAACCTTCTATCTCTTTCCACTTTGGAGAAACAGCAGTGTACACCCGGCATATGTTAGTGTACACCGCACATGTTAAACTATGCGCGCTGTACACCAATATGTGCGGGGTGTACACCACTGTTTCTCCTCAAGGATTTGAGATAGAAGGCTGTCCTTGTGGTATTTACATGGTACCAGAAGGTTCTCTTAGTCCCCCAAAGGGCAACCTTCTATCTCTTTCCACTTTGGAGAAACAGCAGTGTACACCCGGCATATGTTGGTGTACACCGCGCATGTTAAACTATGCGCGCTGTACACCAACATATGTGGGGTGTACACTGCTTTTTCTCCTCAAGGATTTGAGATAGGAGGGTGTCATTTTAGTACTTACAGGGTACTATAGTCTTCTCTTAGTCCCCCAAAGGGCAACATTCTATCTCTTTCCACTTTGGAGAAACAGCAGTGTACACCCGGCATATGTTGGTGTACACCGCGCATGTTAAACTATGCGCGCTGTACACCAATATGTGCGGGGTGTACACCACTGTTTCTCCTCAAGGATTTGAGATAGAAGGCTGTCCTTGTGGTATTTACATGGTACCAGAAGGTTCTCTTAGTCCCCCAAAGGGCAACCTTCTATCTCTTTCCACTTTGGAGAAACAGCAGTGTACACCCGGCATATGTTGGTGTACACCGCGCATGTTAAACTATGCGCGCTGTACACCAACATATGTGGGGTGTACACTGCTTTTTCTCCTCAAGGATTTGAGATAGGAGGGTGTCATTTTAGTACTTACAGGGTACTACAGTCTTCTCTTAGTCCCCCAAAGGGCAACATTCTATCTCTTTCCACTTTGGAGACACAGCAGTGTACACCCGGCATATGTTGGTGTACACTGCACATGTTAAACTATGCGCGCTGTACACCAAAATATGCGGGGTGTACATCACTGTTTCTCCTCAAGTATTTGAGATAGAAGGCTGTCCTTTTGGTATTTACATGGTACCAGAAGGTTCTCTTAGTCCCCCAAAGGGCAACCTTCTATCTCTTTCCACTTTGGAGAAACAGCAGTGTACACCCGGCATATGTTGGTGTACACCGCGCATGTTAAACTATGCGCGCTGTACACCAATATGTGCGGGGTGTACACCACTGTTTCTCCTCAAGGATTTGAGATAGAAGGCTGTCCTTTTGGTATTTACATGGTACCAGAAGGTTCTCTTAGTCCCCCAAAGGGCAACCTTTTATCTCTTTCCACTTTGGAGAAACAGCAGTGTACACCCGGCATATGTTGGTGTACACCGCACATGTTAAACTATGCGCGCTGTACACCAATATGTGCGGGGTGTACACCACTGTTTCTCCTCAAGGATTTGAGATAGAAGGCTGTCCTTGTGGTATTTACATGGTACCAGAAGGTTCTCTTAGTCCCCCAAAGGCCAACCTTCTATCTCTTTCCACTTTGGAGAAACAGCAGTGTACACCCGGCATATGTTGGTGTACACCGCGCATGTTAAACTATGCGCATTGTACAACAACATATGCCGGGTGTACACAGCGGTTTCTCCTCAACGATTTGAATTAGGAAGCTGTCATTGAAGGATGTTCATGCGACCATAGGATAGTCCTAGTCCGCAAATGGTCAACCTTCTATCTCTTTCCACTTTGGAGAAACAGCAGTGTATCCCTTGGTATATGTGGGAGTAGGCCTCAAATTAAGCCTTTCTAGAGTTGTAACACAGGTCACAGGCCCTCAGGGACCTATAAAAGCAGAGTACAGACACAATTATCTGTCTGGATACTCATACTATAACCCCATTGCAGAATGTGCAGAGCTTTTGTCTCTGCTCTTTTCAGTAGTGTCACGGGAACAGACTTTGTGTAAGAATGAACACGTGCCATACATTTGTATGGCAGTTGTACACCCACATTTTTCAACCTCTAAAGGTGTTACCAAAGCACTAGAGACCTAATAATCCATACACTGGCACATAAGGCAATGCTCTTGAAGACTGTTATGAGAGAGTTCAGCTAACTAACCCCTAAAGTACGGATATGGGAGTAGGCCTCAAATGAAGCCTTTCTAGAGTTGTAACACAGGTCACAGGCCCTCGGGGACCTATGAAAGCAGAGCACAAACACAATTATCTGTCTGGATACTCATGCTGTAACCCCATTGCAGAATGTGCAGAGTTTTTGTCTCTGCTCTTTATAGTTTAATATGCGCGGTGTACACCAACATATGCCGGGTGTACACTGCGGTCTCTCCCAAGTGGAAAGAGATAGAAGGTTGCTCTTTTGGGGACAAATAGTACAGTATAGTACCGTGTAAATATTAAAAGGACAGCCTCCTATCCCAAATCGTTGGCGAGAAACAGCAGTGTACACCCGCAGGTTAACCTTTTGTGGGATGTACACTGGAATGTGAGGTGTACACGGCTGGTCAGTCTAAAGCGGTGGAAGCTAGAAGGCTGAAACTCGGTGGTTTTAGAGGGACATAAGGTGACTTCAATATACTAATATATCAGGCTCGTAGCTCTTCAAATAATTTCAATAGAAGGGAGTATAGTGCTGTGATATAAACATATGCACGCTGTACACCTTTACTGTAGGGCCTACTGTACAGCCTACAAACATCACACAGATATGAATCAAAGCTTAGATTGCTCTTGGTGGGCCAAGGAACAACATATTTCAGCCTCAGCTTCCAATATACAGTATTTATTTATTTTTGATCAAAACAATCAACTCATTGGACAGGATGCTCTCGTAGTCTATGAGTCTAACAATGTCCTGTTTGACAGAAGGATGTGAGGATGTTTTTTTTCCTAGGGGAGATAACTGACTTTTTTTTCACAGCCTGGAATGGCATCGACTCATGAGTGAGTGATCCGATTTTGACGCGTCTAGTACTTTGGGAACACCCTTAAAACGTTACAAATATGTGTGTACACCTCACATATGTTCATGTACACGCGGCATACGTTAACATGGGAGGTTGACTGTTCCAAAGTGGAGGCAGCTAGAATGCTGGCGTTCGAGACACGAACAGTATCCTACGTTGACATAAACATACTGAAAGGACAGCCTCCTAGCTTATATTGTTGAGGACACACTGCTGTGCACACCCCGCATAGGTTCTGTGTATACCCAGCATAGGTTAACATAGGGACATTAACAGGTCATTTTGGCCACAGTGGAGGGACCTAGAAGGCTCATATGAAAAAGTTTGAGACTCTCCTATGTTGAATTGAACATACTTAAAGTATGGCATCCTAGCCCAAAGCGATTAGGAGAAAGAGCACTGTACACCACCTTAATTACTCTAGCTAGGCTCCAAGTGAGGCCTGTTGGTGCATGGGGGGTTTGCAGGTGGGTTTGGTGAAATAGCTCTTTACAGCCTCGAACGGCACTGACTGACAAGTTAGGCACCCGATTTTCAGGCCACTTGACCTTTCGGAAAACACCCTCAACCAAGCCCAAATACATGTGTACACCGGCCATGTACAGGTGTGTCCGGTTGTACGTTTTTTCCCTAACTCCCTGACCATTGACCCACTGAAAGTGGCAGAGACGAAAACTCTGCACATTCTGTAATGGGGGAGCAGTACGTGTAACTTACCAAACTATTGTTTCTGTACTGCACTTTCAAAGGTCCGCGAAGCCCTGTGACCTTTGTTTAAAAATGTCAAGTGTACACCCCGCATATGTTTGAATAGGGACCTTGCTCCCATTCACACGGTCATTTATCTGGATTAGCAGGGGCAAAAAGGCTGATAAACCAGTATGCACATCTCACCAGGGCTACTCTTAAGCTTTTTTTTTCTTTTACACTTTTACACTCACACATGCGAGGTGTACACGATTGGACACTGCTGTTTCTCCAAAGTGGAAGGAGACAGAAGGTTGCCCTTTGGTGGACTAAGAGTACCCTATGATACCATGTAAATAAACCAAAAACAGCCTCCTGTCTCAAATCATTGAGGAGAAACAGCAGTGTACACCCGGCATATGTTGGTGTACACCGTGCATAGTTTAACATGTGCGGTGTACACCAACATATGCCGGGTGTACACTGCTGTTTCTCCAAAGTGGAAAGAGATAGAAGGTTGCCCTTTGGGGGACTAAGAGAAGACTATAGTACCCTGTAAGTACTAAAATGACACCCTCCTATCTCAAATCCTTGAGGAGAAAAAGCAGTGTACACCCCACATATGTTGGTGTACAGCGCGCATAGTTTAACATGCGCGGTGTACACCAACATATGCCGGGTGTACACTGCTGTTTCTCCAAAGTGGTGGGGGCTAGGAGGCTGTAAAGCGGGGGTCCTCAAGTACCAAAGGGTGGGATGAACATACTCTGAGATCAGCCTCCTACCCCTAGCCACTTTGGAGATATTGACCTGAGACTGGCGTGTACAGCCGCAATAGGTTGGTGTACAGCCGCAATAGGTTTGCATGGTGAGTGTCCAGGCCAATATCTCCAAAGTGGCTGGGGGTAGGAGGCTCATAATGTAACCTCAGCATCCTCTTACCATAAGGGACAAGCCCTCCGAATACCGTAAGGATTGGAGAAAATTGAATTTTACCCTCTTGGCTGCTGGAAGTCAATTTTGAGTTTTTGAGATTTTGGTCAAAAATTTAAATTGCTCGGATTGCCTCGAAACACAGCACACTTAAAGAGTACCATGGAGGTATGAACATACTGCCATATCAGCCTCCTAGCCCCTGTCACTTTGGAGATATTGACCCGTACACTCACCATGCAAACCTATTGCGGCTGTACACCGCCCTATGGCAGCTGTACACGCCTGTCTCAGGTCAATATCTCCAAAGTGGCTGGGGGTAGGAGGCTGATCTCAGAGTATGTTCATGCCACTCCTTGGTACTTGAAGACCCCCGCTGTACAGCCTCCTAGCCCCCACCGTTTTGGAGAAATGTGGCGTGTACAGCCGCCATTGCTTTTGTACACAAACCTATGGCGGCGGTACACGCCACATTTCTCCAAAGTGGTGGGGGCTAGGAGGCTATGAAGCGGGGGTCCTCAAGTACCAAAAGGTGGGATGAACATACTCTGAGATCAGCCTCCTACCTTTAGCCACTTTGGAGATATTGACCTGAGACAGGCGTGTACAGCCGCAATAGGTCGGTGTACAGCCGCAATAGGTTTGCATGGTGAGTGTCCAGGCCAATATCTCCAAAGTGGCTGGGGGTAGGAGGCTCATAATGTAACCTCAGCATCCTCTTACCATAAGGGACAAGGCCTCCGAATACCGTAAGGATTGGAGAAAGTTGAATTTTACCCTCTTGGCTGCTGGAAGTCAATTTTGAGATTTTGAGATTTTGGTCAAAAATTCAAATTGCTCGGATTGCCTCGAAACACAGCACACTTAAAGAGTACCATGGAGGTATGAACATACTGCCATATCAGCCTCCTAGCCCCTGTCACTTTGGAGATATTGACCCGTACACTCACCATGCAAACCTATTGCGGCTGTACACCGCCCTATGGCAGCTGTACACGCCTGTCTCAGGTCAATATCTCCAAAGTGGCTGGGGGTAGGAGGCTGATCTCAGAGTATGTTCATGCCACTCCTTGGTACTTGAGGACCCCCGCTTTATAGCCTCCTAGCCCCCACCGTTTTGGAGAAATGTGGCGTGTACAGCCGCCATTGCTTTTGTACACAAACCTATGGCGGCGGTACACGCCACATTTCTCAAAAGTGGTGGGGGCTAGGAGGCTATAAAGCGGGGGTCCACAAGTACCAAAGAGTGCGATAAACATACTCTGAGATCAGCCTCCTAGCCCTAGCCACTTTGGAGATATTGACCTGAGACAGGCGTGTACAGCCGCAATAGGTCGGTGTACAGCCGCAATAGGTTTGCATGGTGAGTGTCCAGGCCAATATCTCCAAAGTGGCTGGGGGTAGGAGGCTCATAATGTAACCTCAGCATCCTCTTACCATAAGGGACAAGGCCTCCGAATACCGTAAGGATTGGAGAAAGTTGAATTTTACCCTCTTGGCTGCTGGAAGTCAATTTTGAGATTTTGAGATTTTGGTCAAAAATTCAAATTGCTCGGATTGCCTCGAAACACAGCACACTTAAAGAGTACCATGGAGGTATGAACATACTGCCATATCAGCCTCCTAGGTCCTGTCACTTTGGAGATATTGACCCGTACACTCACCATGCAAACCTATTGCGGCTGTACACCGCCCTATGGCGGCTGTACACGCCTGTCTCAGGTCAATATCTCCAAAGTGGCTAAAGGGAGGAGGCTGATCTCAGAGTATGTTCATGCCACTCTTTGGTACTTGAGGACCCCCGCTTTATAGCCTCCTAGCCCCCACCGTTTTGGAGAAATGTGGCGTGTACAGCCGCCATTGCTTTTGTACACAAACCTATGGCGGCGGTACACGCCACATTTCTCAAAAGTGGTGGGGGCTAGGAGGCTATAAAGCGGGGGTCCACAAGTACCAAAGAGTGCGATAAACATACTCTGAGATCAGCCTCCTAGCCCTAGCCACTTTGGAGATATTGACCTGAGACAGGCGTGTACAGCCGCAATAGGTCGGTGTACAGCCGCAATAGGTTTGCATGGTGAGTGTCCAGGCCAATATCTCCAAAGTGGCTGGGGGTAGGAGGCTCATAATGTAACCTCAGCATCCTCTTACCATAAGGGACAAGGCCTCCGAATACCGTAAGGATTGGAGAAAGTTGAATTTTACCCTCTTGGCTGCTGGAAGTCAATTTTGAGATTTTGAGATTTTGGTCAAAAATTCAAATTGCTCGGATTGCCTCGAAACACAGCACACTTAAAGAGTACCATGGAGGTATGAACATACTGCCATATCAGCCTCCTAGGTCCTGTCACTTTGGAGATATTGACCCGTACACTCACCATGCAAACCTATTGCGGCTGTACACCGCCCTATGGCGGCTGTACACGCCTGTCTCAGGTCAATATCTCCAAAGTGGCTAAAGGGAGGAGGCTGATCTCAGAGTATGTTCATGCCACTCTTTGGTACTTGAGGACCCCCGCTTTATAGCCTCCTAGCCCCCACCGTTTTGGAGAAATGTGGCGTGTACAGCCGCCATTGCTTTTGTACACAAACCTATGGCGGCGGTACACGCCACATTTCTCAAAAGTGGTGGGGGCTAGGAGGCTATAAAGCGGGGGTCCTCAAGTACTAAAGGCTGGGATGAACATACTCTGAGATCAGCCTCCTACTCCCAACCGATCGTGAGAAACGGCCGCGTACAGCCCCCACATGTCAGTGTACACGGGTCAATATCTCCAAAGATTCTTGGTCTAGGAGGCTGATATGGCAGTATGTTCATGTCTCCATGGTGTACTGTTACTGTGCATAGGTTTCGAGCCAATCCGAGCAATTTTAATTTTAACATGTAAACCTATGGCGGTTGTACATCGACCTATGGCGGCTGTACACGCCTGTTTCTCCAAACTGGTGCATGATAGGAGGCTATCGCTCGGTGGTGTTAAAGTACCAAGTGTTGACACTAACATACTGGAATATCAGCCTCCTAGCTCTCCGTTAAGTGTGGAAATAAAGGAATGTACAGCCGCCATATAAACCTATTGGCACTGTACGCCTTTCCCGTACGGCCTACAAACATCCCACAGATATGAATCAAAACTTAGATTGCTCTAGAGTGTCCAAGGATCAACATATTTCAGCGTCAGCCCCCAAGATTAAGCGGTTTACTTAATTGATCAAAATGATCAATTCTTGCACAGAAGGGTGTTGTACTCTAAGAGCCTGACAGTGTCCTGGTTCAAATTTGGAGATATGTGAGGATTTTTTTTTTCTAGAGGGGTTAGCTGAAATTTATCTGCACAGTCTCGATGGACACTCACTCATGACCCACTGACCCGATTTTGAGGCCTCTAGTGCTTTCGGAACCCCCTCTGTACAGAAAAACAATGTGCGTGTACAGGCGCCATAGGAATTCGGCGGCTGTACACATTCTCCCTAAGTCGCTTCCCGTAACCCGACCGAAGGTAGCAGAGACGAAAGCTCTGCACATTCTGCAATGGCAGGGCATGCTGAGTAACTGACCCGAGTACTGTGTCTGTACTGTGCATGTAAAGGTCCTCCAGGGGCTGTGACCTTTGTTTCAAAAGGTCATGTGTACAACGGCAACAGTTTCAATGGTGAGGACATTCCTATGGCGGTTGTACACATCATCTTTTTAATTTTTAAAGGTGTTGTCAAAGCAGTAGGAGGCTGATCTCAGAGTATGTTCATCCCACCCTTTGGTACTTGAGGACCCCCGCTTTATAGCCTCCTAGCCCCCACCGCTTTGGAGAAATTTGGCGTGTACAGCCGCTATACATTCCTATGGCGGCTGTACACATCATCTCCAAATTGACAGGGGCTAGGAGGCTGATATGGCAGTATGTTTATGTCTCCATGGTGTACTGTTACTGTGCATAGGTTTCGAGCAAATCGGAGCAATTTTAATTTTAACATGTAAACCTATTGCTGTTGTACACGAACTCTGTGGCGCCTGTACACGCCTGTGTACTGTAGCGTATTAAAAGAAATCGAGCGGTCCGATCGGTCCGAAACCCGTACGGCCCTTTGTCCTCGAGGTGCCGATCACGCACGCCGGATTTCGTGCCGAACGGACCGCTCTGAATACCCCGTTCTCCGATTGGCCCATATGGGACGCTCCGATTGGTCCGCCGTACAGAGGGCCCATAGGCCCCGAGGGCCTGATCACGCTCACCGAAGGGCGTGCCGATCGGAAAACTTTTAAAATGGAGCTCTCTGATTGGTCCGAAACTCCGCACGCCGTTAGGCCACGGTCGGGCCTCCACCCTGACCGGACGTCAGCCCGATCGGTGGGGGTCAAACTCAAAACCGGCCCCAGACACTTTTGGCCACCAGGGGGCTCATCGGCGCCCTCCGGAGGGCGCACGGTTCGGATTTGGCGAGGCCACGCCCCAAAACGGCGCTCAGAAAGGTCACGTGGTCAAAAACGCCATTTTCCCATTGAAAAGTATGCGCGCTGTACACAGTGTACAGCCAGCGAGGCCATGCCCAAAAATGGTGTTCTGGAAGGTCACATGGTCAAAAACGCTGTTATTACATTGAAAAGTATGTGTGCTGTACATGGTGTACAGCCGGAAAGGCCACGCCCCAAAACGGCGTTCTGAAAGGTCACATGGTCAAAAACGCTGTTTTCCCATTGAAAAGTATGTGTGCTGTACATGGTGTACAGCCGGAAAGGCCACACCCCAAAACGGCGTTCTGAAAGGTCACATGGTCAAAAACGCTGTTATTACATTGAAAAGTATGTGTGCTGTACATGGTGTACAGCCGGAAAGGCCACGCCCCAAAACGGCGTTCTGAAAGGTCACATGGTCAAAAACGCTGTTTTCCCATTGAAAAGTATGTGTGCTGTACACGGCGTACACCCGCCATATTTTGCATATATTGCCTCAGAGGTATGGAGGTGGCGCCCCCTATGGTCGAAATGGCCACTGTGCACTTTGTGTACAGCCGGGGTCCAGGTGTACATTTGGAGCGTACACCCCACATTATAAAGACATTGGGGGTGTACACAGATTTTGGAGCGCATGTACAACGGCTCAACTTTAAGTACAGCCGGCATAGGTTCCATTCAAAAAAATGTACACCCGCCATACATTTTTCGAGAGTTGTCTAACTGAGAAAAGCGTTCTTCAGGCATGGAACACAAACGGTGAATAGGTGAATAAAAGCATTTCTACCACAATAATCTATGTTCTAATGATGACTCCTATAATGGTGCGTGCTCTTCTACATGGGAGAGACATTCATATTGACCAAAATAACTCGGGGCGCATGGAAAGTCAAAATGTTCCTAAGACACCTCTCTCTCACTGAGAAAAGCGTTCTTCAGGCATGGAAACACAAACGGTGAATAGGTGAATAAAAGCATTTCTACCACAATAATCTATGTTCTAATGATGACTCCTATAATGGTGCGTGCTCTTCTACATGGGAGAGACATTCATATTGACCAAAATAACTCGGGGCGCATGGAAAGTCAAAATGTTCCTAAGACACCTCTCTCTCACTGAGAAAAGCGTTCTTCAGGCATGGAAACACAAACGGTGAATAGGTGAATAAAAGCATTTCTACCACAATAATCTATGTTCTAATGATGACTCCTATAATGGTGCGTGCTCTTCTACATGGGAGAGACATTCATATTGACCAAAATAACTCGGGGCGCATGGAAAGTCAAAATGTTCCTAAGACACCTCTCTCTCACTGAGAAAAGCGTTCTTCAGGCATGGAAACACAAGAGGTGAAAAGGTGAATAAAAGCAATTCTACCACAATAATCTATGTTCTAATGATGACTCCTATAATGGTGCGTGCTCTTCTACATGGGAGAGACATTCATATTGACCAAAATAACTCGGGGCGCATGGAAAGTCAAAATGTTCCTAAGACACCTCTCTCTCACTGAGAAAAGCGTTCTTCAGGCATGGAAACACAAGAGGTGAAAAGGTGAATAAAAGCATTTCTACCACAATAATCTATGTTCTAATGATGACTCCTATAATGGTGCGTGCTCTTCTACATGGGAGAGACATTCATATTGACCAATATAACTCGGGGCGCATGGAAAGTCAAAATGTTCCTAAGACACCTCTCTCTCACTGAGAAAAGCGTTTTTCAAGCATGGAACACAAGAGGTGAAAAGGTGAATAAAAGCATTTCTACCACAATAATCTATGTTCTAATGATGACTCCTATAATGGTGCGTGCTCATCTACATGGAAGAGACATTCATATTGACCAATATAACTCGGGGCGCATGGAAAGTCAAAATGTTCCTAAGACACCTCTCTCTCACTGAGAAAAGCGTTCTTCAGGCATGGAAACACAAGAGGTGAAAAGGTGAATAAAAGCATTTCTACCACAATAATCTATGTTCTAATGATGACTCCTATAATGGTGCGTGCTCTTCTACATGGGAGAGACATTCATATTGACCAAAATAACTCGGGGCGCATGGAAAGTCAAAATGTTCCTAAGAACCCTCTCTCTCACTGAGAAAAGCGTTCTTCAGGCATGGAACACAAACGGTGAATAGGTGAATAAAAGCATTTCTACCACAATAATCTATGTTCTAATGATGACTCCTATAATGGTGCGTGCTCTTCTACATGGGAGAGACATTCATATTGACCAAAATAACTCGGGGCGCATGGAAAGTCAAAATGTTCCTAAGACACCTCTCTCTCACTGAGAAAAGCGTTCTTCAGGCATGGAAACACAAACGGTGAATAGGTGAATAAAAGCATTTCTACCACAATAATCTATGTTCTAATGATGACTCCTATAATGGTGCGTGCTCTTCTACATGGGAGAGACATTCATATTGACCAATATAACTCGGGGCGCATGGAAAGTCAAAATGTTCCTAAGACACCTCTCTCTCACTGAGAAAAGCGTTTTTCAGGCATGGAACACAAGAGGTGAAAAGGTGAATAAAAGCAATTCTACCACAATAATCTATGTTCTAATGATGACTCCTATAATGGTGCGTGCTCTTCTACATGGGAGAGACATTCATATTGACCAAAATAACTCGGGGCGCATGGAAAGTCAAAATGTTCCTAAGACACCTCTCTCTCACTGAGAAAAGCGTTCTTCAGGCATGGAAACACAAACGGTGAATAGGTGAATAAAATAATTTCTACCACAATAATCTATGTTCTAATGATGACTCCTATAATGGTGCGTGCTCTTCTACATGGGAGAGACATTCATATTGACCAAAATAACTCGGGGCGCATGGAAAGTCAAAATGTTCCTAAGACACCTCTCTCTCACTGAGAAAAGCGTTCTTCAGGCATGGAACACAAACGGTGAATAGGTGAATAAAAGCATTTCTACCACAATAATCTATGTTCTAATGATGACTCCTATAATGGTGCGTGCTCTTCTACATGGGAGAGACATTCATATTGACCAAAATAACTCGGGGCGCATGGAAAGTCAAAATGTTCCTAAGACACCTCTCTCTCACTGAGAAAAGCGTTCTTCAGGCATGGAAACACAAACGGTGAATAGGTGAATAAAAGCATTTCTACCACAATAATCTATGTTCTAATGATGACTCCTATAATGGTGCGTGCTCTTCTACATGGGAGAGACATTCATATTGACCAAAATAACTCGGGGCGCATGGAAAGTCAAAATGTTCCTAAGACACCTCTCTCTCACTGAGAAAAGCGTTCTTCAGGCATGGAAACACAAGAGGTGAAAAGGTGAATAAAAGCATTTCTACCACAATAATCTATGTTCTAATGATGACTCCTATAATGGTGCGTGCTCTTCTACATGGCAGAGACATTCATATTGACCAATATAACTCGGGGCGCATGGAAAGTCAAAATGTTCCTAAGACACCTCTCTCTCACTGAGAAAAGCGTTTTTCAGGCATGGAACACAAGAGGTGAAAAGGTGAATAAAAGCAATTCTACCACAATAATCTATGTTCTAATGATGACTCCTATAATGGTGCGTGCTCTTCTACATGGGAGAGACATTCATATTGACCAAAATAACTCGGGGCGCATGGAAAGTCAAAATGTTCCTAAGACACCTCTCTCTCACTGAGAAAAGCGTTCTTCAGGCATGGAAACACAAACGGTGAATAGGTGAATAAAATCATTTCCACCACAATAATCTATGTTCTAATGATGACTCCTATAATGGTGCGTGCTCTTCTACATGGGAGAGACATTCATATTGACCAAAATAACTCGGGGCGCATGGAAAGTCAAAATGTTCCTAAGACACCTCTCTCTCACTGAGAAAAGCGTTCTTCAGGCATGGAAACACAAGAGGTGAGAAGGTGAATAAAAGCATTTCTACCACAATAATCTATGTTCTAATGATGACTCCTATAATGGTGCGTGCTCTTCTACATGGGAGAGACATTCATATTGACCAATATAACTCGGGGCGCATGGAAAGTCAAAATGTTCCTAAGACACCTCTCTCTCACTGAGAAAAGCGTTTTTCAGGCATGGAACACAAGAGGTGAAAAGGTGAATAAAAGCAATTCTACCACAATAATCTATGTTCTAATGATGACTCCTATAATGGTGCGTGCTCTTCTACATGGGAGAGACATTCATATTGACCAAAATAACTCGGGGCGCATGGAAAGTCAAAATGTTCCTAAGACACCTCTCTCTCACTGAGAAAAGCGTTCTTCAGGCATGGAAACACAAGAGGTGAAAAGGTGAATAAAAGCATTTCTACCACAATAATCTATGTTCTAATGATGACTCCTATAATGGTGCGTGCTCTTCTACATGGGAGAGACATTCATATTGACCAAAATAACTCGGGGCGCATGGAAAGTCAAAATGTTCCTAAGACACCTCTCTCTCACTGAGAAAAGCGTTCTTCAGGCATGGAAACACAAGAGGTGAAAAGGTGAATAAAAGCATTTCTACCACAATAATCTATGTTCTAATGATGACTCCTATAATGGTGCGTGCTCTTCTACATGGGAGAGACATTCATATTGACCAAAATAACTCGGGGCGCATGGAAAGTCAAAATATTCCTAAAACACCTCTCTCTCACTGAGAAAAGCGTTCTTCAGGCATGGAAACACAAGAGGTGAAAAGGTGAATAAAAGCATTTCTACGACAATAATCTATGTTCTAATGATGACTCCTATAATGGTGCGTGCTCTTCTACATGGGAGAGACATTCATATTGACCAAAATAACTCGGGGCGCATGGAAAGTCAAAATGTTCCTAAGACACCTCTCTCTCACTGAGAAAAGCGTTCTTCAGGCATGGAACACAAACGGTGAATAGGTGAATAAAAGCATTTCTACCACAATAATCTATGTTCTAATGATGACTCCTATAATGGTGCGTGCTCTTCTACATGGGAGAGACATTCATATTGACCAAAATAACTCGGGGCGCATGGAAAGTCAAAATGTTCCTAAGACACCTCTCTCTCACTGAGAAAAGCGTTCTTCAGGCATGGAAACACAAACGGTGAATAGGTGAATAAAAGCATTTCTACCACAATAATCTATGTTCTAATGATGACTCCTATAATGGTGCGTGCTCTTCTACATGGGAGAGACATTCATATTGACCAAAATAACTCGGGGCGCATGGAAAGTCAAAATGTTCCTAAGACACCTCTCTCTCACTGAGAAAAGCGTTCTTCAGGCATGGAAACACAAACGGTGAATAGGTGAATAAAAGCATTTCTACCACAATAATCTATGTTCTAATGATTACTCCTATAATGGTGCGTGCTCTTCTACATGGGAGAGACATTCATATTGACCAAAATAACTCGGGGCGCATGGAAAGTCAAAATGTTCCTAAGACACCTCTCTCTCACTGAGAAAAGCGTTCTTCAGGCATGGAAACACAAGAGGTGAAAAGGTGAATAAAAGCAATTCTACCACAATAATCTATGTTCTAATGATGACTCCTATAATGGTGCGTGCTCTTCTACATGGGAGAGACATTCATATTGACCAAAATAACTCGGGGCGCATGGAAAGTCAAAATGTTCCTAAGACACCTCTCTCTCACTGAGAAAAGCGTTCTTCAGGCATGGAAACACAAGAGGTGAAAAGGTGAATAAAAGCATTTCTACCACAATAATCTATGTTCTAATGATGACTCCTATAATGGTGCGTGCTCTTCTACATGGGAGAGACATTCATATTGACCAATATAACTCGGGGCGCATGGAAAGTCAAAATGTTCCTAAGACACCTCTCTCTCACTGAGAAAAGCGTTTTTCAAGCATGGAACACAAGAGGTGAAAAGGTGAATAAAAGCATTTCTACCACAATAATCTATGTTCTAATGATGACTCCTATAATGGTGCGTGCTCATCTACATGGAAGAGACATTCATATTGACCAATATAACTCGGGGCGCATGGAAAGTCAAAATGTTCCTAAGACACCTCTCTCTCACTGAGAAAAGCGTTCTTCAGGCATGGAAACACAAGAGGTGAAAAGGTGAATAAAAGCATTTCTACCACAATAATCTATGTTCTAATGATGACTCCTATAATGGTGCGTGCTCTTCTACATGGGAGAGACATTCATATTGACCAAAATAACTCGGGGCGCATGGAAAGTCAAAATGTTCCTAAGACACCTCTCTCTCACTGAGAGTAGGGCCCTGGCGTACACCCGGCAAAGCTTTGCACTGGGGACGAGGGATGTGCTGGGTGTACGGTGTACGTTCCTCCGCCAATTTCCGCAGGAGGGTTCTAAAAATAAGCGGGTGGGCTCAAAACGTCCGGCCCGGCCTCCTGGACGCGAGGGCGTCTTCCGCCCGCCGGTCAGGCCAAGGGGCGGGGCATGAAAATTCTGAACGCGCTCTCTCGCTTAACATGGGAGTTAGAGTACTGGGGCTTCTTGAAACTAGGGTTTCGTGCAGTACCTTTTTCTTCCACGGGATGGCACAATGAATGGACGCCATTTGCGGATGTACACAAAGTACACCCGACTGTGAGGCGTACAAGTGTACATCCAACACACTCCACCCAACGCAAACTCAAACATGCCTGGGCATGCCTTTCAATGGGAATCGTTCTCGGCTGTACACCATGTACACCATGCATACTTTTCATTGGGAAAAACAGCATTTTTGACCATGTGTCCTCCCAGAACGCCGCTTTGGGGTGTGGCCTCGTCGGCTGTACGCCGTATACAGCGCACATTCTTTTCAATGGGAAAATTGCGTTTTTGACCATGTGACCTTCCAGAACGCCGTTTTGTGGCGTGGCCTTGCCGGGTGTACACCATGTACAGCACACATACTTTTCAATGGGAAAACAGTGTTTTTGACCATGTGACCTTTCAGAACGCCGTTTTGGGGCGTGGCCTTTCCGGCTGTACACCATGTACAGCACACATACTTTTCAATGTAATAACAGCGTTTTTGACCATGTGACCTTCCAGAACACCATTTTTGGGCATGGCCTCGCTGGCTGTACACTGTGTACAGCGCGCATACTTTTCAATGGGAAAATGGCGTTTTTGACCACGTGACCTTTCTGAGCGCCGTTTTGGGGCGTGGCCTCGCCAGCTGTACACGGAATACAGCACGCATACTTTTCAATGGGAAAAGAGCGTTTTTGACCACATGACCTTTTAGAACGCCGTTTTGGGGCGTGGCCTCGCCAGCTGTACACAGTGTACAGCGCGCATAATTTTTAATGGTATCATCATAATCCGCAAATGGCGCCCCCCGCAGGTGCCCGATGCCTCCCGCTGGTCATCCAGAGCACCAAGTGCATTAAAAATTGTACGTCTGCGATCGGGCTCATATCGGGACACGGTGGTGGTTTGCCTGTGGCTGAATGGCGTGCGGGGGTTTCGGACCAATCAGAACGCTTCATTTTCAATATGCTCCGATCGGCTCGAAACTCAGTGGGGATGTAGAGGGGACTACCTCGAACACAGCCATGTGGTCGGTGAAGGCTGTCCTCGTGGTATTTACATGGTACCAGAAGGTTCTCTTAGTCCCCCAAAGAGCAACCTTCTATCTCTTTCCACTTTGGAGAAACAGCAGTGTACACCCGGCATATGTTGGTGTACACCGCGCATGTTAAACTATGCGCGCTGTACACCAATATGTGCGGGGTGTACACCACTGTTTCTCCTCAAGGATTTGAGATAGAAGGCTGTCCTTTTGGTATTAACATGGTACCAGAAGGTTCTCTTAGTCCCCCAAAGGGCAACCTTCTATCTCTTTCCACTTTGGAGAAACAGTAGTGTACACCCGGCATATGTTAGTGTACACCGCACATGTTAAACTATGCGCGCTGTACACCAATATGTGCGGGGTGTACACCACTGTTTCTCCTCAAGGATTTGAGATAGAAGGCTGTCCTTGTGGTATTTACATGGTACCAGAAGGTTCTCTTAGTCCCCCAAAGGGCAACCTTCTATCTCTTTCCACTTTGGAGAAACAGCAGTGTACACCCGGCATATGTTGGTGTACACCGCGCATGTTAAACTATGCGCGCTGTACACCAACATATGTGGGGTGTACACTGCTTTTTCTCCTCAAGGATTTGAGATAGGAGGGTGTCATTTTAGTACTTACAGGGTACTATAGTCTTCTCTTAGTCCCCCAAAGGGCAACATTCTATCTCTTTCCACTTTGGAGAAACAGCAGTGTACACCCGGCATATGTTGGTGTACACCGCGCATGTTAAACTATGCGCGCTGTACACCAATATGTGCGGGGTGTACACCACTGTTTCTCCTCAAGGATTTGAGATAGAAGGCTGTCCTTGTGGTATTTACATGGTACCAGAAGGTTCTCTTAGTCCCCCAAAGGGCAACCTTCTATCTCTTTCCACTTTGGAGAAACAGCAGTGTACACCCGGCATATGTTGGTGTACACCGCGCATGTTAAACTATGCGCGCTGTACACCAACATATGTGGGGTGTACACTGCTTTTTCTCCTCAAGGATTTGAGATAGGAGGGTGTCATTTTAGTACTTACAGGGTACTATAGTCTTCTCTTAGTCCCCAAAGGGCAACATTCTATCTCTTTCCACTTTGGAGACACAGCCGTGTACACCCGGCATATGTTGGTGTACACTGCACATGTTAAACTATGCGCGCTGTACACCAAAATATGCGGGGTGTACATCACTGTTTCTCCTCAAGTATTTGAGATAGAAGGCTGTCCTTTTGGTATTTACATGGTACCAGAAGGTTCTCTTAGTCCCCCAAAGGGCAACCTTCTATCTCTTTCCACTTTGGAGAAACAGCAGTGTACACCCGGCATATGTTGGTGTACACCGCGCATGTTAAACTATGCGCGCTGTACACCAATATGTGCGGGGTGTACACCACTGTTTCTCCTCAAGGATTTGAGATAGAAGGCTGTCCTTTTGGTATTTACATGGTACCAGAAGGTTATCTTAGTCCCCCAAAGGGCAACCTTTTATCTCTTTCCACTTTGGAGAAACAGCAGTGTACACCCGGCATATGTTGGTGTACACCGCACATGTTAAACTATGCGCGCTGTACACCAATATGTGCGGGGTGTACACCACTGTTTCTCCTCAAGAATTTGAGATAGAAGGCTGTCCTTGTGGTATTTACATGGTACCAGAAGGTTCTCTTAGTCCCCCAAAGGCCAGCCTTCTATCTCTTTCCACTTTGGAGAAACAGCAGTGTACACCCGGCATATGTTGGTGTACACCGCGCATGTTAAACTATGCGCATTGTACAACAACATATGCCGGGTGTACACAGCGGTTTCTCCTCAACGATTTGAATTAGGAAGCTGTCATTGAAGGATGTTCATGCGACCATAGGATAGTCCTAGTCCGCAAATGGTCAACCTTCTATCTCTTTCCACTTTGGAGAAACAGCAGTGTATCCCTTGGTATATGTGGGAGTAGGCCTCAAATTAAGCCTTTCTAGAGTTGTAACACAGGTCACAGGCCCTCAGGGACCTATAAAAGCAGAGTACAGACACAATTATCTGTCTGGATACTCATACTATAACCCCATTGCAGAATGTGCAGAGCTTTTGTCTCTGCTCTTTTCAGTAGTGTCACGGGAACAGACTTTGTGTAAGAATGAACACGTGCCATACATTTGTATGGCAGTTGTACACCCACATTTTTCAACCTCTAAAGGTGTTACCAAAGCACTAGAGACCTAGAAATCCATACACTGGCACATAAGGCAATGCTCTTGAAGACTGTTATGATGATTTTCAGCTAACTACCCTCTAAAGTACTGATATGGGAGTAGGCCAGAAATGAAGCCTTTCTAGAGTTGTAACACAAGTCACAGGCCCTCGGGGACCTATAAAAGAAGAGCACAGACACAATTACATGTCTGGATACTCATACTGTAACCGCATTGCAGAATGTGCAGAGTTTTTGTCTCTGCTCTGTTTAGTAGTGTCACGGGAAGAGACTTTGTGTAAGAATGCATTCATTTGTATGGCAGTTGTACACCCAATTTTTCAACCTTTGAAGGTGTTACCAAAGGACTAGAGACCTAATAATCCATACACTGGCACATAAGGCAATGCTCTTGAAGACTGTTATGAGAGAGTTCAGCTAACTAACCCCTAAAGTACGGATATGGGAGTAGGCCTCAAATGAAGCCTTTCTAGAGTTGTAACACAGGTCACAGGCCCTCGGGGACCTATGAAAGCATAGCACAAACACAATTATCTGTCTGGATACTCATGCTGTAACCCCATTGCAGAATGTGCAGAGTTTTTGTCTCTGCTCTTTATAGTTTAATATGCGCGGTGTACACCAACATATGCCGGGTGTACACTGCGGTCTCTCCCAAGTGGAAAGAGATAGAAGGTTGCTCTTTTGGGGACAAATAGTACAGTATAGTACCGTGTAAATATTAAAAGGACAGCCTCCTATCCCAAATCGTTGGCGAGAAACAGCAGTGTACACCCGCAGGTTAACCTTTTGTGGGATGTACACTGGAATGTGAGGTGTACACGGCTGGTCAGTCTAAAGCGGTGGAAGCTAGAAGGCTGAAACTCGGTGGTTTTAGAGGGACATAAGGTGACTTCAATATACTAATATATCAGGCTCGTAGCTCTTCAAATAATTTCAATAGAAGGGAGTATAGTGCTCTGATATAAACATATGCACGCTGTACACCTTTACTGTAGGGCCTACTGTACAGCCTACAAACATCACACAGATATGAATCAAAGCTTAGATTGCTCTTGGTGGGCCAAGGAACAACATATTTCAGCCTCAGCTTCCAATATACAGTATTTATTTATTTTTGATCAAAACAATCAACTCATTGGACAGGATGCTCTCGTAGTCTATGAGTCTAACAATGTCCTGTTTGACAGAAGGATGTGAGGATGTTTTTTTTCCTAGGGGAGATAACTGACTTTTTTTTCACAGCCTGGAATGGCATCAACTCATGAGTGAGTGATCCGATTTTGACGCGTCTAGTACTTTGGGAACACCCTTAAAACGTTACAAATATGTGTGTACACCTCACATATGTTCATGTACACGCGGCATACGTTAACATGGGAGGTTGACTGTTCCAAAGTGGAGGCAGCTAGAATGCTGGCGTTCGAGACACGAACAGTATCCTACGTTGACATAAACATACTGAAAGGACAGCCTCCTAGCTTATATTGTTGAGGACACACTGCTGTGCACACCCCGCATAGGTTCTGTGTATACCCAGCATAGGTTAACATAGGGACATTAACAGGTCATTTTGGCCACAGTGGAGGGACCTAGAAGGCTCATATGAAAAAGTTTGAGACTCTCCTATGTTGAATTGAACATACTTAAAGTATGGCATCCTAGCCCAAAGCGATTAGGAGAAAGAGCACTGTACACCACCTTAATTACTCTAGCTAGGCTCCAAGTGAGGCCTGTTGGTGCATGGGGGGTTTGCAGGTGGGTTTGGTGAAATATCTCTTTACAGCCTCGAACGGCACTGACTGACAAGTTAGGCACCCGATTTTCAGGCCACTTGACCTTTCGGAACACCCTCAACCAAGCCCAAATACATGTGTACACCGGCCATGTACAGGTGTGTCCGGTTGTACGTTTTTTCCCTAACTCCCTGACCATTGACCCACTGAAAGTGGCAGAGACGAAAACTCTGCACATTCTGTAATGGGGGAGCAGTACGTGTAACTTACCAAACTATTGTTTCTGTACTGCACTTTCAAAGGTCCGCGAAGCCCCGTGACCTTTGTTCAAAAATGTCAAGTGTACACCCCGCATATGTTTGAATAGGGACCTTGCTCCCATTCACACGGTCATTTATCTGGATTAGCAGGGGCAAAAAGGCTGATATACCAGTATGCACATCTCACCAGGGCTACTCTTAGCGTGTTAATTTTCAGGCAGGTCGGAACTCCTTTTTTTTTCTTTTACACTTTTACACTCACACATGCGAGGTGTACACGATTGGACACTGCTGTTTCTCCAAAGTGGAAGGAGACAGAAGGTTGCCCTTTGGTGGACTAAGAGTACCCTATGATACCATGTAAATAAACCAAAAACAGCCTCCTGTCTCAAATCATTGAGGAGAAACAGCAGTGTACACCCGGCATATGTTGGTGTACACCGTGCATAGTTTAACATGTGCGGTGTACACCAACATATGCCGGGTGTACACTGCTGTTTCTCCAAAGTGGTGGGGGCTAGGAGGCTGTAAAGCGGGGGTCCTCAAGTACCAAAGGGTGGGATGAACATACTCTGAGATCAGCCTCCTACCCCTAGCCACTTTGGAGATATTGACCTGAGACTGGCGTGTACAGCCGCAATAGGTCGGTGTACAGCCGCAATAGGTTTGCATGGTGAGTGTCCAGGCCAATATCTCCAAAGTGGCTGGGGGTAGGAGGCTCATAATGTAACCTCAGCATCCTCTTACCATAAGGGACAAGGCCTCCGAATACCGTAAGGATTGGAGAAAGTTGAATTTTACCCTCTTGGCTGCTGGAAGTCAATTTTGAGATTTTGAGATTTTGGTCAAAAATTCAAATTGCTCGGATTGCCTCGAAACACAGCACACTTAAAGAGTACCATGGAGGTATGAACATACTGCCATATCAGCCTCCTAGCCCCTGTCACTTTGGAGATATTGACCCGTACACTCACCATGCAAACCTATTGCGGCTGTACACCGCCCTATGGCAGCTGTACACGCCTGTCTCAGGTCAATATCTCCAAAGTGGCTGGGGGTAGGAGGCTGATCTCAGAGTATGTTCATGCCACTCCTTGGTACTTGAAGACCCCCGCTGTACAGCCTCCTAGCCCCCACCGTTTTGGAGAAATGTGGCGTGTACAGCCGCCATTGCTTTTGTACACAAACCTATGGCGGCGGTACACGCCACATTTCTCCAAAGTGGTGGGGGCTAGGAGGCTATGAAGCGGGGGTCCTCAAGTACCAAAAGGTGGGATGAACATACTCTGAGATCAGCCTCCTACCTTTAGCCACTTTGGAGATATTGACCTGAGACAGGCGTGTACAGCCGCAATAGGTCGGTGTACAGCCGCAATAGGTTTGCATGGTGAGTGTCCAGGCCAATATCTCCAAAGTGGCTGGGGGTAGGAGGCTCATAATGTAACCTCAGCATCCTCTTACCATAAGGACAAGGCCTCCGAATACCGTAAGGATTGGAGAAAGTTGAATTTTACCCTCTTGGCTGCTGGAAGTCAATTTTGAGATTTTGAGATTTTGGTCAAAAATTCAAATTGCTCGGATTGCCTCGAAACACAGCACACTTAAAGAGTACCATGGAGGTATGAACATACTGCCATATCAGCCTCCTAGCCCCTGTCACTTTGGAGATATTGACCCGTACACTCACCATGCAAACCTATTGCGGCTGTACACCGCCCTATGGCAGCTGTACACGCCTGTCTCAGGTCAATATCTCCAAAGTGGCTGGGGGTAGGAGGCTGATCTCAGAGTATGTTCATGCCACTCCTTGGTACTTGAGGACCCCCGCTTTATAGCCTCCTAGCCCCCACCGTTTTGGAGAAATGTGGCGTGTACAGCCGCCATTGCTTTTGTACACAAACCTATGGCGGCGGTACACGCCACATTTCTCAAAAGTGGTGGGGGCTAGGAGGCTATAAAGCGGGGGTCCTCAAGTACTAAAGGCTGGGATGAACATACTCTGAGATCAGCCTCCTACTCCCAACCGATCGTGAGAAACGGCCGCGTACAGCCCCCACATGTCAGTGTACACGGGTCAATATCTCCAAAGATTCTTGGTCTAGGAGGCTGATATGGCAGTATGTTCATGTCTCCATGGTGTACTGTTACTGTGCATAGGTTTCGAGCCAATCCGAGCAATTTTAATTTTAACATGTAAACCTATGGCGGTTGTACACCGACCTATGGCGGCTGTACACGCCTGTTTCTCCAAACTGGTGCATGATAGGAGGCTATCGCTCGGTGGTGTTAAAGTACCAAGTGTTGACACTAACATACTGGAATATCAGCCTCCTAGCTCTCCGTTAAGTGTGGAAATAAAGGAATGTACAGCCGCCATATAAACCTATTGGCACTGTACGCCTTTCCCGTACGGCCTACAAACATCCCACAGATATGAATCAAAACTTAGATTGCTCTAGAGTGTCCAAGGATCAACATATTTCAGCGTCAGCCCCCAAGATTAAGCGGTTTTCTTAATTGATCAAAATGATCAATTCTTGCACAGAAGGGTGTTGTACTCTAAGAGCCTGACAGTGTCCTGGTTCAAATTTGGAGATATGTGAGGATTTTTTTTTTCTAGAGGGGTTAGCTGAAATTTCTCTGCACAGTCTCGATGGACACTCACTCATGACCCACTGACCCGATTTTGAGGCCTCTAGTGCTTTCGGAACCCCCTCTGTACAGAAAAACAATGTGCGTGTAAAGGCGCCATAGGAATTCGGCGGCTGTACACATTCTCCCTAAGTCGCTTCCCGTAACCCGACCGAAGGTAGCAGAGACGAAAGCTCTGCACATTCTGCAATGGCAGGGCATGCTGAGTAACTGACCCGAGTACTGTGTCTGTACTGTGCATGTAAAGGTCCTCCAGGGGCTGTGACCTTTGTTTCAAAAGGTCATGTGTACAACGGCAACAGTTTCAATGGTGAGGACATTCCTATGGCGGTTGTACACATCATCTTTTTAATTTTTAAAGGTGTTGTCAAAGCAGTAGGAGGCTGATCTCAGAGTATGTTCATCCCACCCTTTGGTACTTGAGGACCCCCGCTTTATAGCCTCCTAGCCCCCACCGCTTTGGAGAAATTTGGCGTGTACAGCCGCCATACATTCCTATGGCGGCTGTACACATCATCTCCAAATTGACAGGGGCTAGGAGGCTGATATGGCAGTATGTTTATGTCTCCATGGTGTACTGTTACTGTGCATAGGTTTCGAGCAAATCGGAGCAATTTTAATTTTAACATGTAAACCTATTGCTGTTGTACACGAACTCTGTGGCGCCTGTACACGCCTGTGTACTGTAGCGTATTAAAAGAAATCGAGCGGTCCGATCGGTCCGAAACCCGTACGGCCCTTTGTCCTCGAGGTGCCGATCACGCACGCCGGATTTCGTGCCGAACGGACCGCTCTGAATACCCCGTTCTCCGATTGGCCCATATGGGACGCTCCGATTGGTCCGCCGTACAGAGGGCCCATAGGCCCCGAGGGCCTGATCACGCTCACCGAAGGGCGTGCCGATCGGAAAACTTTGAAAATGGAGCTCTCTGATTGGTCCGAAACTCCGCACGCCGTTAGGCCACGGTCGGGCCTCCACCCTGACCGGACGTCAGCCCGATCGGTGGGGGTCAAACTCAAAACCGGCCCGAGACACTTTTGGCCACCAGGGGGCTCATCGGCGCCCTCCGGAGGGCGCACGGTTCGGATTTGGCGAGGCCACGCCCCAAAACGGCGCTCAGAAAGGTCACGTGGTCAAAAACGCCATTTTCCCATTGAAAAGTATGCGCGCTGTACACAGTGTACAGCCAGCGAGGCCATGCCCAAAAATGGTGTTCTGGAAGGTCACATGGTCAAAAACGCTGTTATTACATTGAAAAGTATGTGTGCTGTACATGGTGTACAGCCGGAAAGGCCACGCCCCAAAACGGCGTTCTGAAAGGTCACATGGTCAAAAACGCTGTTTTCCCATTGAAAAGTATGTGTGCTGTACATGGTGTACAGACGGAAAGGCCACGCCCCAAAACGGCGTTCTGAAAGGTCACATGGTCAAAAACGCTGTTATTACATTGAAAAGTATGTGTGCTGTACATGGTGTACAGCCGGAAAGGCCACGCCCCAAAACGGCGTTCTGAAAGGTCACATGGTCAAAAACGCTGTTTTCCCATTGAAAAGTATGTGTGCTGTACACGGCGTACACCCGCCATATTTTGCATATATTGCCTCAGAGGTATGGAGGTGGCGCCCCCTATGGTCGAAATGGCCACTGTGCACTTTGTGTACAGCCGGGGTCCAGGTGTACATTTGGAGCGTACACCCCACATTATAAAGACATTGGGGGTGTACACAGATTTTGGAGCGCATGTACAACGGCTCAACTTTAAGTACAGCCGGCATAGGTTCCATTCAAAAAAATGTACACCCGCCATACATTTTTCGAGAGTTGTCTAACTGAGAAAAGCGTTCTTCAGGCATGGAACACAAACGGTGAATAGGTGAATAAAAGCATTTCTACCACAATAATCTATGTTCTAATGATGACTCCTATAATGGTGCGTGCTCTTCTACATGGGAGAGACATTCATATTGACCAAAATAACTCGGGGCGCATGGAAAGTCAAAATGTTCCTAAGACACCTCTCTCTCACTGAGAAAAGCGTTCTTCAGGCATGGAAACACAAACGGTGAATAGGTGAATAAAAGCATTTCTACCACAATAATCTATGTTCTAATGATGACTCCTATAATGGTGCGTGCTCTTCTACATGGGAGAGACATTCATATTGACCAATATAACTCGGGGCGCATGGAAAGTCAAAATGTTCCTAAGACACCTCTCTCTCACTGAGAAAAGCGTTTTTCAGGCATGGAACACAAGAGGTGAAAAGGTGAATAAAAGCAATTCTACCACAATAATCTATGTTCTAATGATGACTCCTATAATGGTGCGTGCTCTTCTACATGGGAGAGACATTCATATTGACCAAAATAACTCGGGGCGCATGGAAAGTCAAAATGTTCCTAAGACACCTCTCTCTCACTGAGAAAAGCGTTCTTCAGGCATGGAAACACAAACGGTGAATAGGTGAATAAAATAATTTCTACCACAATAATCTATGTTCTAATGATGACTCCTATAATGGTGCGTGCTCTTCTACATGGGAGAGACATTCATATTGACCAAAATAACTCGGGGCGCATGGAAAGTCAAAATGTTCCTAAGACACCTCTCTCTCACTGAGAAAAGCGTTCTTCAGGCATGGAACACAAACGGTGAATAGGTGAATAAAAGCATTTCTACCACAATAATCTATGTTCTAATGATGACTCCTATAATGGTGCGTGCTCTTCTACATGGGAGAGACATTCATATTGACCAAAATAACTCGGGGCGCATGGAAAGTCAAAATGTTCCTAAGACACCTCTCTCTCACTGAGAAAAGCGTTCTTCAGGCATGGAAACACAAACGGTGAATAGGTGAATAAAAGCATTTCTACCACAATAATCTATGTTCTAATGATGACTCCTATAATGGTGCGTGCTCTTCTACATGGGAGAGACATTCATATTGACCAAAATAACTCGGGGCGCATGGAAAGTCAAAATGTTCCTAAGACACCTCTCTCTCACTGAGAAAAGCGTTCTTCAGGCATGGAAACACAAGAGGTGAAAAGGTGAATAAAAGCATTTCTACCACAATAATCTATGTTCTAATGATGACTCCTATAATGGTGCGTGCTCTTCTACATGGCAGAGACATTCATATTGACCAATATAACTCGGGGCGCATGGAAAGTCAAAATGTTCCTAAGACACCTCTCTCTCACTGAGAAAAGCGTTTTTCAGGCATGGAACACAAGAGGTGAAAAGGTGAATAAAAGCAATTCTACCACAATAATCTATGTTCTAATGATGACTCCTATAATGGTGCGTGCTCTTCTACATGGGAGAGACATTCATATTGACCAAAATAACTCGGGGCGCATGGAAAGTCAAAATGTTCCTAAGACAACTCTCTCTCACTGAGAAAAGCGTTCTTCAGGCATGGAAACACAAACGGTGAATAGGTGAATAAAATAATTTCTACCACAATAATCTATGTTCTAATGATGACTCCTATAATGGTGCGTGCTCTTCTACATGGGAGAGACATTCATATTGACCAAAATAACTCGGGGCGCATGGAAAGTCAAAATGTTCCTAAGACACCTCTCTCTCACTGAGAAAAGCGTTCTTCAGGCATGGAAACACAAGAGGTGAAAAGGTGAATAAAAGCATTTCTACCACAATAATCTATGTTCTAATGATGACTCCTATAATGGTGCGTGCTCTTCTACATGGGAGAGACATTCATATTGACCAAAATAACTCGGGGCGCATGGAAAGTCAAAATGTTCCTAAGACACCTCTCTCTCACTGAGAAAAGCGTTCTTCAGGCATGGAAACACAAACGGTGAATAGGTGAATAAAAGCATTTCTACCACAATAATCTATGTTCTAATGATGACTCCTATAATGGTGCGTGCTCTTCTACATGGGAGAGACATTCATATTGACCAAAATAACTCGGGGCGCATGGAAAGTCAAAATGTTCCTAAGACACCTCTCTCTCACTGAGAAAAGCGTTCTTCAGGCATGGAAACACAAGAGGTGAAAAGGTGAATAAAAGCAATTCTACCACAATAATCTATGTTCTAATGATGACTCCTATAATGGTGCGTGCTCTTCTACATGGGAGAGACATTCATATTGACCAAAATAACTCGGGGCGCATGGAAAGTCAAAATGTTCCTAAGACACCTCTCTCTCACTGAGAAAAGCGTTCTTCAGGCATGGAAACACAAGAGGTGAAAAGGTGAATAAAAGCATTTCTACCACAATAATCTATGTTCTAATGATGACTCCTATAATGGTGCGTGCTCTTCTACATGGGAGAGACATTCATATTGACCAATATAACTCGGGGCGCATGGAAAGTCAAAATGTTCCTAAGACACCTCTCTCTCACTGAGAAAAGCGTTTTTCAAGCATGGAACACAAGAGGTGAAAAGGTGAATAAAAGCATTTCTACCACAATAATCTATGTTCTAATGATGACTCCTATAATGGTGCGTGCTCATCTACATGGAAGAGACATTCATATTGACCAATATAACTCGGGGCGCATGGAAAGTCAAAATGTTCCTAAGACACCTCTCTCTCACTGAGAAAAGCGTTCTTCAGGCATGGAAACACAAGAGGTGAAAAGGTGAATAAAAGCATTTCTACCACAATAATCTATGTTCTAATGATGACTCCTATAATGGTGCGTGCTCTTCTACATGGGAGAGACATTCATATTGACCAAAATAACTCGGGGCGCATGGAAAGTCAAAATGTTCCTAAGAACCCTCTCTCTCACTGAGAAAAGCGTTCTTCAGGCATGGAACACAAACGGTGAATAGGTGAATAAAAGCATTTCTACCACAATAATCTATGTTCTAATGATGACTCCTATAATGGTGCGTGCTCTTCTACATGGGAGAGACATTCATATTGACCAAAATAACTCGGGGCGCATGGAAAGTCAAAATGTTCCTAAGACACCTCTCTCTCACTGAGAAAAGCGTTCTTCAGGCATGGAAACACAAACGGTGAATAGGTGAATAAAAGCATTTCTACCACAATAATCTATGTTCTAATGATGACTCCTATAATGGTGCGTGCTCTTCTACATGGGAGAGACATTCATATTGACCAATATAACTCGGGGCGCATGGAAAGTCAAAATGTTCCTAAGACACCTCTCTCTCACTGAGAAAAGCGTTTTTCAGGCATGGAACACAAGAGGTGAAAAGGTGAATAAAAGCAATTCTACCACAATAATCTATGTTCTAATGATGACTCCTATAATGGTGCGTGCTCTTCTACATGGGAGAGACATTCATATTGACCAAAATAACTCGGGGCGCATGGAAAGTCAAAATGTTCCTAAGACACCTCTCTCTCACTGAGAAAAGCGTTCTTCAGGCATGGAAACACAAACGGTGAATAGGTGAATAAAAGCATTTCTACCACAATAATCTATGTTCTAATGATGACTCCTATAATGGTGCGTGCTCTTCTACATGGGAGAGACATTCATATTGACCAAAATAACTCGGGGCGCATGGAAAGTCAAAATGTTCCTAAGACACCTCTCTCTCACTGAGAAAAGCGTTCTTCAGGCATGGAAACACAAGAGGTGAAAAGGTGAATAAAAGCATTTCTACCACAATAATCTATGTTCTAATGATGACTCCTATAATGGTGCGTGCTCTTCTACATGGGAGAGACATTCATATTGACCAAAATAACTCGGGGCGCATGGAAAGTCAAAATGTTCCTAAGACACCTCTCTCTCACTGAGAAAAGCGTTCTTCAGGCATGGAAACACAAGAGGTGAAAAGGTGAATAAAAGCATTTCTACCACAATAATCTATGTTCTAATGATGACTCCTATAATGGTGCGTGCTCTTCTACATGGGAGAGACATTCATATTGACCAAAATAACTCGGGGCGCATGGAAAGTCAAAATATTCCTAAAACACCTCTCTCTCACTGAGAAAAGCGTTCTTCAGGCATGGAAACACAAGAGGTGAAAAGGTGAATAAAAGCATTTCTACGACAATAATCTATGTTCTAATGATGACTCCTATAATGGTGCGTGCTCTTCTACATGGGAGAGACATTCATATTGACCAAAATAACTCGGGGCGCATGGAAAGTCAAAATGTTCCTAAGACACCTCTCTCTCACTGAGAAAAGCGTTCTTCAGGCATGGAACACAAACGGTGAATAGGTGAATAAAAGCATTTCTACCACAATAATCTATGTTCTAATGATGACTCCTATAATGGTGCGTGCTCTTCTACATGGGAGAGACATTCATATTGACCAAAATAACTCGGGGCGCATGGAAAGTCAAAATGTTCCTAAGACACCTCTCTCTCACTGAGAAAAGCGTTCTTCAGGCATGGAAACACAAACGGTGAATAGGTGAATAAAAGCATTTCTACCACAATAATCTATGTTCTAATGATGACTCCTATAATGGTGCGTGCTCTTCTACATGGGAGAGACATTCATATTGACCAAAATAACTCGGGGCGCATGGAAAGTCAAAATGTTCCTAAGACACCTCTCTCTCACTGAGAAAAGCGTTCTTCAGGCATGGAAACACAAACGGTGAATAGGTGAATAAAAGCATTTCTACCACAATAATCTATGTTCTAATGATTACTCCTATAATGGTGCGTGCTCTTCTACATGGGAGAGACATTCATATTGACCAAAATAACTCGGGGCGCATGGAAAGTCAAAATGTTCCTAAGACACCTCTCTCTCACTGAGAAAAGCGTTCTTCAGGCATGGAAACACAAGAGGTGAAAAGGTGAATAAAAGCAATTCTACCACAATAATCTATGTTCTAATGATGACTCCTATAATGGTGCGTGCTCTTCTACATGGGAGAGACATTCATATTGACCAAAATAACTCGGGGCGCATGGAAAGTCAAAATGTTCCTAAGACACCTCTCTCTCACTGAGAAAAGCGTTCTTCAGGCATGGAAACACAAGAGGTGAAAAGGTGAATAAAAGCATTTCTACCACAATAATCTATGTTCTAATGATGACTCCTATAATGGTGCGTGCTCTTCTACATGGGAGAGACATTCATATTGACCAATATAACTCGGGGCGCATGGAAAGTCAAAATGTTCCTAAGACACCTCTCTCTCACTGAGAAAAGCGTTCTTCAGGCATGGAAACACAAGAGGTGAAAAGGTGAATAAAAGCATTTCTACCACAATAATCTATGTTCTAATGATGACTCCTATAATGGTGCGTGCTCTTCTACATGGGAGAGACATTCATATTGACCAAAATAACTCGGGGCGCATGGAAAGTCAAAATGTTCCTAAGACACCTCTCTCTCACTGAGAAAAGCGTTCTTCAGGCATGGAACACAAACGGTGAATAGGTGAATAAAAGCATTTCTACCACAATAATCTATGTTCTAATGATGACTCCTATAATGGTGCGTGCTCTTCTACATGGGAGAGACATTCATATTGACCAAAATAACTCGGGGCGCATGGAAAGTCAAAATGTTCCTAAGACACCTCTCTCTCACTGAGAAAAGCGTTCTTCAGGCATGGAAACACAAACGGTGAATAGGTGAATAAAAGCATTTCTACCACAATAATCTATGTTCTAATGATGACTCCTATAATGGTGCGTGCTCTTCTACATGGGAGAGACATTCATATTGACCAATATAACTCGGGGCGCATGGAAAGTCAAAATGTTCCTAAGACACCTCTCTCTCACTGAGAAAAGCGTTTTTCAGGCATGGAACACAAGAGGTGAAAAGGTGAATAAAAGCAATTCTACCACAATAATCTATGTTCTAATGATGACTCCTATAATGGTGCGTGCTCTTCTACATGGGAGAGACATTCATATTGACCAAAATAACTCGGGGCGCATGGAAAGTCAAAATGTTCCTAAGACACCTCTCTCTCACTGAGAAAAGCGTTCTTCAGGCATGGAAACACAAACGGTGAATAGGTGAATAAAATAATTTCTACCACAATAATCTATGTTCTAATGATGACTCCTATAATGGTGCGTGCTCTTCTACATGGGAGAGACATTCATATTGACCAAAATAACTCGGGGCGCATGGAAAGTCAAAATGTTCCTAAGACACCTCTCTCTCACTGAGAAAAGCGTTCTTCAGGCATGGAACACAAACGGTGAATAGGTGAATAAAAGCATTTCTACCACAATAATCTATGTTCTAATGATGACTCCTATAATGGTGCGTGCTCTTCTACATGGGAGAGACATTCATATTGACCAAAATAACTCGGGGCGCATGGAAAGTCAAAATGTTCCTAAGACACCTCTCTCTCACTGAGAAAAGCGTTCTTCAGGCATGGAAACACAAACGGTGAATAGGTGAATAAAAGCATTTCTACCACAATAATCTATGTTCTAATGATGACTCCTATAATGGTGCGTGCTCTTCTACATGGGAGAGACATTCATATTGACCAAAATAACTCGGGGCGCATGGAAAGTCAAAATGTTCCTAAGACACCTCTCTCTCACTGAGAAAAGCGTTCTTCAGGCATGGAAACACAAGAGGTGAAAAGGTGAATAAAAGCATTTCTACCACAATAATCTATGTTCTAATGATGACTCCTATAATGGTGCGTGCTCTTCTACATGGCAGAGACATTCATATTGACCAATATAACTCGGGGCGCATGGAAAGTCAAAATGTTCCTAAGACACCTCTCTCTCACTGAGAAAAGCGTTTTTCAGGCATGGAACACAAGAGGTGAAAAGGTGAATAAAAGCAATTCTACCACAATAATCTATGTTCTAATGATGACTCCTATAATGGTGCGTGCTCTTCTACATGGGAGAGACATTCATATTGACCAAAATAACTCGGGGCGCATGGAAAGTCAAAATGTTCCTAAGACACCTCTCTCTCACTGAGAAAAGCGTTCTTCAGGCATGGAAACACAAACGGTGAATAGGTGAATAAAATAATTTCTACCACAATAATCTATGTTCTAATGATGACTCCTATAATGGTGCGTGCTCTTCTACATGGGAGAGACATTCATATTGACCAAAATAACTCGGGGCGCATGGAAAGTCAAAATGTTCCTAAGACACCTCTCTCTCACTGAGAAAAGCGTTCTTCAGGCATGGAAACACAAGAGGTGAGAAGGTGAATAAAAGCATTTCTACCACAATAATCTATGTTCTAATGATGACTCCTATAATGGTGCGTGCTCTTCTACATGGGAGAGACATTCATATTGACCAATATAACTCGGGGCGCATGGAAAGTCAAAATGTTCCTAAGACACCTCTCTCTCACTGAGAAAAGCGTTTTTCAGGCATGGAACACAAGAGGTGAAAAGGTGAATAAAAGCAATTCTACCACAATAATCTATGTTCTAATGATGACTCCTATAATGGTGCGTGCTCTTCTACATGGGAGAGACATTCATATTGACCAAAATAACTCGGGGCGCATGGAAAGTCAAAATGTTCCTAAGACACCTCTCTCTCACTGAGAAAAGCGTTCTTCAGGCATGGAAACACAAGAGGTGAAAAGGTGAATAAAAGCATTTCTACCACAATAATCTATGTTCTAATGATGACTCCTATAATGGTGCGTGCTCTTCTACATGGGAGAGACATTCATATTGACCAAAATAACTCGGGGCGCATGGAAAGTCAAAATGTTCCTAAGACACCTCTCTCTCACTGAGAAAAGCGTTCTTCAGGCATGGAAACACAAGAGGTGAAAAGGTGAATAAAAGCATTTCTACCACAATAATCTATGTTCTAATGATGACTCCTATAATGGTGCGTGCTCTTCTACATGGGAGAGACATTCATATTGACCAAAATAACTCGGGGCGCATGGAAAGTCAAAATATTCCTAAAACACCTCTCTCTCACTGAGAAAAGCGTTCTTCAGGCATGGAAACACAAGAGGTGAAAAGGTGAATAAAAGCATTTCTACGACAATAATCTATGTTCTAATGATGACTCCTATAATGGTGCGTGCTCTTCTACATGGGAGAGACATTCATATTGACCAAAATAACTCGGGGCGCATGGAAAGTCAAAATGTTCCTAAGACACCTCTCTCTCACTGAGAAAAGCGTTCTTCAGGCATGGAACACAAACGGTGAATAGGTGAATAAAAGCATTTCTACCACAATAATCTATGTTCTAATGATGACTCCTATAATGGTGCGTGCTCTTCTACATGGGAGAGACATTCATATTGACCAAAATAACTCGGGGCGCATGGAAAGTCAAAATGTTCCTAAGACACCTCTCTCTCACTGAGAAAAGCGTTCTTCAGGCATGGAAACACAAACGGTGAATAGGTGAATAAAAGCATTTCTACCACAATAATCTATGTTCTAATGATGACTCCTATAATGGTGCGTGCTCTTCTACATGGGAGAGACATTCATATTGACCAAAATAACTCGGGGCGCATGGAAAGTCAAAATGTTCCTAAGACACCTCTCTCTCACTGAGAAAAGCGTTCTTCAGGCATGGAAACACAAACGGTGAATAGGTGAATAAAAGCATTTCTACCACAATAATCTATGTTCTAATGATGACTCCTATAATGGTGCGTGCTCTTCTACATGGGAGAGACATTCATATTGACCAAAATAACTCGGGGCGCATGGAAAGTCAAAATGTTCCTAAGACACCTCTCTCTCACTGAGAAAAGCGTTCTTCAGGCATGGAAACACAAGAGGTGAAAAGGTGAATAAAAGCATTTCTACCACAATAATCTATGTTCTAATGATGACTCCTATAATGGTGCGTGCTCTTCTACATGGCAGAGACATTCATATTGACCAATATAACTCGGGGCGCATGGAAAGTCAAAATGTTCCTAAGACACCTCTCTCTCACTGAGAAAAGCGTTTTTCAGGCATGGAACACAAGAGGTGAAAAGGTGAATAAAAGCAATTCTACCACAATAATCTATGTTCTAATGATGACTCCTATAATGGTGCGTGCTCTTCTACATGGGAGAGACATTCATATTGACCAAAATAACTCGGGGCGCATGGAAAGTCAAAATGTTCCTAAGACACCTCTCTCTCACTGAGAAAAGCGTTCTTCAGGCATGGAAACACAAACGGTGAATAGGTGAATAAAATAATTTCTACCACAATAATCTATGTTCTAATGATGACTCCTATAATGGTGCGTGCTCTTCTACATGGGAGAGACATTCATATTGACCAAAATAACTCGGGGCGCATGGAAAGTCAAAATGTTCCTAAGACACCTCTCTCTCACTGAGAAAAGCGTTCTTCAGGCATGGAAACACAAGAGGTGAAAAGGTGAATAAAAGCATTTCTACCACAATAATCTATGTTCTAATGATGACTCCTATAATGGTGCGTGCTCTTCTACATGGGAGAGACATTCATATTGACCAATATAACTCGGGGCGCATGGAAAGTCAAAATGTTCCTAAGACACCTCTCTCTCACTGAGAAAAGCGTTTTTCAGGCATGGAACACAAGAGGTGAAAAGGTGAATAAAAGCAATTCTACCACAATAATCTATGTTCTAATGATGACTCCTATAATGGTGCGTGCTCTTCTACATGGGAGAGACATTCATATTGACCAAAATAACTCGGGGCGCATGGAAAGTCAAAATGTTCCTAAGACACCTCTCTCTCACTGAGAAAAGCGTTCTTCAGGCATGGAAACACAAGAGGTGAAAAGGTGAATAAAAGCATTTCTACCACAATAATCTATGTTCTAATGATGACTCCTATAATGGTGCGTGCTCTTCTACATGGGAGAGACATTCATATTGACCAATATAACTCGGGGCGCATGGAAAGTCAAAATGTTCCTAAGACACCTCTCTCTCACTGAGAAAAGCGTTTTTCAGGCATGGAACACAAGAGGTGAAAAGGTGAATAAAAGCAATTCTACCACAATAATCTATGTTCTAATGATGACTCCTATAATGGTGCGTGCTCTTCTACATGGGAGAGACATTCATATTGACCAAAATAACTCGGGGCGCATGGAAAGTCAAAATGTTCCTAAGACACCTCTCTCTCACTGAGAAAAGCGTTCTTCAGGCATGGAAACACAAGAGGTGAAAAGGTGAATAAAAGCATTTCTACCACAATAATCTATGTTCTAATGATGACTCCTATAATGGTGCGTGCTCATCTACATGGGAGAGACATTCATATTGACCAATATAACTCGGGGCGCATGGAAAGTCAAAATGTTCCTAAGACACCTCTCTCTCACTGAGAAAAGCGTTCTTCAGGCATGGAAACACAAGAGGTGAAAAGGTGAATAAAAGCATTTCTACCACAATAATCTATGTTCTAATGATGACTCCTATAATGGTGCGTGCTCTTCTACATGGGAGAGACATTCATATTGACCAATATAACTCGGGGCGCATGGAAAGTCAAAATGTTCCTAAGACACCTCTCTCTCACTGAGAAAAGCGTTTTTCAGGCATGGAACACAAGAGGTGAAAAGGTGAATAAAAGCAATTCTACCACAATAATCTATGTTCTAATGATGACTCCTATAATGGTGCGTGCTCTTCTACATGGGAGAGACATTCATATTGACCAAAATAACTCGGGGCGCATGGAAAGTCAAAATGTTCCTAAGACACCTCTCTCTCACTGAGAAAAGCGTTCTTCAGGCATGGAAACACAAACGGTGAATAGGTGAATAAAAGCATTTCTACCACAATAATCTATGTTCTAATGATGACTCCTATAATGGTGCGTGCTCTTCTACATGGGAGAGACATTCATATTGACCAAAATAACTCGGGGCGCATGGAAAGTCAAAATGTTCCTAAGACACCTCTCTCTCACTGAGAAAAGCGTTCTTCAGGCATGGAAACACAAGAGGTGAAAAGGTGAATAAAAGCATTTCTACCACAATAATCTATGTTCTAATGATGACTCCTATAATGGTGCGTGCTCTTCTACATGGGAGAGACATTCATATTGACCAAAATAACTCGGGGCGCATGGAAAGTCAAAATGTTCCTAAGACACCTCTCTCTCACTGAGAAAAGCGTTCTTCAGGCATGGAAACACAAGAGGTGAAAAGGTGAATAAAAGCATTTCTACCACAATAATCTATGTTCTAATGATGACTCCTATAATGGTGCGTGCTCTTCTACATGGGAGAGACATTCATATTGACCAAAATAACTCGGGGCGCATGGAAAGTCAAAATATTCCTAAAACACCTCTCTCTCACTGAGAAAAGCGTTCTTCAGGCATGGAAACACAAGAGGTGAAAAGGTGAATAAAAGCATTTCTACGACAATAATCTATGTTCTAATGATGACTCCTATAATGGTGCGTGCTCTTCTACATGGGAGAGACATTCATATTGACCAAAATAACTCGGGGCGCATGGAAAGTCAAAATGTTCCTAAGACACCTCTCTCTCACTGAGAAAAGCGTTCTTCAGGCATGGAACACAAACGGTGAATAGGTGAATAAAAGCATTTCTACCACAATAATCTATGTTCTAATGATGACTCCTATAATGGTGCGTGCTCTTCTACATGGGAGAGACATTCATATTGACCAAAATAACTCGGGGCGCATGGAAAGTCAAAATGTTCCTAAGACACCTCTCTCTCACTGAGAAAAGCGTTCTTCAGGCATGGAAACACAAACGGTGAATAGGTGAATAAAAGCATTTCTACCACAATAATCTATGTTCTAATGATGACTCCTATAATGGTGCGTGCTCTTCTACATGGGAGAGACATTCATATTGACCAAAATAACTCGGGGCGCATGGAAAGTCAAAATGTTCCTAAGACACCTCTCTCTCACTGAGAAAAGCGTTCTTCAGGCATGGAAACACAAACGGTGAATAGGTGAATAAAAGCATTTCTACCACAATAATCTATGTTCTAATGATGACTCCTATAATGGTGCGTGCTCTTCTACATGGGAGAGACATTCATATTGACCAAAATAACTCGGGGCGCATGGAAAGTCAAAATGTTCCTAAGACACCTCTCTCTCACTGAGAAAAGCGTTCTTCAGGCATGGAAACACAAGAGGTGAAAAGGTGAATAAAAGCAATTCTACCACAATAATCTATGTTCTAATGATGACTCCTATAATGGTGCGTGCTCTTCTACATGGGAGAGACATTCATATTGACCAAAATAACTCGGGGCGCATGGAAAGTCAAAATGTTCCTAAGACACCTCTCTCTCACTGAGAAAAGCGTTCTTCAGGCATGGAAACACAAGAGGTGAAAAGGTGAATAAAAGCATTTCTACCACAATAATCTATGTTCTAATGATGACTCCTATAATGGTGCGTGCTCTTCTACATGGGAGAGACATTCATATTGACCAATATAACTCGGGGCGCATGGAAAGTCAAAATGTTCCTAAGACACCTCTCTCTCACTGAGAAAAGCGTTTTTCAAGCATGGAACACAAGAGGTGAAAAGGTGAATAAAAGCATTTCTACCACAATAATCTATGTTCTAATGATGACTCCTATAATGGTGCGTGCTCATCTACATGGAAGAGACATTCATATTGACCAATATAACTCGGGGCGCATGGAAAGTCAAAATGTTCCTAAGACACCTCTCTCTCACTGAGAAAAGCGTTCTTCAGGCATGGAAACACAAGAGGTGAAAAGGTGAATAAAAGCATTTCTACCACAATAATCTATGTTCTAATGATGACTCCTATAATGGTGCGTGCTCTTCTACATGGGAGAGACATTCATATTGACCAAAATAACTCGGGGCGCATGGAAAGTCAAAATGTTCCTAAGAACCCTCTCTCTCACTGAGAAAAGCGTTCTTCAGGCATGGAACACAAACGGTGAATAGGTGAATAAAAGCATTTCTACCACAATAATCTATGTTCTAATGATGACTCCTATAATGGTGCGTGCTCTTCTACATGGGAGAGACATTCATATTGACCAAAATAACTCGGGGCGCATGGAAAGTCAAAATGTTCCTAAGACACCTCTCTCTCACTGAGAAAAGCGTTCTTCAGGCATGGAAACACAAACGGTGAATAGGTGAATAAAAGCATTTCTACCACAATAATCTATGTTCTAATGATGACTCCTATAATGGTGCGTGCTCTTCTACATGGGAGAGACATTCATATTGACCAATATAACTCGGGGCGCATGGAAAGTCAAAATGTTCCTAAGACACCTCTCTCTCACTGAGAAAAGCGTTTTTCAGGCATGGAACACAAGAGGTGAAAAGGTGAATAAAAGCAATTCTACCACAATAATCTATGTTCTAATGATGACTCCTATAATGGTGCGTGCTCTTCTACATGGGAGAGACATTCATATTGACCAAAATAACTCGGGGCGCATGGAAAGTCAAAATGTTCCTAAGACACCTCTCTCTCACTGAGAAAAGCGTTCTTCAGGCATGGAAACACAAACGGTGAATAGGTGAATAAAAGCATTTCTACCACAATAATCTATGTTCTAATGATGACTCCTATAATGGTGCGTGCTCTTCTACATGGGAGAGACATTCATATTGACCAAAATAACTCGGGGCGCATGGAAAGTCAAAATGTTCCTAAGACACCTCTCTCTCACTGAGAAAAGCGTTCTTCAGGCATGGAAACACAAGAGGTGAAAAGGTGAATAAAAGCATTTCTACCACAATAATCTATGTTCTAATGATGACTCCTATAATGGTGCGTGCTCTTCTACATGGGAGAGACATTCATATTGACCAAAATAACTCGGGGCGCATGGAAAGTCAAAATGTTCCTAAGACACCTCTCTCTCACTGAGAAAAGCGTTCTTCAGGCATGGAAACACAAGAGGTGAAAAGGTGAATAAAAGCATTTCTACCACAATAATCTATGTTCTAATGATGACTCCTATAATGGTGCGTGCTCTTCTACATGGGAGAGACATTCATATTGACCAAAATAACTCGGGGCGCATGGAAAGTCAAAATATTCCTAAAACACCTCTCTCTCACTGAGAAAAGCGTTCTTCAGGCATGGAAACACAAGAGGTGAAAAGGTGAATAAAAGCATTTCTACGACAATAATCTATGTTCTAATGATGACTCCTATAATGGTGCGTGCTCTTCTACATGGGAGAGACATTCATATTGACCAAAATAACTCGGGGCGCATGGAAAGTCAAAATGTTCCTAAGACACCTCTCTCTCACTGAGAAAAGCGTTCTTCAGGCATGGAACACAAACGGTGAATAGGTGAATAAAAGCATTTCTACCACAATAATCTATGTTCTAATGATGACTCCTATAATGGTGCGTGCTCTTCTACATGGGAGAGACATTCATATTGACCAAAATAACTCGGGGCGCATGGAAAGTCAAAATGTTCCTAAGACACCTCTCTCTCACTGAGAAAAGCGTTCTTCAGGCATGGAAACACAAACGGTGAATAGGTGAATAAAAGCATTTCTACCACAATAATCTATGTTCTAATGATGACTCCTATAATGGTGCGTGCTCTTCTACATGGGAGAGACATTCATATTGACCAAAATAACTCGGGGCGCATGGAAAGTCAAAATGTTCCTAAGACACCTCTCTCTCACTGAGAAAAGCGTTCTTCAGGCATGGAAACACAAACGGTGAATAGGTGAATAAAAGCATTTCTACCACAATAATCTATGTTCTAATGATGACTCCTATAATGGTGCGTGCTCTTCTACATGGGAGAGACATTCATATTGACCAAAATAACTCGGGGCGCATGGAAAGTCAAAATGTTCCTAAGACACCTCTCTCTCACTGAGAAAAGCGTTCTTCAGGCATGGAAACACAAGAGGTGAAAAGGTGAATAAAAGCAATTCTACCACAATAATCTATGTTCTAATGATGACTCCTATAATGGTGCGTGCTCTTCTACATGGGAGAGACATTCATATTGACCAAAATAACTCGGGGCGCATGGAAAGTCAAAATGTTCCTAAGACACCTCTCTCTCACTGAGAAAAGCGTTCTTCAGGCATGGAAACACAAGAGGTGAAAAGGTGAATAAAAGCATTTCTACCACAATAATCTATGTTCTAATGATGACTCCTATAATGGTGCGTGCTCTTCTACATGGGAGAGACATTCATATTGACCAATATAACTCGGGGCGCATGGAAAGTCAAAATGTTCCTAAGACACCTCTCTCTCACTGAGAAAAGCGTTTTTCAAGCATGGAACACAAGAGGTGAAAAGGTGAATAAAAGCATTTCTACCACAATAATCTATGTTCTAATGATGACTCCTATAATGGTGCGTGCTCATCTACATGGAAGAGACATTCATATTGACCAATATAACTCGGGGCGCATGGAAAGTCAAAATGTTCCTAAGACACCTCTCTCTCACTGAGAAAAGCGTTCTTCAGGCATGGAAACACAAGAGGTGAAAAGGTGAATAAAAGCATTTCTACCACAATAATCTATGTTCTAATGATGACTCCTATAATGGTGCGTGCTCTTCTACATGGGAGAGACATTCATATTGACCAAAATAACTCGGGGCGCATGGAAAGTCAAAATGTTCCTAAGAACCCTCTCTCTCACTGAGAAAAGCGTTCTTCAGGCATGGAACACAAACGGTGAATAGGTGAATAAAAGCATTTCTACCACAATAATCTATGTTCTAATGATGACTCCTATAATGGTGCGTGCTCTTCTACATGGGAGAGACATTCATATTGACCAAAATAACTCGGGGCGCATGGAAAGTCAAAATGTTCCTAAGACACCTCTCTCTCACTGAGAAAAGCGTTCTTCAGGCATGGAAACACAAACGGTGAATAGGTGAATAAAAGCATTTCTACCACAATAATCTATGTTCTAATGATGACTCCTATAATGGTGCGTGCTCTTCTACATGGGAGAGACATTCATATTGACCAATATAACTCGGGGCGCATGGAAAGTCAAAATGTTCCTAAGACACCTCTCTCTCACTGAGAAAAGCGTTTTTCAGGCATGGAACACAAGAGGTGAAAAGGTGAATAAAAGCAATTCTACCACAATAATCTATGTTCTAATGATGACTCCTATAATGGTGCGTGCTCTTCTACATGGGAGAGACATTCATATTGACCAAAATAACTCGGGGCGCATGGAAAGTCAAAATGTTCCTAAGACACCTCTCTCTCACTGAGAAAAGCGTTCTTCAGGCATGGAAACACAAACGGTGAATAGGTGAATAAAATAATTTCTACCACAATAATCTATGTTCTAATGATGACTCCTATAATGGTGCGTGCTCTTCTACATGGGAGAGACATTCATATTGACCAAAATAACTCGGGGCGCATGGAAAGTCAAAATGTTCCTAAGACACCTCTCTCTCACTGAGAAAAGCGTTCTTCAGGCATGGAACACAAACGGTGAATAGGTGAATAAAAGCATTTCTACCACAATAATCTATGTTCTAATGATGACTCCTATAATGGTGCGTGCTCTTCTACATGGGAGAGACATTCATATTGACCAAAATAACTCGGGGCGCATGGAAAGTCAAAATGTTCCTAAGACACCTCTCTCTCACTGAGAAAAGCGTTCTTCAGGCATGGAAACACAAACGGTGAATAGGTGAATAAAAGCATTTCTACCACAATAATCTATGTTCTAATGATGACTCCTATAATGGTGCGTGCTCTTCTACATGGGAGAGACATTCATATTGACCAAAATAACTCGGGGCGCATGGAAAGTCAAAATGTTCCTAAGACACCTCTCTCTCACTGAGAAAAGCGTTCTTCAGGCATGGAAACACAAGAGGTGAAAAGGTGAATAAAAGCATTTCTACCACAATAATCTATGTTCTAATGATGACTCCTATAATGGTGCGTGCTCTTCTACATGGCAGAGACATTCATATTGACCAATATAACTCGGGGCGCATGGAAAGTCAAAATGTTCCTAAGACACCTCTCTCTCACTGAGAAAAGCGTTTTTCAGGCATGGAACACAAGAGGTGAAAAGGTGAATAAAAGCAATTCTACCACAATAATCTATGTTCTAATGATGACTCCTATAATGGTGCGTGCTCTTCTACATGGGAGAGACATTCATATTGACCAAAATAACTCGGGGCGCATGGAAAGTCAAAATGTTCCTAAGACACCTCTCTCTCACTGAGAAAAGCGTTCTTCAGGCATGGAAACACAAACGGTGAATAGGTGAATAAAATCATTTCCACCACAATAATCTATGTTCTAATGATGACTCCTATAATGGTGCGTGCTCTTCTACATGGGAGAGACATTCATATTGACCAAAATAACTCGGGGCGCATGGAAAGTCAAAATGTTCCTAAGACACCTCTCTCTCACTGAGAAAAGCGTTCTTCAGGCATGGAAACACAAGAGGTGAGAAGGTGAATAAAAGCATTTCTACCACAATAATCTATGTTCTAATGATGACTCCTATAATGGTGCGTGCTCTTCTACATGGGAGAGACATTCATATTGACCAATATAACTCGGGGCGCATGGAAAGTCAAAATGTTCCTAAGACACCTCTCTCTCACTGAGAAAAGCGTTTTTCAGGCATGGAACACAAGAGGTGAAAAGGTGAATAAAAGCAATTCTACCACAATAATCTATGTTCTAATGATGACTCCTATAATGGTGCGTGCTCTTCTACATGGGAGAGACATTCATATTGACCAAAATAACTCGGGGCGCATGGAAAGTCAAAATGTTCCTAAGACACCTCTCTCTCACTGAGAAAAGCGTTCTTCAGGCATGGAAACACAAGAGGTGAAAAGGTGAATAAAAGCATTTCTACCACAATAATCTATGTTCTAATGATGACTCCTATAATGGTGCGTGCTCTTCTACATGGGAGAGACATTCATATTGACCAAAATAACTCGGGGCGCATGGAAAGTCAAAATGTTCCTAAGACACCTCTCTCTCACTGAGAAAAGCGTTCTTCAGGCATGGAAACACAAGAGGTGAAAAGGTGAATAAAAGCATTTCTACCACAATAATCTATGTTCTAATGATGACTCCTATAATGGTGCGTGCTCTTCTACATGGGAGAGACATTCATATTGACCAAAATAACTCGGGGCGCATGGAAAGTCAAAATATTCCTAAAACACCTCTCTCTCACTGAGAAAAGCGTTCTTCAGGCATGGAAACACAAGAGGTGAAAAGGTGAATAAAAGCATTTCTACGACAATAATCTATGTTCTAATGATGACTCCTATAATGGTGCGTGCTCTTCTACATGGGAGAGACATTCATATTGACCAAAATAACTCGGGGCGCATGGAAAGTCAAAATGTTCCTAAGACACCTCTCTCTCACTGAGAAAAGCGTTCTTCAGGCATGGAACACAAACGGTGAATAGGTGAATAAAAGCATTTCTACCACAATAATCTATGTTCTAATGATGACTCCTATAATGGTGCGTGCTCTTCTACATGGGAGAGACATTCATATTGACCAAAATAACTCGGGGCGCATGGAAAGTCAAAATGTTCCTAAGACACCTCTCTCTCACTGAGAAAAGCGTTCTTCAGGCATGGAAACACAAACGGTGAATAGGTGAATAAAAGCATTTCTACCACAATAATCTATGTTCTAATGATGACTCCTATAATGGTGCGTGCTCTTCTACATGGGAGAGACATTCATATTGACCAAAATAACTCGGGGCGCATGGAAAGTCAAAATGTTCCTAAGACACCTCTCTCTCACTGAGAAAAGCGTTCTTCAGGCATGGAAACACAAACGGTGAATAGGTGAATAAAAGCATTTCTACCACAATAATCTATGTTCTAATGATTACTCCTATAATGGTGCGTGCTCTTCTACATGGGAGAGACATTCATATTGACCAAAATAACTCGGGGCGCATGGAAAGTCAAAATGTTCCTAAGACACCTCTCTCTCACTGAGAAAAGCGTTCTTCAGGCATGGAAACACAAGAGGTGAAAAGGTGAATAAAAGCAATTCTACCACAATAATCTATGTTCTAATGATGACTCCTATAATGGTGCGTGCTCTTCTACATGGGAGAGACATTCATATTGACCAAAATAACTCGGGGCGCATGGAAAGTCAAAATGTTCCTAAGACACCTCTCTCTCACTGAGAAAAGCGTTCTTCAGGCATGGAAACACAAGAGGTGAAAAGGTGAATAAAAGCATTTCTACCACAATAATCTATGTTCTAATGATGACTCCTATAATGGTGCGTGCTCTTCTACATGGGAGAGACATTCATATTGACCAATATAACTCGGGGCGCATGGAAAGTCAAAATGTTCCTAAGACACCTCTCTCTCACTGAGAAAAGCGTTTTTCAAGCATGGAACACAAGAGGTGAAAAGGTGAATAAAAGCATTTCTACCACAATAATCTATGTTCTAATGATGACTCCTATAATGGTGCGTGCTCATCTACATGGAAGAGACATTCATATTGACCAATATAACTCGGGGCGCATGGAAAGTCAAAATGTTCCTAAGACACCTCTCTCTCACTGAGAAAAGCGTTCTTCAGGCATGGAAACACAAGAGGTGAAAAGGTGAATAAAAGCATTTCTACCACAATAATCTATGTTCTAATGATGACTCCTATAATGGTGCGTGCTCTTCTACATGGGAGAGACATTCATATTGACCAAAATAACTCGGGGCGCATGGAAAGTCAAAATGTTCCTAAGACACCTCTCTCTCACTGAGAAAAGCGTTCTTCAGGCATGGAACACAAACGGTGAATAGGTGAATAAAAGCATTTCTACCACAATAATCTATGTTCTAATGATGACTCCTATAATGGTGCGTGCTCTTCTACATGGGAGAGACATTCATATTGACCAAAATAACTCGGGGCGCATGGAAAGTCAAAATGTTCCTAAGACACCTCTCTCTCACTGAGAAAAGCGTTCTTCAGGCATGGAAACACAAACGGTGAATAGGTGAATAAAAGCATTTCTACCACAATAATCTATGTTCTAATGATGACTCCTATAATGGTGCGTGCTCTTCTACATGGGAGAGACATTCATATTGACCAATATAACTCGGGGCGCATGGAAAGTCAAAATGTTCCTAAGACACCTCTCTCTCACTGAGAAAAGCGTTTTTCAGGCATGGAACACAAGAGGTGAAAAGGTGAATAAAAGCAATTCTACCACAATAATCTATGTTCTAATGATGACTCCTATAATGGTGCGTGCTCTTCTACATGGGAGAGACATTCATATTGACCAAAATAACTCGGGGCGCATGGAAAGTCAAAATGTTCCTAAGACACCTCTCTCTCACTGAGAAAAGCGTTCTTCAGGCATGGAAACACAAACGGTGAATAGGTGAATAAAATAATTTCTACCACAATAATCTATGTTCTAATGATGACTCCTATAATGGTGCGTGCTCTTCTACATGGGAGAGACATTCATATTGACCAAAATAACTCGGGGCGCATGGAAAGTCAAAATGTTCCTAAGACACCTCTCTCTCACTGAGAAAAGCGTTCTTCAGGCATGGAACACAAACGGTGAATAGGTGAATAAAAGCATTTCTACCACAATAATCTATGTTCTAATGATGACTCCTATAATGGTGCGTGCTCTTCTACATGGGAGAGACATTCATATTGACCAAAATAACTCGGGGCGCATGGAAAGTCAAAATGTTCCTAAGACACCTCTCTCTCACTGAGAAAAGCGTTCTTCAGGCATGGAAACACAAACGGTGAATAGGTGAATAAAAGCATTTCTACCACAATAATCTATGTTCTAATGATGACTCCTATAATGGTGCGTGCTCTTCTACATGGGAGAGACATTCATATTGACCAAAATAACTCGGGGCGCATGGAAAGTCAAAATGTTCCTAAGACACCTCTCTCTCACTGAGAAAAGCGTTCTTCAGGCATGGAAACACAAGAGGTGAAAAGGTGAATAAAAGCATTTCTACCACAATAATCTATGTTCTAATGATGACTCCTATAATGGTGCGTGCTCTTCTACATGGCAGAGACATTCATATTGACCAATATAACTCGGGGCGCATGGAAAGTCAAAATGTTCCTAAGACACCTCTCTCTCACTGAGAAAAGCGTTTTTCAGGCATGGAACACAAGAGGTGAAAAGGTGAATAAAAGCAATTCTACCACAATAATCTATGTTCTAATGATGACTCCTATAATGGTGCGTGCTCTTCTACATGGGAGAGACATTCATATTGACCAAAATAACTCGGGGCGCATGGAAAGTCAAAATGTTCCTAAGACAACTCTCTCTCACTGAGAAAAGCGTTCTTCAGGCATGGAAACACAAACGGTGAATAGGTGAATAAAATAATTTCTACCACAATAATCTATGTTCTAATGATGACTCCTATAATGGTGCGTGCTCTTCTACATGGGAGAGACATTCATATTGACCAAAATAACTCGGGGCGCATGGAAAGTCAAAATGTTCCTAAGACACCTCTCTCTCACTGAGAAAAGCGTTCTTCAGGCATGGAAACACAAGAGGTGAAAAGGTGAATAAAAGCATTTCTACCACAATAATCTATGTTCTAATGATGACTCCTATAATGGTGCGTGCTCTTCTACATGGGAGAGACATTCATATTGACCAATATAACTCGGGGCGCATGGAAAGTCAAAATGTTCCTAAGACACCTCTCTCTCACTGAGAAAAGCGTTTTTCAGGCATGGAACACAAGAGGTGAAAAGGTGAATAAAAGCAATTCTACCACAATAATCTATGTTCTAATGATGACTCCTATAATGGTGCGTGCTCTTCTACATGGGAGAGACATTCATATTGACCAAAATAACTCGGGGCGCATGGAAAGTCAAAATGTTCCTAAGACACCTCTCTCTCACTGAGAAAAGCGTTCTTCAGGCATGGAAACACAAGAGGTGAAAAGGTGAATAAAAGCATTTCTACCACAATAATCTATGTTCTAATGATGACTCCTATAATGGTGCGTGCTCTTCTACATGGGAGAGACATTCATATTGACCAATATAACTCGGGGCGCATGGAAAGTCAAAATGTTCCTAAGACACCTCTCTCTCACTGAGAAAAGCGTTTTTCAGGCATGGAACACAAGAGGTGAAAAGGTGAATAAAAGCAATTCTACCACAATAATCTATGTTCTAATGATGACTCCTATAATGGTGCGTGCTCTTCTACATGGGAGAGACATTCATATTGACCAAAATAACTCGGGGCGCATGGAAAGTCAAAATGTTCCTAAGACACCTCTCTCTCACTGAGAAAAGCGTTTTTCAGGCATGGAACACAAACGGTGAATAGGTGAATAAAAGCATTTCTACCACAATAATCTATGTTCTAATGATGACTCCTATAATGGTGCGTGCTCTTCTACATGGGAGAGACATTCATATTGACCAAAATAACTCGGGGCGCATGGAAAGTCAAAATGTTCCTAAGACACCTCTCTCTCACTGAGAAAAGCGTTCTTCAGGCATGGAAACACAAACGGTGAATAGGTGAATAAAAGCATTTCTACCACAATAATCTATGTTCTAATGATGACTCCTATAATGGTGCGTGCTCTTCTACATGGGAGAGACATTCATATTGACCAATATAACTCGGGGCGCATGGAAAGTCAAAATGTTCCTAAGACACCTCTCTCTCACTGAGAAAAGCGTTTTTCAGGCATGGAACACAAGAGGTGAAAAGGTGAATAAAAGCAATTCTACCACAATAATCTATGTTCTAATGATGACTCCTATAATGGTGCGTGCTCTTCTACATGGGAGAGACATTCATATTGACCAAAATAACTCGGGGCGCATGGAAAGTCAAAATGTTCCTAAGACACCTCTCTCTCACTGAGAAAAGCGTTCTTCAGGCATGGAAACACAAACGGTGAATAGGTGAATAAAATAATTTCTACCACAATAATCTATGTTCTAATGATGACTCCTATAATGGTGCGTGCTCTTCTACATGGGAGAGACATTCATATTGACCAAAATAACTCGGGGCGCATGGAAAGTCAAAATGTTCCTAAGACACCTCTCTCTCACTGAGAAAAGCGTTCTTCAGGCATGGAAACACAAACGGTGAATAGGTGAATAAAAGCATTTCTACCACAATAATCTATGTTCTAATGATGACTCCTATAATGGTGCGTGCTCTTCTACATGGGAGAGACATTCATATTGACCAAAATAACTCGGGGCGCATGGAAAGTCAAAATGTTCCTAAGACACCTCTCTCTCACTGAGAAAAGCGTTCTTCAGGCATGGAAACACAAGAGGTGAAAAGGTGAATAAAAGCATTTCTACCACAATAATCTATGTTCTAATGATGACTCCTATAATGGTGCGTGCTCTTCTACATGGGAGAGACATTCATATTGACCAATATAACTCGGGGCGCATGGAAAGTCAAAATGTTCCTAAGACACCTCTCTCTCACTGAGAAAAGCGTTTTTCAGGCATGGAACACAAGAGGTGAAAAGGTGAATAAAAGCAATTCTACCACAATAATCTATGTTCTAATGATGACTCCTATAATGGTGCGTGCTCTTCTACATGGGAGAGACATTCATATTGACCAAAATAACTCGGGGCGCATGGAAAGTCAAAATGTTCCTAAGACACCTCTCTCTCACTGAGAAAAGCGTTCTTCAGGCATGGAAACACAAACGGTGAATAGGTGAATAAAAGAATTTCTACCACAATAATCTATGTTCTAATGATGACTCCTATAATGGTGCGTGCTCTTCAACATGGGAGCGACATTCATATTGACCAAAATAACTCGGGGCGCATGGAAAGTCAAAATGTTCCTAAGACACCTCTCTCTCACTGAGAAAAGCGTTCTTCAGGCATGGAAACACAAGAGGTGAAAAGGTGAATAAAAGCAATTCTACCACAATAATCTATGTTCTAATGATGACTCCTATAATGGTGCGTGCTCTTCTACATGGGAGAGACATTCATATTGACCAAAATAACTCGGGGCGCATGGAAAGTCAAAATGTTCCTAAGACACCTCTCTCTCACTGAGAAAAGCGTTCTTCAGGCATGGAAACACAAACGGTGAATAGGTGAATAAAAGAATTTCTACCACAATAATCTATGTTCTAATGATGACTCCTATAATGGTGCGTGCTCTTCAACATGGGAGAGACATTCATATTGACCAAAATAACTCGGGGCGCATGGAAAGTCAAAATGTTCCTAAGACACCTCTCTCTCACTGAGAAAAGCGTTCTTCAGGCATGGAAACACAAGAGGTGAAAAGGTGAATAAAAGCATTTCTACCACAATAATCTATGTTCTAATGATGACTCCTATAATGGTGCGTGCTCTTCTACATGGGAGAGACATTCATATTGACCAATATAACTCGGGGCGCATGGAAAGTCAAAATGTTCCTAAGACACCTCTCTCTCACTGAGAAAAGCGTTTTTCAGGCATGGAACACAAGAGGTGAAAAGGTGAATAAAAGCAATTCTACCACAATAATCTATGTTCTAATGATGACTCCTATAATGGTGCGTGCTCTTCTACATGGGAGAGACATTCATATTGACCAAAATAACTCGGGGCGCATGGAAAGTCAAAATGTTCCTAAGACAACTCTCTCTCACTGAGAAAAGCGTTCTTCAGGCATGGAAACACAAACGGTGAATAGGTGAATAAAATAATTTCTACCACAATAATCTATGTTCTAATGATGACTCCTATAATGGTGCGTGCTCTTCTACATGGGAGAGACATTCATATTGACCAAAATAACTCGGGGCGCATGGAAAGTCAAAATGTTCCTAAGACACCTCTCTCTCACTGAGAAAAGCGTTCTTCAGGCATGGAAACACAAGAGGTGAAAAGGTGAATAAAAGCATTTCTACCACAATAATCTATGTTCTAATGATGACTCCTATAATGGTGCGTGCTCTTCTACATGGGAGAGACATTCATATTGACCAATATAACTCGGGGCGCATGGAAAGTCAAAATGTTCCTAAGACACCTCTCTCTCACTGAGAAAAGCGTTTTTCAGGCATGGAACACAAGAGGTGAAAAGGTGAATAAAAGCAATTCTACCACAATAATCTATGTTCTAATGATGACTCCTATAATGGTGCGTGCTCTTCTACATGGGAGAGACATTCATATTGACCAAAATAACTCGGGGCGCATGGAAAGTCAAAATGTTCCTAAGACACCTCTCTCTCACTGAGAAAAGCGTTCTTCAGGCATGGAAACACAAGAGGTGAAAAGGTGAATAAAAGCATTTCTACCACAATAATCTATGTTCTAATGATGACTCCTATAATGGTGCGTGCTCTTCTACATGGGAGAGACATTCATATTGACCAATATAACTCGGGGCGCATGGAAAGTCAAAATGTTCCTAAGACACCTCTCTCTCACTGAGAAAAGCGTTTTTCAGGCATGGAACACAAGAGGTGAAAAGGTGAATAAAAGCAATTCTACCACAATAATCTATGTTCTAATGATGACTCCTATAATGGTGCGTGCTCTTCTACATGGGAGAGACATTCATATTGACCAAAATAACTCGGGGCGCATGGAAAGTCAAAATGTTCCTAAGACACCTCTCTCTCACTGAGAAAAGCGTTTTTCAGGCATGGAACACAAACGGTGAATAGGTGAATAAAAGCATTTCTACCACAATAATCTATGTTCTAATGATGACTCCTATAATGGTGCGTGCTCTTCTACATGGGAGAGACATTCATATTGACCAAAATAACTCGGGGCGCATGGAAAGTCAAAATGTTCCTAAGACACCTCTCTCTCACTGAGAAAAGCGTTCTTCAGGCATGGAAACACAAACGGTGAATAGGTGAATAAAAGCATTTCTACCACAATAATCTATGTTCTAATGATGACTCCTATAATGGTGCGTGCTCTTCTACATGGGAGAGACATTCATATTGACCAATATAACTCGGGGCGCATGGAAAGTCAAAATGTTCCTAAGACACCTCTCTCTCACTGAGAAAAGCGTTTTTCAGGCATGGAACACAAGAGGTGAAAAGGTGAATAAAAGCAATTCTACCACAATAATCTATGTTCTAATGATGACTCCTATAATGGTGCGTGCTCTTCTACATGGGAGAGACATTCATATTGACCAAAATAACTCGGGGCGCATGGAAAGTCAAAATGTTCCTAAGACACCTCTCTCTCACTGAGAAAAGCGTTCTTCAGGCATGGAAACACAAACGGTGAATAGGTGAATAAAATAATTTCTACCACAATAATCTATGTTCTAATGATGACTCCTATAATGGTGCGTGCTCTTCTACATGGGAGAGACATTCATATTGACCAAAATAACTCGGGGCGCATGGAAAGTCAAAATGTTCCTAAGACACCTCTCTCTCACTGAGAAAAGCGTTCTTCAGGCATGGAAACACAAACGGTGAATAGGTGAATAAAAGCATTTCTACCACAATAATCTATGTTCTAATGATGACTCCTATAATGGTGCGTGCTCTTCTACATGGGAGAGACATTCATATTGACCAAAATAACTCGGGGCGCATGGAAAGTCAAAATGTTCCTAAGACACCTCTCTCTCACTGAGAAAAGCGTTCTTCAGGCATGGAAACACAAGAGGTGAAAAGGTGAATAAAAGCATTTCTACCACAATAATCTATGTTCTAATGATGACTCCTATAATGGTGCGTGCTCTTCTACATGGGAGAGACATTCATATTGACCAATATAACTCGGGGCGCATGGAAAGTCAAAATGTTCCTAAGACACCTCTCTCTCACTGAGAAAAGCGTTTTTCAGGCATGGAACACAAGAGGTGAAAAGGTGAATAAAAGCAATTCTACCACAATAATCTATGTTCTAATGATGACTCCTATAATGGTGCGTGCTCTTCTACATGGGAGAGACATTCATATTGACCAAAATAACTCGGGGCGCATGGAAAGTCAAAATGTTCCTAAGACACCTCTCTCTCACTGAGAAAAGCGTTCTTCAGGCATGGAAACACAAACGGTGAATAGGTGAATAAAAGAATTTCTACCACAATAATCTATGTTCTAATGATGACTCCTATAATGGTGCGTGCTCTTCAACATGGGAGCGACATTCATATTGACCAAAATAACTCGGGGCGCATGGAAAGTCAAAATGTTCCTAAGACACCTCTCTCTCACTGAGAAAAGCGTTCTTCAGGCATGGAAACACAAGAGGTGAAAAGGTGAATAAAAGCAATTCTACCACAATAATCTATGTTCTAATGATGACTCCTATAATGGTGCGTGCTCTTCTACATGGGAGAGACATTCATATTGACCAAAATAACTCGGGGCGCATGGAAAGTCAAAATGTTCCTAAGACACCTCTCTCTCACTGAGAAAAGCGTTCTTCAGGCATGGAAACACAAACGGTGAATAGGTGAATAAAAGAATTTCTACCACAATAATCTATGTTCTAATGATGACTCCTATAATGGTGCGTGCTCTTCAACATGGGAGAGACATTCATATTGACCAAAATAACTCGGGGCGCATGGAAAGTCAAAATGTTCCTAAGACACCTCTCTCTCACTGAGAAAAGCGTTCTTCAGGCATGGAAACACAAGAGGTGAAAAGGTGAATAAAAGCATTTCTACCACAATAATCTATGTTCTAATGATGACTCCTATAATGGTGCGTGCTCTTCTACATGGGAGAGACATTCATATTGACCAATATAACTCGGGGCGCATGGAAAGTCAAAATGTTCCTAAGACACCTCTCTCTCACTGAGAAAAGCGTTTTTCAGGCATGGAACACAAGAGGTGAAAAGGTGAATAAAAGCAATTCTACCACAATAATCTATGTTCTAATGATGACTCCTATAATGGTGCGTGCTCTTCTACATGGGAGAGACATTCATATTGACCAAAATAACTCGGGGCGCATGGAAAGTCAAAATGTTCCTAAGACACCTCTCTCTCACTGAGAAAAGCGTTCTTCAGGCATGGAAACACAAGAGGTGAAAAGGTGAATAAAAGCATTTCTACCACAATAATCTATGTTCTAATGATGACTCCTATAATGGTGCGTGCTCTTCTACATGGGAGAGACATTCATATTGACCAATATAACTCGGGGCGCATGGAAAGTCAAAATGTTCCTAAGACACCTCTCTCTCACTGAGAAAAGCGTTTTTCAGGCATGGAACACAAGAGGTGAAAAGGTGAATAAAAGCAATTCTACCACAATAATCTATGTTCTAATGATGACTCCTATAATGGTGCGTGCTCTTCTACATGGGAGAGACATTCATATTGACCAAAATAACTCGGGGCGCATGGAAAGTCAAAATGTTCCTAAGACACCTCTCTCTCACTGAGAAAAGCGTTCTTCAGGCATGGAAACACAAGAGGTGAAAAGGTGAATAAAAGCATTTCTACGACAATAATCTATGTTCTAATGATGACTCCTATAATGGTGCGTGCTCTTCTACATGGGAGAGACATTCATATTGACCAAAATAACTCGGGGCGCATGGAAAGTCAAAATGTTCCTAAGACACCTCTCTCTCACTGAGAAAAGCGTTCTTCAGGCATGGAACACAAACGGTGAATAGGTGAATAAAAGCATTTCTACCACAATAATCTATGTTCTAATGATGACTCCTATAATGGTGCGTGCTCTTCTACATGGGAGAGACATTCATATTGACCAAAATAACTCGGGGCGCATGGAAAGTCAAAATGTTCCTAAGACACCTCTCTCTCACTGAGAAAAGCGTTCTTCAGGCATGGAAACACAAACGGTGAATAGGTGAATAAAAGCATTTCTACCACAATAATCTATGTTCTAATGATGACTCCTATAATGGTGCGTGCTCTTCTACATGGGAGAGACATTCATATTGACCAAAATAACTCGGGGCGCATGGAAAGTCAAAATGTTCCTAAGACACCTCTCTCTCACTGAGAAAAGCGTTCTTCAGGCATGGAAACACAAACGGTGAATAGGTGAATAAAAGCATTTCTACCACAATAATCTATGTTCTAATGATGACTCCTATAATGGTGCGTGCTCTTCTACATGGGAGAGACATTCATATTGACCAAAATAACTCGGGGCGCATGGAAAGTCAAAATGTTCCTAAGACACCTCTCTCTCACTGAGAAAAGCGTTCTTCAGGCATGGAACACAAACGGTGAATAGGTGAATAAAAGCATTTCTACCACAATAATCTATGTTCTAATGATGACTCCTATAATGGTGCGTGCTCTTCTACATGGGAGAGACATTCATATTGACCAAAATAACTCGGGGCGCATGGAAAGTCAAAATGTTCCTAAGACACCTCTCTCTCACTGAGAAAAGCGTTCTTCAGGCATGGAAACACAAACGGTGAATAGGTGAATAAAAGCATTTCTACCACAATAATCTATGTTCTAATGATGACTCCTATAATGGTGCGTGCTCTTCTACATGGGAGAGACATTCATATTGACCAATATAACTCGGGGCGCATGGAAAGTCAAAATGTTCCTAAGACACCTCTCTCTCACTGAGAAAAGCGTTTTTCAGGCATGGAACACAAGAGGTGAAAAGGTGAATAAAAGCAATTCTACCACAATAATCTATGTTCTAATGATGACTCCTATAATGGTGCGTGCTCTTCTACATGGGAGAGACATTCATATTGACCAAAATAACTCGGGGCGCATGGAAAGTCAAAATGTTCCTAAGACACCTCTCTCTCACTGAGAAAAGCGTTCTTCAGGCATGGAAACACAAACGGTGAATAGGTGAATAAAATAATTTCTACCACAATAATCTATGTTCTAATGATGACTCCTATAATGGTGCGTGCTCTTCTACATGGGAGAGACATTCATATTGACCAAAATAACTCGGGGCGCATGGAAAGTCAAAATGTTCCTAAGACACCTCTCTCTCACTGAGAAAAGCGTTCTTCAGGCATGGAAACACAAGAGGTGAAAAGGTGAATAAAAGCATTTCTACCACAATAATCTATGTTCTAATGATGACTCCTATAATGGTGCGTGCTCTTCTACATGGGAGAGACATTCATATTGACCAATATAACTCGGGGCGCATGGAAAGTCAAAATGTTCCTAAGACACCTCTCTCTCACTGAGAAAAGCGTTTTTCAGGCATGGAACACAAGAGGTGAAAAGGTGAATAAAAGCAATTCTACCACAATAATCTATGTTCTAATGATGACTCCTATAATGGTGCGTGCTCTTCTACATGGGAGAGACATTCATATTGACCAAAATAACTCGGGGCGCATGGAAAGTCAAAATGTTCCTAAGACACCTCTCTCTCACTGAGAAAAGCGTTCTTCAGGCATGGAAACACAAACGGTGAATAGGTGAATAAAAGAATTTCTACCACAATAATCTATGTTCTAATGATGACTCCTATAATGGTGCGTGCTCTTCTACATGGGAGAGACATTCATATTGACCAAAATAACTCGGGGCGCATGGAAAGTCAAAATGTTCCTAAGACACCTCTCTCTCACTGAGAAAAGCGTTCTTCAGGCATGGAAACACAAGAGGTGAAAAGGTGAATAAAAGCATTTCTACCACAATAATCTATGTTCTAATGATGACTCCTATAATGGTGCGTGCTCATCTACATGGGAGAGACATTCATATTGACCAATATAACTCGGGGCGCATGGAAAGTCAAAATGTTCCTAAGACACCTCTCTCTCACTGAGAAAAGCGTTCTTCAGGCATGGAAACACAAGAGGTGAAAAGGTGAATAAAAGCATTTCTACCACAATAATCTATGTTCTAATGATGACTCCTATAATGGTGCGTGCTCTTCTACATGGGAGAGACATTCATATTGACCAAAATAACTCGGGGCGCATGGAAAGTCAAAATGTTCCTAAGACACCTCTCTCTCACTGAGAAAAGCGTTCTTCAGGCATGGAAACACAAGAGGTGAAAAGGTGAATAAAAGCATTTCTACCACAATAATCTATGTTCTAATGATGACTCCTATAATGGTGCGTGCTCTTCTACATGGAAGAGACATTCATATTGACCAAAATAACTCGGGGCGCATGGAAAGTCAAAATATTCCTAAAACACCTCTCTCTCACTGAGAAAAGCGTTCTTCAGGCATGGAAACACAAGAGGTGAAAAGGTGAATAAAAGCATTTCTACGACAATAATCTATGTTCTAATGATGACTCCTATAATGGTGCGTGCTCTTCTACATGGGAGAGACATTCATATTGACCAAAATAACTCGGGGCGCATGGAAAGTCAAAATGTTCCTAAGACACCTCTCTCTCACTGAGAAAAGCGTTCTTCAGGCATGGAAACACAAGAGGTGAAAAGGTGAATAAAAGCATTTCTACCACAATAATCTATGTTCTAATGATGACTCCTATAATGGTGCGTGCTCTTCTACATGGGAGAGACATTCATATTGACCAATATAACTCGGGGCGCATGGAAAGTCAAAATGTTCCTAAGACACCTCTCTCTCACTGAGAAAAGCGTTTTTCAAGCATGGAACACAAGAGGTGAAAAGGTGAATAAAAGCATTTCTACCACAATAATCTGTGTTCTAATGATGACTCCTATAATGGTGCGTGATCATCTACATGGGAGAGACATTCATATTGACCAATATAACTCGGGGCGCATGGAAAGTCAAAATGTTCCTAAGACACCTCTCTCTCACTGAGAAAAGCGTTCTTCAGGCATGGAAACACAAGAGGTGAAAAGGTGAATAAAAGCATTTCTACCACAATAATCTATGTTCTAATGATGACTCCTATAATGGTGCGTGCTCTTCTACATGGGAGAGACATTCATATTGACCAAAATAACTCGGGGCGCATGGAAAGTCAAAATGTTCCTAAGACACCTCTCTCTCACTGAGAAAAGCGTTCTTCAGGCATGGAACACAAACGGTGAATAGGTGAATAAAAGCATTTCTACCACAATAATCTATGTTCTAATGATGACTCCTATAATGGTGCGTGCTCTTCTACATGGGAGAGACATTCATATTGACCAAAATAACTCGGGGCGCATGGAAAGTCAAAATGTTCCTAAGACACCTCTCTCTCACTGAGAAAAGCGTTCTTCAGGCATGGAAACACAAACGGTGAATAGGTGAATAAAAGCATTTCTACCACAATAATCTATGTTCTAATGATGACTCCTATAATGGTGCGTGCTCTTCTACATGGGAGAGACATTCATATTGACCAAAATAACTCGGGGCGCATGGAAAGTCAAAATGTTCCTAAGACACCTCTCTCTCACTGAGAAAAGCGTTCTTCAGGCATGGAAACACAAGAGGTGAAAAGGTGAATAAAAGCATTTCTACCACAATAATCTATGTTCTAATGATGACTCCTATAATGGTGCGTGCTCTTCTACATGGGAGAGACATTCATATTGACCAAAATAACTCGGGGCGCATGGAAAGTCAAAATGTTCCTAAGACACCTCTCTCTCACTGAGAAAAGCGTTCTTCAGGCATGGAAACACAAGAGGTGAAAAGGTGAATAAAAGCATTTCTACCACAATAATCTATGTTCTAATGATGACTCCTATAATGGTGCGTGATCATCTACATGGGAGAGACATTCATATTGACCAATATAACTCGGGGCGCATGGAAAGTCAAAATGTTCCTAAGACACCTCTCTCTCACTGAGAAAAGCGTTCTTCAGGCATGGAAACACAAGAGGTGAAAAGGTGAATAAAAGCATTTCTACCACAATAATCTATGTTCTAATGATGACTCCTATAATGGTGCGTGCTCTTCTACATGGGAGAGACATTCATATTGACCAAAATAACTCGGGGCGCATGGAAAGTCAAAATGTTCCTAAGACACCTCTCTCTCACTGAGAAAAGCGTTCTTCAGGCATGGAACACAAACGGTGAATAGGTGAATAAAAGCATTTCTACCACAATAATCTATGTTCTAATGATGACTCCTATAATGGTGCGTGCTCTTCTACATGGGAGAGACATTCATATTGACCAAAATAACTCGGGGCGCATGGAAAGTCAAAATGTTCCTAAGACACCTCTCTCTCACTGAGAAAAGCGTTCTTCAGGCATGGAAACACAAACGGTGAATAGGTGAATAAAAGCATTTCTACCACAATAATCTATGTTCTAATGATGACTCCTATAATGGTGCGTGCTCTTCTACATGGGAGAGACATTCATATTGACCAATATAACTCGGGGCGCATGGAAAGTCAAAATGTTCCTAAGACACCTCTCTCTCACTGAGAAAAGCGTTTTTCAGGCATGGAACACAAGAGGTGAAAAGGTGAATAAAAGCAATTCTACCACAATAATCTATGTTCTAATGATGACTCCTATAATGGTGCGTGCTCTTCTACATGGGAGAGACATTCATATTGACCAAAATAACTCGGGGCGCATGGAAAGTCAAAATGTTCCTAAGACACCTCTCTCTCACTGAGAAAAGCGTTCTTCAGGCATGGAAACACAAACGGTGAATAGGTGAATAAAATAATTTCTACCACAATAATCTATGTTCTAATGATGACTCCTATAATGGTGCGTGCTCTTCTACATGGGAGAGACATTCATATTGACCAAAATAACTCGGGGCGCATGGAAAGTCAAAATGTTCCTAAGACACCTCTCTCTCACTGAGAAAAGCGTTCTTCAGGCATGGAAACACAAGAGGTGAAAAGGTGAATAAAAGCATTTCTACCACAATAATCTATGTTCTAATGATGACTCCTATAATGGTGCGTGCTCTTCTACATGGGAGAGACATTCATATTGACCAATATAACTCGGGGCGCATGGAAAGTCAAAATGTTCCTAAGACACCTCTCTCTCACTGAGAAAAGCGTTCTTCAGGCATGGAAACACAAGAGGTGAAAAGGTGAATAAAAGCATTTCTACGACAATAATCTATGTTCTAATGATGACTCCTATAATGGTGCGTGCTCTTCTACATGGGAGAGACATTCATATTGACCAAAATAACTCGGGGCGCATGGAAAGTCAAAATGTTCCTAAGACACCTCTCTCTCACTGAGAAAAGCGTTCTTCAGGCATGGAAACACAAGAGGTGAAAAGGTGAATAAAAGCATTTCTACCACAATAATCTATGTTCTAATGATGACTCCTATAATGGTGCGTGCTCTTCTACATGGGAGAGACATTCATATTGACCAATATAACTCGGGGCGCATGGAAAGTCAAAATGTTCCTAAGACACCTCTCTCTCACTGAGAAAAGCGTTTTTCAAGCATGGAACACAAGAGGTGAAAAGGTGAATAAAAGCATTTCTACCACAATAATCTATGTTCTAATGATGACTCCTATAATGGTGCGTGCTCTTCTACATGGGAGAGACATTCATATTGACCAAAATAACTCGGGGCGCATGGAAAGTCAAAATGTTCCTAAGACACCTCTCTCTCACTGAGAAAAGCGTTCTTCAGGCATGGAACACAAACGGTGAATAGGTGAATAAAAGCATTTCTACCACAATAATCTATGTTCTAATGATGACTCCTATAATGGTGCGTGCTCTTCTACATGGGAGAGACATTCATATTGACCAAAATAACTCGGGGCGCATGGAAAGTCAAAATGTTCCTAAGACACCTCTCTCTCACTGAGAAAAGCGTTCTTCAGGCATGGAAACACAAACGGTGAATAGGTGAATAAAAGCATTTCTACCACAATAATCTATGTTCTAATGATGACTCCTATAATGGTGCGTGCTCTTCTACATGGGAGAGACATTCATATTGACCAAAATAACTCGGGGCGCATGGAAAGTCAAAATGTTCCTAAGACACCTCTCTCTCACTGAGAAAAGCGTTCTTCAGGCATGGAAACACAAGAGGTGAAAAGGTGAATAAAAGCATTTCTACCACAATAATCTATGTTCTAATGATGACTCCTATAATGGTGCGTGCTCTTCTACATGGAAGAGACATTCATATTGACCAAAATAACTCGGGGCGCATGGAAAGTCAAAATATTCCTAAAACACCTCTCTCTCACTGAGAAAAGCGTTCTTCAGGCATGGAAACACAAGAGGTGAAAAGGTGAATAAAAGCATTTCTACGACAATAATCTATGTTCTAATGATGACTCCTATAATGGTGCGTGCTCTTCTACATGGGAGAGACATTCATATTGACCAAAATAACTCGGGGCGCATGGAAAGTCAAAATGTTCCTAAGACACCTCTCTCTCACTGAGAAAAGCGTTCTTCAGGCATGGAAACACAAGAGGTGAAAAGGTGAATAAAAGCATTTCTACCACAATAATCTATGTTCTAATGATGACTCCTATAATGGTGCGTGCTCTTCTACATGGGAGAGACATTCATATTGACCAATATAACTCGGGGCGCATGGAAAGTCAAAATGTTCCTAAGACACCTCTCTCTCACTGAGAAAAGCGTTTTTCAAGCATGGAACACAAGAGGTGAAAAGGTGAATAAAAGCATTTCTACCACAATAATCTATGTTCTAATGATGACTCCTATAATGGTGCGTGATCATCTACATGGGAGAGACATTCATATTGACCAATATAACTCGGGGCGCATGGAAAGTCAAAATGTTCCTAAGACACCTCTCTCTCACTGAGAAAAGCGTTCTTCAGGCATGGAAACACAAGAGGTGAAAAGGTGAATAAAAGCATTTCTACCACAATAATCTATGTTCTAATGATGACTCCTATAATGGTGCGTGCTCTTCTACATGGGAGAGACATTCATATTGACCAAAATAACTCGGGGCGCATGGAAAGTCAAAATGTTCCTAAGACACCTCTCTCTCACTGAGAAAAGCGTTCTTCAGGCATGGAACACAAACGGTGAATAGGTGAATAAAAGCATTTCTACCACAATAATCTATGTTCTAATGATGACTCCTATAATGGTGCGTGCTCTTCTACATGGGAGAGACATTCATATTGACCAAAATAACTCGGGGCGCATGGAAAGTCAAAATGTTCCTAAGACACCTCTCTCTCACTGAGAAAAGCGTTCTTCAGGCATGGAAACACAAACGGTGAATAGGTGAATAAAAGCATTTCTACCACAATAATCTATGTTCTAATGATGACTCCTATAATGGTGCGTGCTCTTCTACATGGGAGAGACATTCATATTGACCAAAATAACTCGGGGCGCATGGAAAGTCAAAATGTTCCTAAGACACCTCTCTCTCACTGAGAAAAGCGTTCTTCAGGCATGGAAACACAAGAGGTGAAAAGGTGAATAAAAGCATTTCTACCACAATAATCTATGTTCTAATGATGACTCCTATAATGGTGCGTGCTCTTCTACATGGCAGAGACATTCATATTGACCAATATAACTCGGGGCGCATGGAAAGTCAAAATGTTCCTAAGACACCTCTCTCTCACTGAGAAAAGCGTTTTTCAGGCATGGAACACAAGAGGTGAAAAGGTGAATAAAAGCAATTCTACCACAATAATCTATGTTCTAATGATGACTCCTATAATGGTGCGTGCTCTTCTACATGGGAGAGACATTCATATTGACCAAAATAACTCGGGGCGCATGGAAAGTCAAAATGTTCCTAAGACACCTCTCTCTCACTGAGAAAAGCGTTCTTCAGGCATGGAAACACAAACGGTGAATAGGTGAATAAAAGAATTTCTACCACAATAATCTATGTTCTAATGATGACTCCTATAATGGTGCGTGCTCTTCAACATGGGAGCGACATTCATATTGACCAAAATAACTCGGGGCGCATGGAAAGTCAAAATGTTCCTAAGACACCTCTCTCTCACTGAGAAAAGCGTTCTTCAGGCATGGAAACACAAGAGGTGAAAAGGTGAATAAAAGCAATTCTACCACAATAATCTATGTTCTAATGATGACTCCTATAATGGTGCGTGCTCTTCTACATGGGAGAGACATTCATATTGACCAAAATAACTCGGGGCGCATGGAAAGTCAAAATGTTCCTAAGACACCTCTCTCTCACTGAGAAAAGCGTTCTTCAGGCATGGAAACACAAACGGTGAATAGGTGAATAAAAGAATTTCTACCACAATAATCTATGTTCTAATGATGACTCCTATAATGGTGCGTGCTCTTCAACATGGGAGAGACATTCATATTGACCAAAATAACTCGGGGCGCATGGAAAGTCAAAATGTTCCTAAGACACCTCTCTCTCACTGAGAAAAGCGTTCTTCAGGCATGGAAACACAAGAGGTGAAAAGGTGAATAAAAGCATTTCTACCACAATAATCTATGTTCTAATGATGACTCCTATAATGGTGCGTGCTCTTCTACATGGGAGAGACATTCATATTGACCAATATAACTCGGGGCGCATGGAAAGTCAAAATGTTCCTAAGACACCTCTCTCTCACTGAGAAAAGCGTTTTTCAGGCATGGAACACAAGAGGTGAAAAGGTGAATAAAAGCAATTCTACCACAATAATCTATGTTCTAATGATGACTCCTATAATGGTGCGTGCTCTTCTACATGGGAGAGACATTCATATTGACCAAAATAACTCGGGGCGCATGGAAAGTCAAAATGTTCCTAAGACACCTCTCTCTCACTGAGAAAAGCGTTCTTCAGGCATGGAAACACAAGAGGTGAAAAGGTGAATAAAAGCATTTCTACCACAATAATCTATGTTCTAATGATGACTCCTATAATGGTGCGTGCTCTTCTACATGGGAGAGACATTCATATTGACCAATATAACTCGGGGCGCATGGAAAGTCAAAATGTTCCTAAGACACCTCTCTCTCACTGAGAAAAGCGTTTTTCAGGCATGGAACACAAGAGGTGAAAAGGTGAATAAAAGCAATTCTACCACAATAATCTATGTTCTAATGATGACTCCTATAATGGTGCGTGCTCTTCTACATGGGAGAGACATTCATATTGACCAAAATAACTCGGGGCGCATGGAAAGTCAAAATGTTCCTAAGACACCTCTCTCTCACTGAGAAAAGCGTTCTTCAGGCATGGAAACACAAGAGGTGAAAAGGTGAATAAAAGCATTTCTACGACAATAATCTATGTTCTAATGATGACTCCTATAATGGTGCGTGCTCTTCTACATGGGAGAGACATTCATATTGACCAAAATAACTCGGGGCGCATGGAAAGTCAAAATGTTCCTAAGACACCTCTCTCTCACTGAGAAAAGCGTTCTTCAGGCATGGAACACAAACGGTGAATAGGTGAATAAAAGCATTTCTACCACAATAATCTATGTTCTAATGATGACTCCTATAATGGTGCGTGCTCTTCTACATGGGAGAGACATTCATATTGACCAAAATAACTCGGGGCGCATGGAAAGTCAAAATGTTCCTAAGACACCTCTCTCTCACTGAGAAAAGCGTTCTTCAGGCATGGAAACACAAACGGTGAATAGGTGAATAAAAGCATTTCTACCACAATAATCTATGTTCTAATGATGACTCCTATAATGGTGCGTGCTCTTCTACATGGGAGAGACATTCATATTGACCAAAATAACTCGGGGCGCATGGAAAGTCAAAATGTTCCTAAGACACCTCTCTCTCACTGAGAAAAGCGTTCTTCAGGCATGGAAACACAAACGGTGAATAGGTGAATAAAAGCATTTCTACCACAATAATCTATGTTCTAATGATGACTCCTATAATGGTGCGTGCTCTTCTACATGGGAGAGACATTCATATTGACCAAAATAACTCGGGGCGCATGGAAAGTCAAAATGTTCCTAAGACACCTCTCTCTCACTGAGAAAAGCGTTCTTCAGGCATGGAACACAAACGGTGAATAGGTGAATAAAAGCATTTCTACCACAATAATCTATGTTCTAATGATGACTCCTATAATGGTGCGTGCTCTTCTACATGGGAGAGACATTCATATTGACCAAAATAACTCGGGGCGCATGGAAAGTCAAAATGTTCCTAAGACACCTCTCTCTCACTGAGAAAAGCGTTCTTCAGGCATGGAAACACAAACGGTGAATAGGTGAATAAAAGCATTTCTACCACAATAATCTATGTTCTAATGATGACTCCTATAATGGTGCGTGCTCTTCTACATGGGAGAGACATTCATATTGACCAATATAACTCGGGGCGCATGGAAAGTCAAAATGTTCCTAAGACACCTCTCTCTCACTGAGAAAAGCGTTTTTCAGGCATGGAACACAAGAGGTGAAAAGGTGAATAAAAGCAATTCTACCACAATAATCTATGTTCTAATGATGACTCCTATAATGGTGCGTGCTCTTCTACATGGGAGAGACATTCATATTGACCAAAATAACTCGGGGCGCATGGAAAGTCAAAATGTTCCTAAGACACCTCTCTCTCACTGAGAAAAGCGTTCTTCAGGCATGGAAACACAAACGGTGAATAGGTGAATAAAATAATTTCTACCACAATAATCTATGTTCTAATGATGACTCCTATAATGGTGCGTGCTCTTCTACATGGGAGAGACATTCATATTGACCAAAATAACTCGGGGCGCATGGAAAGTCAAAATGTTCCTAAGACACCTCTCTCTCACTGAGAAAAGCGTTCTTCAGGCATGGAAACACAAGAGGTGAAAAGGTGAATAAAAGCATTTCTACCACAATAATCTATGTTCTAATGATGACTCCTATAATGGTGCGTGCTCTTCTACATGGGAGAGACATTCATATTGACCAATATAACTCGGGGCGCATGGAAAGTCAAAATGTTCCTAAGACACCTCTCTCTCACTGAGAAAAGCGTTTTTCAGGCATGGAACACAAGAGGTGAAAAGGTGAATAAAAGCAATTCTACCACAATAATCTATGTTCTAATGATGACTCCTATAATGGTGCGTGCTCTTCTACATGGGAGAGACATTCATATTGACCAAAATAACTCGGGGCGCATGGAAAGTCAAAATGTTCCTAAGACACCTCTCTCTCACTGAGAAAAGCGTTCTTCAGGCATGGAAACACAAACGGTGAATAGGTGAATAAAAGAATTTCTACCACAATAATCTATGTTCTAATGATGACTCCTATAATGGTGCGTGCTCTTCTACATGGGAGAGACATTCATATTGACCAAAATAACTCGGGGCGCATGGAAAGTCAAAATGTTCCTAAGACACCTCTCTCTCACTGAGAAAAGCGTTCTTCAGGCATGGAAACACAAGAGGTGAAAAGGTGAATAAAAGCATTTCTACCACAATAATCTATGTTCTAATGATGACTCCTATAATGGTGCGTGCTCATCTACATGGGAGAGACATTCATATTGACCAATATAACTCGGGGCGCATGGAAAGTCAAAATGTTCCTAAGACACCTCTCTCTCACTGAGAAAAGCGTTCTTCAGGCATGGAAACACAAGAGGTGAAAAGGTGAATAAAAGCATTTCTACCACAATAATCTATGTTCTAATGATGACTCCTATAATGGTGCGTGCTCTTCTACATGGGAGAGACATTCATATTGACCAAAATAACTCGGGGCGCATGGAAAGTCAAAATGTTCCTAAGACACCTCTCTCTCACTGAGAAAAGCGTTCTTCAGGCATGGAAACACAAGAGGTGAAAAGGTGAATAAAAGCATTTCTACCACAATAATCTATGTTCTAATGATGACTCCTATAATGGTGCGTGCTCTTCTACATGGAAGAGACATTCATATTGACCAAAATAACTCGGGGCGCATGGAAAGTCAAAATATTCCTAAAACACCTCTCTCTCACTGAGAAAAGCGTTCTTCAGGCATGGAAACACAAGAGGTGAAAAGGTGAATAAAAGCATTTCTACGACAATAATCTATGTTCTAATGATGACTCCTATAATGGTGCGTGCTCTTCTACATGGGAGAGACATTCATATTGACCAAAATAACTCGGGGCGCATGGAAAGTCAAAATGTTCCTAAGACACCTCTCTCTCACTGAGAAAAGCGTTCTTCAGGCATGGAAACACAAGAGGTGAAAAGGTGAATAAAAGCATTTCTACCACAATAATCTATGTTCTAATGATGACTCCTATAATGGTGCGTGCTCTTCTACATGGGAGAGACATTCATATTGACCAATATAACTCGGGGCGCATGGAAAGTCAAAATGTTCCTAAGACACCTCTCTCTCACTGAGAAAAGCGTTTTTCAAGCATGGAACACAAGAGGTGAAAAGGTGAATAAAAGCATTTCTACCACAATAATCTATGTTCTAATGATGACTCCTATAATGGTGCGTGATCATCTACATGGGAGAGACATTCATATTGACCAATATAACTCGGGGCGCATGGAAAGTCAAAATGTTCCTAAGACACCTCTCTCTCACTGAGAAAAGCGTTCTTCAGGCATGGAAACACAAGAGGTGAAAAGGTGAATAAAAGCATTTCTACCACAATAATCTATGTTCTAATGATGACTCCTATAATGGTGCGTGCTCTTCTACATGGGAGAGACATTCATATTGACCAAAATAACTCGGGGCGCATGGAAAGTCAAAATGTTCCTAAGACACCTCTCTCTCACTGAGAAAAGCGTTCTTCAGGCATGGAACACAAACGGTGAATAGGTGAATAAAAGCATTTCTACCACAATAATCTATGTTCTAATGATGACTCCTATAATGGTGCGTGCTCTTCTACATGGGAGAGACATTCATATTGACCAAAATAACTCGGGGCGCATGGAAAGTCAAAATGTTCCTAAGACACCTCTCTCTCACTGAGAAAAGCGTTCTTCAGGCATGGAAACACAAACGGTGAATAGGTGAATAAAAGCATTTCTACCACAATAATCTATGTTCTAATGATGACTCCTATAATGGTGCGTGCTCTTCTACATGGGAGAGACATTCATATTGACCAAAATAACTCGGGGCGCATGGAAAGTCAAAATGTTCCTAAGACACCTCTCTCTCACTGAGAAAAGCGTTCTTCAGGCATGGAAACACAAGAGGTGAAAAGGTGAATAAAAGCATTTCTACCACAATAATCTATGTTCTAATGATGACTCCTATAATGGTGCGTGCTCTTCTACATGGGAGAGACATTCATATTGACCAAAATAACTCGGGGCGCATGGAAAGTCAAAATGTTCCTAAGACACCTCTCTCTCACTGAGAAAAGCGTTCTTCAGGCATGGAAACACAAGAGGTGAAAAGGTGAATAAAAGCATTTCTACCACAATAATCTATGTTCTAATGATGACTCCTATAATGGTGCGTGATCATCTACATGGGAGAGACATTCATATTGACCAATATAACTCGGGGCGCATGGAAAGTCAAAATGTTCCTAAGACACCTCTCTCTCACTGAGAAAAGCGTTCTTCAGGCATGGAAACACAAGAGGTGAAAAGGTGAATAAAAGCATTTCTACCACAATAATCTATGTTCTAATGATGACTCCTATAATGGTGCGTGCTCTTCTACATGGGAGAGACATTCATATTGACCAAAATAACTCGGGGCGCATGGAAAGTCAAAATGTTCCTAAGACACCTCTCTCTCACTGAGAAAAGCGTTCTTCAGGCATGGAACACAAACGGTGAATAGGTGAATAAAAGCATTTCTACCACAATAATCTATGTTCTAATGATGACTCCTATAATGGTGCGTGCTCTTCTACATGGGAGAGACATTCATATTGACCAAAATAACTCGGGGCGCATGGAAAGTCAAAATGTTCCTAAGACACCTCTCTCTCACTGAGAAAAGCGTTCTTCAGGCATGGAAACACAAACGGTGAATAGGTGAATAAAAGCATTTCTACCACAATAATCTATGTTCTAATGATGACTCCTATAATGGTGCGTGCTCTTCTACATGGGAGAGACATTCATATTGACCAATATAACTCGGGGCGCATGGAAAGTCAAAATGTTCCTAAGACACCTCTCTCTCACTGAGAAAAGCGTTTTTCAGGCATGGAACACAAGAGGTGAAAAGGTGAATAAAAGCAATTCTACCACAATAATCTATGTTCTAATGATGACTCCTATAATGGTGCGTGCTCTTCTACATGGGAGAGACATTCATATTGACCAAAATAACTCGGGGCGCATGGAAAGTCAAAATGTTCCTAAGACACCTCTCTCTCACTGAGAAAAGCGTTCTTCAGGCATGGAAACACAAACGGTGAATAGGTGAATAAAATAATTTCTACCACAATAATCTATGTTCTAATGATGACTCCTATAATGGTGCGTGCTCTTCTACATGGGAGAGACATTCATATTGACCAAAATAACTCGGGGCGCATGGAAAGTCAAAATGTTCCTAAGACACCTCTCTCTCACTGAGAAAAGCGTTCTTCAGGCATGGAAACACAAGAGGTGAAAAGGTGAATAAAAGCATTTCTACCACAATAATCTATGTTCTAATGATGACTCCTATAATGGTGCGTGCTCTTCTACATGGGAGAGACATTCATATTGACCAATATAACTCGGGGCGCATGGAAAGTCAAAATGTTCCTAAGACACCTCTCTCTCACTGAGAAAAGCGTTCTTCAGGCATGGAAACACAAGAGGTGAAAAGGTGAATAAAAGCATTTCTACGACAATAATCTATGTTCTAATGATGACTCCTATAATGGTGCGTGCTCTTCTACATGGGAGAGACATTCATATTGACCAAAATAACTCGGGGCGCATGGAAAGTCAAAATGTTCCTAAGACACCTCTCTCTCACTGAGAAAAGCGTTCTTCAGGCATGGAAACACAAGAGGTGAAAAGGTGAATAAAAGCATTTCTACCACAATAATCTATGTTCTAATGATGACTCCTATAATGGTGCGTGCTCTTCTACATGGGAGAGACATTCATATTGACCAATATAACTCGGGGCGCATGGAAAGTCAAAATGTTCCTAAGACACCTCTCTCTCACTGAGAAAAGCGTTTTTCAAGCATGGAACACAAGAGGTGAAAAGGTGAATAAAAGCATTTCTACCACAATAATCTATGTTCTAATGATGACTCCTATAATGGTGCGTGCTCTTCTACATGGGAGAGACATTCATATTGACCAAAATAACTCGGGGCGCATGGAAAGTCAAAATGTTCCTAAGACACCTCTCTCTCACTGAGAAAAGCGTTCTTCAGGCATGGAACACAAACGGTGAATAGGTGAATAAAAGCATTTCTACCACAATAATCTATGTTCTAATGATGACTCCTATAATGGTGCGTGCTCTTCTACATGGGAGAGACATTCATATTGACCAAAATAACTCGGGGCGCATGGAAAGTCAAAATGTTCCTAAGACACCTCTCTCTCACTGAGAAAAGCGTTCTTCAGGCATGGAAACACAAACGGTGAATAGGTGAATAAAAGCATTTCTACCACAATAATCTATGTTCTAATGATGACTCCTATAATGGTGCGTGCTCTTCTACATGGGAGAGACATTCATATTGACCAAAATAACTCGGGGCGCATGGAAAGTCAAAATGTTCCTAAGACACCTCTCTCTCACTGAGAAAAGCGTTCTTCAGGCATGGAAACACAAGAGGTGAAAAGGTGAATAAAAGCATTTCTACCACAATAATCTATGTTCTAATGATGACTCCTATAATGGTGCGTGCTCTTCTACATGGAAGAGACATTCATATTGACCAAAATAACTCGGGGCGCATGGAAAGTCAAAATATTCCTAAAACACCTCTCTCTCACTGAGAAAAGCGTTCTTCAGGCATGGAAACACAAGAGGTGAAAAGGTGAATAAAAGCATTTCTACGACAATAATCTATGTTCTAATGATGACTCCTATAATGGTGCGTGCTCTTCTACATGGGAGAGACATTCATATTGACCAAAATAACTCGGGGCGCATGGAAAGTCAAAATGTTCCTAAGACACCTCTCTCTCACTGAGAAAAGCGTTCTTCAGGCATGGAAACACAAGAGGTGAAAAGGTGAATAAAAGCATTTCTACCACAATAATCTATGTTCTAATGATGACTCCTATAATGGTGCGTGCTCTTCTACATGGGAGAGACATTCATATTGACCAATATAACTCGGGGCGCATGGAAAGTCAAAATGTTCCTAAGACACCTCTCTCTCACTGAGAAAAGCGTTTTTCAAGCATGGAACACAAGAGGTGAAAAGGTGAATAAAAGCATTTCTACCACAATAATCTATGTTCTAATGATGACTCCTATAATGGTGCGTGATCATCTACATGGGAGAGACATTCATATTGACCAATATAACTCGGGGCGCATGGAAAGTCAAAATGTTCCTAAGACACCTCTCTCTCACTGAGAAAAGCGTTCTTCAGGCATGGAAACACAAGAGGTGAAAAGGTGAATAAAAGCATTTCTACCACAATAATCTATGTTCTAATGATGACTCCTATAATGGTGCGTGCTCTTCTACATGGGAGAGACATTCATATTGACCAAAATAACTCGGGGCGCATGGAAAGTCAAAATGTTCCTAAGACACCTCTCTCTCACTGAGAAAAGCGTTCTTCAGGCATGGAACACAAACGGTGAATAGGTGAATAAAAGCATTTCTACCACAATAATCTATGTTCTAATGATGACTCCTATAATGGTGCGTGCTCTTCTACATGGGAGAGACATTCATATTGACCAAAATAACTCGGGGCGCATGGAAAGTCAAAATGTTCCTAAGACACCTCTCTCTCACTGAGAAAAGCGTTCTTCAGGCATGGAAACACAAACGGTGAATAGGTGAATAAAAGCATTTCTACCACAATAATCTATGTTCTAATGATGACTCCTATAATGGTGCGTGCTCTTCTACATGGGAGAGACATTCATATTGACCAAAATAACTCGGGGCGCATGGAAAGTCAAAATGTTCCTAAGACACCTCTCTCTCACTGAGAAAAGCGTTCTTCAGGCATGGAAACACAAGAGGTGAAAAGGTGAATAAAAGCATTTCTACCACAATAATCTATGTTCTAATGATGACTCCTATAATGGTGCGTGCTCTTCTACATGGAAGAGACATTCATATTGACCAAAATAACTCGGGGCGCATGGAAAGTCAAAATATTCCTAAAACACCTCTCTCTCACTGAGAAAAGCGTTCTTCAGGCATGGAAACACAAGAGGTGAAAAGGTGAATAAAAGCATTTCTACCACAATAATCTATGTTCTAATGATGACTCCTATAATGGTGCGTGCTCTTCTACATGGAAGAGACATTCATATTGACCAAAATAACTCGGGGCGCATGGAAAGTCAAAATATTCCTAAAACACCTCTCTCTCACTGAGAAAAGCGTTCTTCAGGCATGGAAACACAAGAGGTGAAAAGGTGAATAAAAGCATTTCTACGACAATAATCTATGTTCTAATGATGACTCCTATAATGGTGCGTGCTCTTCTACATGGGAGAGACATTCATATTGACCAAAATAACTCGGGGCGCATGGAAAGTCAAAATGTTCCTAAGACACCTCTCTCTCACTGAGAAAAGCGTTCTTCAGGCATGGAAACACAAGAGGTGAAAAGGTGAATAAAAGCATTTCTACCACAATAATCTATGTTCTAATGATGACTCCTATAATGGTGCGTGCTCTTCTACATGGGAGAGACATTCATATTGACCAATATAACTCGGGGCGCATGGAAAGTCAAAATGTTCCTAAGACACCTCTCTCTCACTGAGAAAAGCGTTTTTCAAGCATGGAACACAAGAGGTGAAAAGGTGAATAAAAGCATTTCTACCACAATAATCTATGTTCTAATGATGACTCCTATAATGGTGCGTGCTCATCTACATGGGAGAGACATTCATATTGACCAATATAACTCGGGGCGCATGGAAAGTCAAAATGTTCCTAAGACACCTCTCTCTCACTGAGAAAAGCGTTCTTCAGGCATGGAAACACAAGAGGTGAAAAGGTGAATAAAAGCATTTCTACCACAATAATCTATGTTCTAATGATGACTCCTATAATGGTGCGTGCTCTTCTACATGGGAGAGACATTCATATTGACCAAAATAACTCGGGGCGCATGGAAAGTCAAAATGTTCCTAAGACACCTCTCTCTCACTGAGAAAAGCGTTCTTCAGGCATGGAACACAAACGGTGAATAGGTGAATAAAAGCATTTCTACCACAATAATCTATGTTCTAATGATGACTCCTATAATGGTGCGTGCTCTTCTACATGGGAGAGACATTCATATTGACCAAAATAACTCGGGGCGCATGGAAAGTCAAAATGTTCCTAAGACACCTCTCTCTCACTGAGAAAAGCGTTCTTCAGGCATGGAAACACAAGAGGTGAAAAGGTGAATAAAAGCATTTCTACCACAATAATCTATGTTCTAATGATGACTCCTATAATGGTGCGTGCTCTTCTACATGGAAGAGACATTCATATTGACCAAAATAACTCGGGGCGCATGGAAAGTCAAAATATTCCTAAAACACCTCTCTCTCACTGAGAAAAGCGTTCTTCAGGCATGGAAACACAAGAGGTGAAAAGGTGAATAAAAGCATTTCTACGACAATAATCTATGTTCTAATGATGACTCCTATAATGGTGCGTGCTCTTCTACATGGGAGAGACATTCATATTGACCAAAATAACTCGGGGCGCATGGAAAGTCAAAATGTTCCTAAGACACCTCTCTCTCACTGAGAAAAGCGTTTTTCAAGCATGGAACACAAGAGGTGAAAAGGTGAATAAAAGCATTTCTACCACAATAATCTATGTTCTAATGATGACTCCTATAATGGTGCGTGCTCATCTACATGGGAGAGACATTCATATTGACCAATATAACTCGGGGCGCATGGAAAGTCAAAATGTTCCTAAGACACCTCTCTCTCACTGAGAAAAGCGTTCTTCAGGCATGGAAACACAAACGGTGAATAGGTGAATAAAAGCATTTCTACCACAATAATCTATGTTCTAATGATGACTCCTATAATGGTGCGTGCTCTTCTACATGGGAGAGACATTCATATTGACCAAAATAACTCGGGGCGCATGGAAAGTCAAAATGTTCCTAAGACACCTCTCTCTCACTGAGAAAAGCGTTCTTCAGGCATGGAAACACAAGAGGTGAAAAGGTGAATAAAAGCATTTCTACCACAATAATCTATGTTCTAATGATGACTCCTATAATGGTGCGTGCTCTTCTACATGGAAGAGACATTCATATTGACCAAAATAACTCGGGGCGCATGGAAAGTCAAAATATTCCTAAAACACCTCTCTCTCACTGAGAAAAGCGTTCTTCAGGCATGGAAACACAAGAGGTGAAAAGGTGAATAAAAGCATTTCTACCACAATAATCTATGTTCTAATGATGACTCCTATAATGGTGCGTGCTCTTCTACATGGAAGAGACATTCATATTGACCAAAATAACTCGGGGCGCATGGAAAGTCAAAATATTCCTAAAACACCTCTCTCTCACTGAGAAAAGCGTTCTTCAGGCATGGAAACACAAGAGGTGAAAAGGTGAATAAAAGCATTTCTACCACAATAATCTATGTTCTAATGATGACTCCTATAATGGTGCGTGCTCTTCTACATGGGAGAGACATTCATATTGACCAATATAACTCGGGGCGCATGGAAAGTCAAAATGTTCCTAAGACACCTCTCTCTCACTGAGAAAAGCGTTTTTCAAGCATGGAACACAAGAGGTGAAAAGGTGAATAAAAGCATTTCTACCACAATAATCTATGTTCTAATGATGACTCCTATAATGGTGCGTGCTCATCTACATGGGAGAGACATTCATATTGACCAATATAACTCGGGGCGCATGGAAAGTCAAAATGTTCCTAAGACACCTCTCTCTCACTGAGAAAAGCGATCTTCAGGCATGGAAACACAAGAGGTGAAAAGGTGAATAAAAGCATTTCTACCACAATAATCTATGTTCTAATGATGACTCCTATAATGGTGCGTGCTCTTCTACATGGGAGAGACATTCATATTGACCAAAATAACTCGGGGCGCATGGAAAGTCAAAATGTTCCTAAGACACCTCTCTCTCACTGAGAAAAGCGTTCTTCAGGCATGGAACACAAACGGTGAATAGGTGAATAAAAGCATTTCTACCACAATAATCTATGTTCTAATGATGACTCCTATAATGGTGCGTGCTCTTCTACATGGGAGAGACATTCATATTGACCAAAATAACTCGGGGCGCATGGAAAGTCAAAATGTTCCTAAGACACCTCTCTCTCACTGAGAAAAGCGTTCTTCAGGCATGGAAACACAAGAGGTGAAAAGGTGAATAAAAGCATTTCTACCACAATAATCTATGTTCTAATGATGACTCCTATAATGGTGCGTGCTCTTCTACATGGAAGAGACATTCATATTGACCAAAATAACTCGGGGCGCATGGAAAGTCAAAATATTCCTAAAACACCTCTCTCTCACTGAGAAAAGCGTTCTTCAGGCATGGAAACACAAGAGGTGAAAAGGTGAATAAAAGCATTTCTACGACAATAATCTATGTTCTAATGATGACTCCTATAATGGTGCGTGCTCTTCTACATGGGAGAGACATTCATATTGACCAAAATAACTCGGGGCGCATGGAAAGTCAAAATGTTCCTAAGACACCTCTCTCTCACTGAGAAAAGCGTTTTTCAAGCATGGAACACAAGAGGTGAAAAGGTGAATAAAAGCATTTCTACCACAATAATCTATGTTCTAATGATGACTCCTATAATGGTGCGTGCTCATCTACATGGGAGAGACATTCATATTGACCAATATAACTCGGGGCGCATGGAAAGTCAAAATGTTCCTAAGACACCTCTCTCTCACTGAGAAAAGCGTTCTTCAGGCATGGAAACACAAGAGGTGAAAAGGTGAATAAAAGCATTTCTACCACAATAATCTATGTTCTAATGATGACTCCTATAATGGTGCGTGCTCTTCTACATGGGAGAGACATTCATATTGACCAAAATAACTCGGGGCGCATGGAAAGTCAAAATGTTCCTAAGACACCTCTCTCTCACTGAGAAAAGCGTTCTTCAGGCATGGAACACAAACGGTGAATAGGTGAATAAAAGCATTTCTACCACAATAATCTATGTTCTAATGATGACTCCTATAATGGTGCGTGCTCTTCTACATGGGAGAGACATTCATATTGACCAAAATAACTCGGGGCGCATGGAAAGTCAAAATGTTCCTAAGACACCTCTCTCTCACTGAGAAAAGCGTTCTTCAGGCATGGAAACACAAACGGTGAATAGGTGAATAAAAGCATTTCTACCACAATAATCTATGTTCTAATGATGACTCCTATAATGGTGCGTGCTCTTCTACATGGGAGAGACATTCATATTGACCAAAATAACTCGGGGCGCATGGAAAGTCAAAATGTTCCTAAGACACCTCTCTCTCACTGAGAAAAGCGTTCTTCAGGCATGGAAACACAAGAGGTGAAAAGGTGAATAAAAGCATTTCTACCACAATAATCTATGTTCTAATGATGACTCCTATAATGGTGCGTGCTCTTCTACATGGAAGAGACATTCATATTGACCAAAATAACTCGGGGCGCATGGAAAGTCAAAATATTCCTAAAACACCTCTCTCTCACTGAGAAAAGCGTTCTTCAGGCATGGAAACACAAGAGGTGAAAAGGTGAATAAAAGCATTTCTACGACAATAATCTATGTTCTAATGATGACTCCTATAATGGTGCGTGCTCTTCTACATGGGAGAGACATTCATATTGACCAAAATAACTCGGGGCGCATGGAAAGTCAAAATGTTCCTAAGACACCTCTCTCTCACTGAGAAAAGCGTTCTTCAGGCATGGAACACAAACGGTGAATAGGTGAATAAAAGCATTTCTACCACAATAATCTATGTTCTAATGATGACTCCTATAATGGTGCGTGCTCTTCTACATGGGAGAGACATTCATATTGACCAAAATAACTCGGGGCGCATGGAAAGTCAAAATGTTCCTAAGACACCTCTCTCTCACTGAGAAAAGCGTTCTTCAGGCATGGAAACACAAACGGTGAATAGGTGAATAAAAGCATTTCTACCACAATAATCTATGTTCTAATGATGACTCCTATAATGGTGCGTGCTCTTCTACATGGGAGAGACATTCATATTGACCAAAATAACTCGGGGCGCATGGAAAGTCAAAATGTTCCTAAGACACCTCTCTCTCACTGAGAAAAGCGTTCTTCAGGCATGGAAACACAAGAGGTGAAAAGGTGAATAAAAGCATTTCTACCACAATAATCTATGTTCTAATGATGACTCCTATAATGGTGCGTGCTCTTCTACATGGGAGAGACATTCATATTGACCAAAATAACTCGGGGCGCATGGAAAGTCAAAATGTTCCTAAGACACCTCTCTCTCACTGAGAAAAGCGTTCTTCAGGCATGGAAACACAAGAGGTGAAAAGGTGAATAAAAGCATTTCTACCACAATAATCTATGTTCTAATGATGACTCCTATAATGGTGCGTGCTCTTCTACATGGAAGAGACATTCATATTGACCAAAATAACTCGGGGCGCATGGAAAGTCAAAATATTCCTAAAACACCTCTCTCTCACTGAGAAAAGCGTTCTTCAGGCATGGAAACACAAGAGGTGAAAAGGTGAATAAAAGCATTTCTACGACAATAATCTATGTTCTAATGATGACTCCTATAATGGTGCGTGCTCTTCTACATGGGAGAGACATTTATATTGACCAAAATAACTCGGGGCGCATGGAAAGTCAAAATGTTCCTAAGACACCTCTCTCTCACTGAGAAAAGCGTTCTTCAGGCATGGAAACACAAGAGGTGAAAAGGTGAATAAAAGCATTTCTACCACAATAATCTATGTTCTAATGATGACTCCTATAATGGTGCGTGCTCTTCTACATGGGAGAGACATTCATATTGACCAATATAACTCGGGGCGCATGGAAAGTCAAAATGTTCCTAAGACACCTCTCTCTCACTGAGAAAAGCGTTTTTCAAGCATGGAACACAAGAGGTGAAAAGGTGAATAAAAGCATTTCTACCACAATAATCTATGTTCTAATGATGACTCCTATAATGGTGCGTGATCATCTACATGGGAGAGACATTCATATTGACCAATATAACTCGGGGCGCATGGAAAGTCAAAATGTTCCTAAGACACCTCTCTCTCACTGAGAAAAGCGTTCTTCAGGCATGGAAACACAAGAGGTGAAAAGGTGAATAAAAGCATTTCTACCACAATAATCTATGTTCTAATGATGACTCCTATAATGGTGCGTGCTCTTCTACATGGGAGAGACATTCATATTGACCAAAATAACTCGGGGCGCATGGAAAGTCAAAATGTTCCTAAGACACCTCTCTCTCACTGAGAAAAGCGTTCTTCAGGCATGGAACACAAACGGTGAATAGGTGAATAAAAGCATTTCTACCACAATAATCTATGTTCTAATGATGACTCCTATAATGGTGCGTGCTCTTCTACATGGGAGAGACATTCATATTGACCAAAATAACTCGGGGCGCATGGAAAGTCAAAATGTTCCTAAGACACCTCTCTCTCACTGAGAAAAGCGTTCTTCAGGCATGGAAACACAAGAGGTGAAAAGGTGAATAAAAGCATTTCTACCACAATAATCTATGTTCTAATGATGACTCCTATAATGGTGCGTGCTCTTCTACATGGAAGAGACATTCATATTGACCAAAATAACTCGGGGCGCATGGAAAGTCAAAATATTCCTAAAACACCTCTCTCTCACTGAGAAAAGCGTTCTTCAGGCATGGAAACACAAGAGGTGAAAAGGTGAATAAAAGCATTTCTACGACAATAATCTATGTTCTAATGATGACTCCTATAATGGTGCGTGCTCTTCTACATGGGAGAGACATTCATATTGACCAAAATAACTCGGGGCGCATGGAAAGTCAAAATGTTCCTAAGACACCTCTCTCTCACTGAGAAAAGCGTTTTTCAAGCATGGAACACAAGAGGTGAAAAGGTGAATAAAAGCATTTCTACCACAATAATCTATGTTCTAATGATGACTCCTATAATGGTGCGTGCTCATCTACATGGGAGAGACATTCATATTGACCAATATAACTCGGGGCGCATGGAAAGTCAAAATGTTCCTAAGACACCTCTCTCTCACTGAGAAAAATTTCTTCAGGCATGGAAACACAAGAGGTGAAAAGGTGAATAAAAGCATTTCTACCACAATAATCTATGTTCTAATGATGACTCCTATAATGGTGCGTGCTCTTCTACATGGGAGAGACATTCATATTGACCAAAATAACTCGGGGCGCATGGAAAGTCAAAATGTTCCTAAGACACCTCTCTCTCACTGAGAAAAGCGTTCTTCAGGCATGGAACACAAACGGTGAATAGGTGAATAAAAGCATTTCTACCACAATAATCTATGTTCTAATGATGACTCCTATAATGGTGCGTGCTCTTCTACATGGGAGAGACATTCATATTGACCAAAATAACTCGGGGCGCATGGAAAGTCAAAATGTTCCTAAGACACCTCTCTCTCACTGAGAAAAGCGTTCTTCAGGCATGGAAACACAAGAGGTGAAAAGGTGAATAAAAGCATTTCTACCACAATAATCTATGTTCTAATGATGACTCCTATAATGGTGCGTGCTCTTCTACATGGGAGAGACATTCATATTGACCAATATAACTCGGGGCGCATGGAAAGTCAAAATGTTCCTAAGACACCTCTCTCTCACTGAGAAAAGCGTTTTTCAAGCATGGAACACAAGAGGTGAAAAGGTGAATAAAAGCATTTCTACCACAATAATCTATGTTCTAATGATGACTCCTATAATGGTGCGTGATCATCTACATGGGAGAGACATTCATATTGACCAATATAACTCGGGGCGCATGGAAAGTCAAAATGTTCCTAAGACACCTCTCTCTCACTGAGAAAAGCGTTCTTCAGGCATGGAAACACAAGAGGTGAAAAGGTGAATAAAAGCATTTCTACCACAATAATCTATGTTCTAATGATGACTCCTATAATGGTGCGTGCTCTTCTACATGGGAGAGACATTCATATTGACCAAAATAACTCGGGGCGCATGGAAAGTCAAAATGTTCCTAAGACACCTCTCTCTCACTGAGAAAAGCGTTCTTCAGGCATGGAACACAAACGGTGAATAGGTGAATAAAAGCATTTCTACCACAATAATCTATGTTCTAATGATGACTCCTATAATGGTGCGTGCTCTTCTACATGGGAGAGACATTCATATTGACCAAAATAACTCGGGGCGCATGGAAAGTCAAAATGTTCCTAAGACACCTCTCTCTCACTGAGAAAAGCGTTCTTCAGGCATGGAAACACAAGAGGTGAAAAGGTGAATAAAAGCATTTCTACCACAATAATCTATGTTCTAATGATGACTCCTATAATGGTGCGTGCTCTTCTACATGGAAGAGACATTCATATTGACCAAAATAACTCGGGGCGCATGGAAAGTCAAAATATTCCTAAAACACCTCTCTCTCACTGAGAAAAGCGTTCTTCAGGCATGGAAACACAAGAGGTGAAAAGGTGAATAAAAGCATTTCTACGACAATAATCTATGTTCTAATGATGACTCCTATAATGGTGCGTGCTCTTCTACATGGGAGAGACATTCATATTGACCAAAATAACTCGGGGCGCATGGAAAGTCAAAATGTTCCTAAGACACCTCTCTCTCACTGAGAAAAGCGTTTTTCAAGCATGGAACACAAGAGGTGAAAAGGTGAATAAAAGCATTTCTACCACAATAATCTATGTTCTAATGATGACTCCTATAATGGTGCGTGCTCATCTACATGGGAGAGACATTCATATTGACCAATATAACTCGGGGCGCATGGAAAGTCAAAATGTTCCTAAGACACCTCTCTCTCACTGAGAAAAATTTCTTCAGGCATGGAAACACAAGAGGTGAAAAGGTGAATAAAAGCATTTCTACCACAATAATCTATGTTCTAATGATGACTCCTATAATGGTGCGTGCTCTTCTACATGGGAGAGACATTCATATTGACCAAAATAACTCGGGGCGCATGGAAAGTCAAAATGTTCCTAAGACACCTCTCTCTCACTGAGAAAAGCGTTCTTCAGGCATGGAACACAAACGGTGAATAGGTGAATAAAAGCATTTCTACCACAATAATCTATGTTCTAATGATGACTCCTATAATGGTGCGTGCTCTTCTACATGGGAGAGACATTCATATTGACCAAAATAACTCGGGGCGCATGGAAAGTCAAAATGTTCCTAAGACACCTCTCTCTCACTGAGAAAAGCGTTCTTCAGGCATGGAAACACAAACGGTGAATAGGTGAATAAAAGCATTTCTACCACAATAATCTATGTTCTAATGATGACTCCTATAATGGTGCGTGCTCTTCTACATGGGAGAGACATTCATATTGACCAAAATAACTCGGGGCGCATGGAAAGTCAAAATGTTCCTAAGACACCTCTCTCTCACTGAGAAAAGCGTTCTTCAGGCATGGAAACACAAGAGGTGAAAAGGTGAATAAAAGCATTTCTACCACAATAATCTATGTTCTAATGATGACTCCTATAATGGTGCGTGCTCTTCTACATGGGAGAGACATTCATATTGACCAAAATAACTCGGGGCGCATGGAAAGTCAAAATGTTCCTAAGACACCTCTCTCTCACTGAGAAAAGCGTTCTTCAGGCATGGAAACACAAGAGGTGAAAAGGTGAATAAAAGCATTTCTACCACAATAATCTATGTTCTAATGATGACTCCTATAATGGTGCGTGCTCTTCTACATGGGAGAGACATTCATATTGACCAATATAACTCGGGGCGCATGGAAAGTCAAAATGATCCTAAGACACCTCTCTCTCACTGAGAAAAGCGTTTTTCAGGCATGGAACACAAGAGGTGAAAAGGTGAATAAAAGCAATTCTACCACAATAATCTATGTTCTAATGATGACTCCTATAATGGTGCGTGCTCTTCTACATGGGAGAGACATTCATATTGACCAAAATAACTCGGGGCGCATGGAAAGTCAAAATGTTCCTAAGACACCTCTCTCTCACTGAGAAAAGCGTTCTTCAGGCATGGAAACACAAACGGTGAATAGGTGAATAAAAGAATTTCTACCACAATAATCTATGTTCTAATGATGACTCCTATAATGGTGCGTGCTCTTCTACATGGAAGAGACATTCATATTGACCAAAATAACTCGGGGCGCATGGAAAGTCAAAATGTTCCTAAGACACCTCTCTCTCACTGAGAAAAGCGTTCTTCAGGCATGGAAACACAAGAGGTGAAAAGGTGAATAAAAGCATTTCTACCACAATAATCTATGTTCTAATGATGACTCCTATAATGGTGCGTGCTCATCTACATGGGAGAGACATTCATATTGACCAATATAACTCGGGGCGCATGGAAAGTCAAAATGTTCCTAAGACACCTCTCTCTCACTGAGAAAAGCGTTCTTCAGGCATGGAAACACAAGAGGTGAAAAGGTGAATAAAAGCATTTCTACCACAATAATCTATGTTCTAATGATGACTCCTATAATGGTGCGTGCTCTTCTACATGGGAGAGACATTCATATTGACCAAAATAACTCGGGGCGCATGGAAAGTCAAAATGTTCCTAAGACACCTCTCTCTCACTGAGAAAAGCGTTCTTCAGGCATGGAACACAAACGGTGAATAGGTGAATAAAAGCATTTCTACCACAATAATCTATGTTCTAATGATGACTCCTATAATGGTGCGTGCTCTTCTACATGGGAGAGACATTCATATTGACCAAAATAACTCGGGGCGCATGGAAAGTCAAAATGTTCCTAAGACACCTCTCTCTCACTGAGAAAAGCGTTCTTCAGGCATGGAAACACAAACGGTGAATAGGTGAATAAAAGCATTTCTACCACAATAATCTATGTTCTAATGATGACTCCTATAATGGTGCGTGCTCTTCTACATGGGAGAGACATTCATATTGACCAAAATAACTCGGGGCGCATGGAAAGTCAAAATGTTCCTAAGACACCTCTCTCTCACTGAGAAAAGCGTTCTTCAGGCATGGAAACACAAGAGGTGAAAAGGTGAATAAAAGCATTTCTACCACAATAATCTATGTTCTAATGATGACTCCTATAATGGTGCGTGCTCTTCTACATGGGAGAGACATTCATATTGACCAATATAACTCGGGGCGCATGGAAAGTCAAAATGTTCCTAAGACACCTCTCTCTCACTGAGAAAAGCGTTTTTCAGGCATGGAACACAAGAGGTGAAAAGGTGAATAAAAGCAATTCTACCACAATAATCTATGTTCTAATGATGACTGCTATAATGGTGCGTGCTCTTCTACATGGGAGAGACATTCATATTGACCAAAATAACTCGGGGCGCATGGAAAGTCAAAATGTTCCTAAGACACCTCTCTCTCACTGAGAAAAGCGTTCTTCAGGCATGGAAACACAAACGGTGAATAGGTGAATAAAAGAATTTCTACCACAATAATCTATGTTCTAATGATGACTCCTATAATGGTGCGTGCTCTTCTACATGGGAGAGACATTCATATTGACCAAAATAACTCGGGGCGCATGGAAAGTCAAAATGTTCCTAAGACACCTCTCTCTCACTGAGAAAAGCGTTCTTCAGGCATGGAAACACAAGAGGTGAAAAGGTGAATAAAAGCATTTCTACCACAATAATCTATGTTCTAATGATGACTCCTATAATGGTGCGTGCTCATCTACATGGGAGAGACATTCATATTGACCAATATAACTCGGGGCGCATGGAAAGTCAAAATGTTCCTAAGACACCTCTCTCTCACTGAGAAAAGCGTTCTTCAGGCATGGAAACACAAGAGGTGAAAAGGTGAATAAAAGCATTTCTACCACAATAATCTATGTTCTAATGATGACTCCTATAATGGTGCGTGCTCTTCTACATGGGAGAGACATTCATTTTGACCAAAATAACTCGGGGCGCATGGAAAGTCAAAATGTTCCTAAGACACCTCTCTCTCACTGAGAAAAGCGTTCTTCAGGCATGGAACACAAACGGTGAATAGGTGAATAAAAGCATTTCTACCACAATAATCTATGTTCTAATGATGACTCCTATAATGGTGCGTGCTCTTCTACATGGGAGAGACATTCATATTGACCAAAATAACCGGGGCGCATGGAAAGTCAAAATGTTCCTAAGACACCTCTCTCTCACTGAGAAAAGCGTTCTTCAGGCATGGAAACACAAACGGTGAATAGGTGAATAAAAGCATTTCTACCACAATAATCTATGTTCTAATGATGACTCCTATAATGGTGCGTGCTCTTCTACATGGGAGAGACATTCATATTGACCAAAATAACTCGGGGCGCATGGAAAGTCAAAATGTTCCTAAGACACCTCTCTCTCACTGAGAAAAGCGTTCTTCAGGCATGGAAACACAAGAGGTGAAAAGGTGAATAAAAGCATTTCTACCACAATAATCTATGTTCTAATGATGACTCCTATAATGGTGCGTGCTCTTCTACATGGGAGAGACATTCATATTGACCAAAATAACTCGGGGCGCATGGAAAGTCAAAATATTCCTAAAACACCTCTCTCTCACTGAGAAAAGCGTTCTTCAGGCATGGAAACACAAGAGGTGAAAAGGTGAATAAAAGCATTTCTACGACAATAATCTATGTTCTAATGATGACTCCTATAATGGTGCGTGCTCTTCTACATGGGAGAGACATTCATATTGACCAAAATAACTCGGGGCGCATGGAAAGTCAAAATGTTCCTAAGACACCTCTCTCTCACTGAGAAAAGCGTTTTTCAGGCATGGAACACAAACGGTGAATAGGTGAATAAAAGCATTTCTACCACAATAATCTATGTTCTAATGATGACTCCTATAATGGTGCGTGCTCTTCTACATGGGAGAGACATTCATATTGACCAAAATAACTCGGGGCGCATGGAAAGTCAAAATGTTCCTAAGACACCTCTCTCTCACTGAGAAAAGCGTTCTTCAGGCATGGAAACACAAACGGTGAATAGGTGAATAAAAGCATTTCTACCACAATAATCTATGTTCTAATGATGACTCCTATAATGGTGCGTGCTCTTCTACATGGGAGAGACATTCATATTGACCAAAATAACTCGGGGCGCATGGAAAGTCAAAATGTTCCTAAGACACCTCTCTCTCACTGAGAAAAGCGTTCTTCAGGCATGGAACACAAACGGTGAATAGGTGAATAAAAGCATTTCTACCACAATAATCTATGTTCTAATGATGACTCCTATAATGGTGCGTGCTCTTCTACATGGGAGAGACATTCATATTGACCAAAATAACTCGGGGCGCATGGAAAGTCAAAATGTTCCTAAGACACCTCTCTCTCACTGAGAAAAGCGTTCTTCAGGCATGGAAACACAAACGGTGAATAGGTGAATAAAAGCATTTCTACCACAATAATCTATGTTCTAATGATGACTCCTATAATGGTGCGTGCTCTTCTACATGGGAGAGACATTCATATTGACCAAAATAACTCGGGGCGCATGGAAAGTCAAAATGTTCCTAAGACACCTCTCTCTCACTGAGAAAAGCGTTCTTCAGGCATGGAAACACAAGAGGTGAAAAGGTGAATAAAAGCATTTCTACCACAATAATCTATGTTCTAATGATGACTCCTATAATGGTGCGTGCTCTTCTACATGGGAGAGACATTCATATTGACCAATATAACTCGGGGCGCATGGAAAGTCAAAATGTTCCTAAGACACCTCTCTCTCACTGAGAAAAGCGTTTTTCAGGCATGGAACACAAGAGGTGAAAAGGTGAATAAAAGCAATTCTACCACAATAATCTATGTTCTAATGATGACTGCTATAATGGTGCGTGCTCTTCTACATGGGAGAGACATTCATATTGACCAAAATAACTCGGGGCGCATGGAAAGTCAAAATGTTCCTAAGACACCTCTCTCTCACTGAGAAAAGCATTCTTCAGGCATGGAAACACAAACGGTGAATAGGTGAATAAAAGAATTTCTACCACAATAATCTATGTTCTAATGATGACTCCTATAATGGTGCGTGCTCTTCTACATGGGAGAGACATTCATATTGACCAAAATAACTCGGGGCGCATGGAAAGTCAAAATGTTCCTAAGACACCTCTCTCTCACTGAGAAAAGCGTTCTTCAGGCATGGAAACACAAGAGGTGAAAAGGTGAATAAAAGCATTTCTACCACAATAATCTATGTTCTAATGATGACTCCTATAATGGTGCGTGCTCATCTACATGGGAGAGACATTCATATTGACCAATATAACTCGGGGCGCATGGAAAGTCAAAATGTTCCTAAGACACCTCTCTCTCACTGAGAAAAGCGTTCTTCAGGCATGGAAACACAAGAGGTGAAAAGGTGAATAAAAGCATTTCTACCACAATAATCTATGTTCTAATGATGACTCCTATAATGGTGCGTGCTCTTCTACATGGGAGAGACATTCATATTGACCAATATAACTCGGGGCGCATGGAAAGTCAAAATGTTCCTAAGACACCTCTCTCTCACTGAGAAAAGCGTTTTTCAGGCATGGAACACAAGAGGTGAAAAGGTGAATAAAAGCAATTCTACCACAATAATCTATGTTCTAATGATGACTGCTATAATGGTGCGTGCTCTTCTACATGGGAGAGACATTCATATTGACCAAAATAACTCGGGGCGCATGGAAAGTCAAAATGTTCCTAAGACACCTCTCTCTCACTGAGAAAAGCGTTCTTCAGGCATGGAAACACAAACGGTGAATAGGTGAATAAAAGAATTTCTACCACAATAATCTATGTTCTAATGATGACTCCTATAATGGTGCGTGCTCTTCTACATGGGAGAGACATTCATATTGACCAAAATAACTCGGGGCGCATGGAAAGTCAAAATGTTCCTAAGACACCTCTCTCTCACTGAGAAAAGCGTTCTTCAGGCATGGAAACACAAGAGGTGAAAAGGTGAATAAAAGCATTTCTACCACAATAATCTATGTTCTAATGATGACTCCTATAATGGTGCGTGCTCATCTACATGGGAGAGACATTCATATTGACCAATATAACTCGGGGCGCATGGAAAGTCAAAATGTTCCTAAGACACCTCTCTCTCACTGAGAAAAGCGTTCTTCAGGCATGGAAACACAAGAGGTGAAAAGGTGAATAAAAGCATTTCTACCACAATAATCTATGTTCTAATGATGACTCCTATAATGGTGCGTGCTCTTCTACATGGGAGAGACATTCATTTTGACCAAAATAACTCGGGGCGCATGGAAAGTCAAAATGTTCCTAAGACACCTCTCTCTCACTGAGAAAAGCGTTCTTCAGGCATGGAACACAAACGGTGAATAGGTGAATAAAAGCATTTCTACCACAATAATCTATGTTCTAATGATGACTCCTATAATGGTGCGTGCTCTTCTACATGGGAGAGACATTCATATTGACCAAAATAACCGGGGCGCATGGAAAGTCAAAATGTTCCTAAGACACCTCTCTCTCACTGAGAAAAGCGTTCTTCAGGCATGGAAACACAAACGGTGAATAGGTGAATAAAAGCATTTCTACCACAATAATCTATGTTCTAATGATGACTCCTATAATGGTGCGTGCTCTTCTACATGGGAGAGACATTCATATTGACCAAAATAACTCGGGGCGCATGGAAAGTCAAAATGTTCCTAAGACACCTCTCTCTCACTGAGAAAAGCGTTCTTCAGGCATGGAAACACAAGAGGTGAAAAGGTGAATAAAAGCATTTCTACCACAATAATCTATGTTCTAATGATGACTCCTATAATGGTGCGTGCTCTTCTACATGGGAGAGACATTCATATTGACCAAAATAACTCGGGGCGCATGGAAAGTCAAAATATTCCTAAAACACCTCTCTCTCACTGAGAAAAGCGTTCTTCAGGCATGGAAACACAAGAGGTGAAAAGGTGAATAAAAGCATTTCTACGACAATAATCTATGTTCTAATGATGACTCCTATAATGGTGCGTGCTCTTCTACATGGGAGAGACATTCATATTGACCAAAATAACTCGGGGCGCATGGAAAGTCAAAATGTTCCTAAGACACCTCTCTCTCACTGAGAAAAGCGTTTTTCAGGCATGGAACACAAACGGTGAATAGGTGAATAAAAGCATTTCTACCACAATAATCTATGTTCTAATGATGACTCCTATAATGGTGCGTGCTCTTCTACATGGGAGAGACATTCATATTGACCAAAATAACTCGGGGCGCATGGAAAGTCAAAATGTTCCTAAGACACCTCTCTCTCACTGAGAAAAGCGTTCTTCAGGCATGGAAACACAAACGGTGAATAGGTGAATAAAAGCATTTCTACCACAATAATCTATGTTCTAATGATGACTCCTATAATGGTGCGTGCTCTTCTACATGGGAGAGACATTCATATTGACCAAAATAACTCGGGGCGCATGGAAAGTCAAAATGTTCCTAAGACACCTCTCTCTCACTGAGAAAAGCGTTCTTCAGGCATGGAAACACAAGAGGTGAAAAGGTGAATAAAAGCATTTCTACGACAATAATCTATGTTCTAATGATGACTCCTATAATGGTGCGTGCTCTTCTACATGGGAGAGACATTCATATTGACCAAAATAACTCGGGGCGCATGGAAAGTCAAAATGTTCCTAAGACACCTCTCTCTCACTGAGAAAAGCGTTCTTCAGGCATGGAACACAAACGGTGAATAGGTGAATAAAAGCATTTCTACCACAATAATCTATGTTCTAATGATGACTCCTATAATGGTGCGTGCTCTTCTACATGGGAGAGACATTCATATTGACCAAAATAACTCGGGGCGCATGGAAAGTCAAAATGTTCCTAAGACACCTCTCTCTCACTGAGAAAAGCGTTCTTCAGGCATGGAAACACAAGAGGTGAAAAGGTGAATAAAAGCATTTCTACCACAATAATCTATGTTCTAATGATGACTCCTATAATGGTGCGTGCTCTTCTACATGGGAGAGACATTCATATTGACCAAAATAACTCGGGGCGCATGGAAAGTCAAAATATTCCTAAAACACCTCTCTCTCACTGAGAAAAGCGTTCTTCAGGCATGGAAACACAAGAGGTGAAAAGGTGAATAAAAGCATTTCTACGACAATAATCTATGTTCTAATGATGACTCCTATAATGGTGCGTGCTCTTCTACATGGGAGAGACATTCATATTGACCAAAATAACTCGGGGCGCATGGAAAGTCAAAATGTTCCTAAGACACCTCTCTCTCACTGAGAAAAGCGTTCTTCAGGCATGGAACACAAACGGTGAATAGGTGAATAAAAGCATTTCTACCACAATAATCTATGTTCTAATGATGACTCCTATAATGGTGCGTGCTCTTCTACATGGGAGAGACATTCATATTGACCAAAATAACTCGGGGCGCATGGAAAGTCAAAATGTTCCTAAGACACCTCTCTCTCACTGAGAAAAGCGTTCTTCAGGCATGGAAACACAAGAGGTGAAAAGGTGAATAAAAGCATTTCTACCACAATAATCTATGTTCTAATGATGACTCCTATAATGGTGCGTGCTCTTCTACATGGGAGAGACATTCATATTGACCAAAATAACTCGGGGCGCATGGAAAGTCAAAATGTTCCTAAGACACCTCTCTCTCACTGAGAAAAGCGTTCTTCAGGCATGGAAACACAAACGGTGAATAGGTGAATAAAAGCATTTCTACCACAATAATCTATGTTCTAATGATGACTCCTATAATGGTGCGTGCTCTTCTACATGGGAGAGACATTCATATTGACCAAAATAACTCGGGGCGCATGGAAAGTCAAAATGTTCCTAAGACACCTCTCTCTCACTGAGAAAAGCGTTCTTCAGGCATGGAAACACAAGAGGTGAAAAGGTGAATAAAAGCAATTCTACCACAATAATCTATGTTCTAATGATGACTCCTATAATGGTGCGTGCTCTTCTACATGGGAGAGACATTCATATTGACCAATATAACTCGGGGCGCATGGAAAGTCAAAATGTTCCTAAGACACCTCTCTCTCACTGAGAAAAGCGTTTTTCAGGCATGGAACACAAGAGGTGAAAAGGTGAATAAAAGCAATTTTACCACAATAATCTATGTTCTAATGATGACTCCTATAATGGTGCGTGCTCTTCTACATGGGAGAGACATTCATATTGACCAAAATAACTCGGGGCGCATGGAAAGTCAAAATGTTCCTAAGACACCTCTCTCTCACTGAGAAAAGCGTTCTTCAGGCATGGAAACACAAGAGGTGAAAAGGTGAATAAAAGCATTTCTACCACAATAATCTATGTTCTAATGATGACTCCTATAATGGTGCGTGCTCTTCTACATGGGAGAGACATTCATATTGACCAAAATAACTCGGGGCGCATGGAAAGTCAAAATGTTCCTAAGACACCTCTCTCTCACTGAGAAAAGCGTTCTTCAGGCATGGAAACACAAGAGGTGAAAAGGTGAATAAAAGCAATTCTACCACAATAATCTATGTTCTAATGATGACTCCTATAATGGTGCGTGCTCTTCTACATGGGAGAGACATTCATATTGACCAAAATAACTCGGGGCGCATGGAAAGTCAAAATGTTCCTAAGACACCTCTCTCTCACTGAGAAAAGCGTTCTTCAGGCATGGAAACACAAACGGTGAATAGGTGAATAAAATAATTTCTACCACAATAATCTATGTTCTAATGATGACTCCTATAATGGTGCGTGCTCTTCTACATGGGAGAGACATTCATATTGACCAAAATAACTCGGGGCGCATGGAAAGTCAAAATGTTCCTAAGACACCTCTCTCTCACTGAGAAAAGCGTTCTTCAGGCATGGAACACAAACGGTGAATAGGTGAATAAAAGCATTTCTACCACAATAATCTATGTTCTAATGATGACTCCTATAATGGTGCGTGCTCTTCTACATGGGAGAGACATTCATATTGACCAAAATAACTCGGGGCGCATGGAAAGTCAAAATGTTCCTAAGACACCTCTCTCTCACTGAGAAAAGCGTTCTTCAGGCATGGAAACACAAACGGTGAATAGGTGAATAAAAGCATTTCTACCACAATAATCTATGTTCTAATGATGACTCCTATAATGGTGCGTGCTCTTCTACATGGGAGAGACATTCATATTGACCAAAATAACTCGGGGCGCATGGAAAGTCAAAATGTTCCTAAGACACCTCTCTCTCACTGAGAAAAGCGTTCTTCAGGCATGGAAACACAAGAGGTGAAAAGGTGAATAAAAGCATTTCTACCACAATAATCTATGTTCTAATGATGACTCCTATAATGGTGCGTGCTCTTCTACATGGAAGAGACATTCATATTGACCAAAATAACTCGGGGCGCATGGAAAGTCAAAATATTCCTAAAACACCTCTCTCTCACTGAGAAAAGCGTTCTTCAGGCATGGAAACACAAGAGGTGAAAAGGTGAATAAAAGCATTTCTACGACAATAATCTATGTTCTAATGATGACTCCTATAATGGTGCGTGCTCTTCTACATGGGAGAGACATTCATATTGACCAAAATAACTCGGGGCGCATGGAAAGTCAAAATGTTCCTAAGACACCTCTCTCTCACTGAGAAAAGCGTTCTTCAGGCATGGAAACACAAGAGGTGAAAAGGTGAATAAAAGCATTTCTACCACAATAATCTATGTTCTAATGATGACTCCTATAATGGTGCGTGCTCTTCTACATGGGAGAGACATTCATATTGACCAATATAACTCGGGGCGCATGGAAAGTCAAAATGTTCCTAAGACACCTCTCTCTCACTGAGAAAAGCGTTTTTCAAGCATGGAACACAAGAGGTGAAAAGGTGAATAAAAGCATTTCTACCACAATAATCTATGTTCTAATGATGACTCCTATAATGGTGCGTGATCATCTACATGGGAGAGACATTCATATTGACCAATATAACTCGGGGCGCATGGAAAGTCAAAATGTTCCTAAGACACCTCTCTCTCACTGAGAAAAGCGTTCTTCAGGCATGGAAACACAAGAGGTGAAAAGGTGAATAAAAGCATTTCTACCACAATAATCTATGTTCTAATGATGACTCCTATAATGGTGCGTGCTCTTCTACATGGGAGAGACATTCATATTGACCAAAATAACTCGGGGCGCATGGAAAGTCAAAATGTTCCTAAGACACCTCTCTCTCACTGAGAAAAGCGTTCTTCAGGCATGGAACACAAACGGTGAATAGGTGAATAAAAGCATTTCTACCACAATAATCTATGTTCTAATGATGACTCCTATAATGGTGCGTGCTCTTCTACATGGGAGAGACATTCATATTGACCAAAATAACTCGGGGCGCATGGAAAGTCAAAATGTTCCTAAGACACCTCTCTCTCACTGAGAAAAGCGTTCTTCAGGCATGGAAACACAAACGGTGAATAGGTGAATAAAAGCATTTCTACCACAATAATCTATGTTCTAATGATGACTCCTATAATGGTGCGTGCTCTTCTACATGGGAGAGACATTCATATTGACCAAAATAACTCGGGGCGCATGGAAAGTCAAAATGTTCCTAAGACACCTCTCTCTCACTGAGAAAAGCGTTCTTCAGGCATGGAAACACAAGAGGTGAAAAGGTGAATAAAAGCATTTCTACCACAATAATCTATGTTCTAATGATGACTCCTATAATGGTGCGTGCTCTTCTACATGGAAGAGACATTCATATTGACCAAAATAACTCGGGGCGCATGGAAAGTCAAAATATTCCTAAAACACCTCTCTCTCACTGAGAAAAGCGTTCTTCAGGCATGGAAACACAAGAGGTGAAAAGGTGAATAAAAGCATTTCTACCACAATAATCTATGTTCTAATGATGACTCCTATAATGGTGCGTGCTCTTCTACATGGAAGAGACATTCATATTGACCAAAATAACTCGGGGCGCATGGAAAGTCAAAATATTCCTAAAACACCTCTCTCTCACTGAGAAAAGCGTTCTTCAGGCATGGAAACACAAGAGGTGAAAAGGTGAATAAAAGCATTTCTACGACAATAATCTATGTTCTAATGATGACTCCTATAATGGTGCGTGCTCTTCTACATGGGAGAGACATTCATATTGACCAAAATAACTCGGGGCGCATGGAAAGTCAAAATGTTCCTAAGACACCTCTCTCTCACTGAGAAAAGCGTTCTTCAGGCATGGAAACACAAGAGGTGAAAAGGTGAATAAAAGCATTTCTACCACAATAATCTATGTTCTAATGATGACTCCTATAATGGTGCGTGCTCTTCTACATGGGAGAGACATTCATATTGACCAATATAACTCGGGGCGCATGGAAAGTCAAAATGTTCCTAAGACACCTCTCTCTCACTGAGAAAAGCGTTTTTCAAGCATGGAACACAAGAGGTGAAAAGGTGAATAAAAGCATTTCTACCACAATAATCTATGTTCTAATGATGACTCCTATAATGGTGCGTGCTCATCTACATGGGAGAGACATTCATATTGACCAATATAACTCGGGGCGCATGGAAAGTCAAAATGTTCCTAAGACACCTCTCTCTCACTGAGAAAAGCGTTCTTCAGGCATGGAAACACAAGAGGTGAAAAGGTGAATAAAAGCATTTCTACCACAATAATCTATGTTCTAATGATGACTCCTATAATGGTGCGTGCTCTTCTACATGGGAGAGACATTCATATTGACCAAAATAACTCGGGGCGCATGGAAAGTCAAAATGTTCCTAAGACACCTCTCTCTCACTGAGAAAAGCGTTCTTCAGGCATGGAACACAAACGGTGAATAGGTGAATAAAAGCATTTCTACCACAATAATCTATGTTCTAATGATGACTCCTATAATGGTGCGTGCTCTTCTACATGGGAGAGACATTCATATTGACCAAAATAACTCGGGGCGCATGGAAAGTCAAAATGTTCCTAAGACACCTCTCTCTCACTGAGAAAAGCGTTCTTCAGGCATGGAAACACAAGAGGTGAAAAGGTGAATAAAAGCATTTCTACCACAATAATCTATGTTCTAATGATGACTCCTATAATGGTGCGTGCTCTTCTACATGGAAGAGACATTCATATTGACCAAAATAACTCGGGGCGCATGGAAAGTCAAAATATTCCTAAAACACCTCTCTCTCACTGAGAAAAGCGTTCTTCAGGCATGGAAACACAAGAGGTGAAAAGGTGAATAAAAGCATTTCTACGACAATAATCTATGTTCTAATGATGACTCCTATAATGGTGCGTGCTCTTCTACATGGGAGAGACATTCATATTGACCAAAATAACTCGGGGCGCATGGAAAGTCAAAATGTTCCTAAGACACCTCTCTCTCACTGAGAAAAGCGTTTTTCAAGCATGGAACACAAGAGGTGAAAAGGTGAATAAAAGCATTTCTACCACAATAATCTATGTTCTAATGATGACTCCTATAATGGTGCGTGCTCATCTACATGGGAGAGACATTCATATTGACCAATATAACTCGGGGCGCATGGAAAGTCAAAATGTTCCTAAGACACCTCTCTCTCACTGAGAAAAGCGTTCTTCAGGCATGGAAACACAAACGGTGAATAGGTGAATAAAAGCATTTCTACCACAATAATCTATGTTCTAATGATGACTCCTATAATGGTGCGTGCTCTTCTACATGGGAGAGACATTCATATTGACCAAAATAACTCGGGGCGCATGGAAAGTCAAAATGTTCCTAAGACACCTCTCTCTCACTGAGAAAAGCGTTCTTCAGGCATGGAAACACAAGAGGTGAAAAGGTGAATAAAAGCATTTCTACCACAATAATCTATGTTCTAATGATGACTCCTATAATGGTGCGTGCTCTTCTACATGGAAGAGACATTCATATTGACCAAAATAACTCGGGGCGCATGGAAAGTCAAAATATTCCTAAAACACCTCTCTCTCACTGAGAAAAGCGTTCTTCAGGCATGGAAACACAAGAGGTGAAAAGGTGAATAAAAGCATTTCTACCACAATAATCTATGTTCTAATGATGACTCCTATAATGGTGCGTGCTCTTCTACATGGAAGAGACATTCATATTGACCAAAATAACTCGGGGCGCATGGAAAGTCAAAATATTCCTAAAACACCTCTCTCTCACTGAGAAAAGCGTTCTTCAGGCATGGAAACACAAGAGGTGAAAAGGTGAATAAAAGCATTTCTACCACAATAATCTATGTTCTAATGATGACTCCTATAATGGTGCGTGCTCTTCTACATGGGAGAGACATTCATATTGACCAATATAACTCGGGGCGCATGGAAAGTCAAAATGTTCCTAAGACACCTCTCTCTCACTGAGAAAAGCGTTTTTCAAGCATGGAACACAAGAGGTGAAAAGGTGAATAAAAGCATTTCTACCACAATAATCTATGTTCTAATGATGACTCCTATAATGGTGCGTGCTCATCTACATGGGAGAGACATTCATATTGACCAATATAACTCGGGGCGCATGGAAAGTCAAAATGTTCCTAAGACACCTCTCTCTCACTGAGAAAAGCGATCTTCAGGCATGGAAACACAAGAGGTGAAAAGGTGAATAAAAGCATTTCTACCACAATAATCTATGTTCTAATGATGACTCCTATAATGGTGCGTGCTCTTCTACATGGGAGAGACATTCATATTGACCAAAATAACTCGGGGCGCATGGAAAGTCAAAATGTTCCTAAGACACCTCTCTCTCACTGAGAAAAGCGTTCTTCAGGCATGGAACACAAACGGTGAATAGGTGAATAAAAGCATTTCTACCACAATAATCTATGTTCTAATGATGACTCCTATAATGGTGCGTGCTCTTCTACATGGGAGAGACATTCATATTGACCAAAATAACTCGGGGCGCATGGAAAGTCAAAATGTTCCTAAGACACCTCTCTCTCACTGAGAAAAGCGTTCTTCAGGCATGGAAACACAAGAGGTGAAAAGGTGAATAAAAGCATTTCTACCACAATAATCTATGTTCTAATGATGACTCCTATAATGGTGCGTGCTCTTCTACATGGAAGAGACATTCATATTGACCAAAATAACTCGGGGCGCATGGAAAGTCAAAATATTCCTAAAACACCTCTCTCTCACTGAGAAAAGCGTTCTTCAGGCATGGAAACACAAGAGGTGAAAAGGTGAATAAAAGCATTTCTACGACAATAATCTATGTTCTAATGATGACTCCTATAATGGTGCGTGCTCTTCTACATGGGAGAGACATTCATATTGACCAAAATAACTCGGGGCGCATGGAAAGTCAAAATGTTCCTAAGACACCTCTCTCTCACTGAGAAAAGCGTTTTTCAAGCATGGAACACAAGAGGTGAAAAGGTGAATAAAAGCATTTCTACCACAATAATCTATGTTCTAATGATGACTCCTATAATGGTGCGTGCTCATCTACATGGGAGAGACATTCATATTGACCAATATAACTCGGGGCGCATGGAAAGTCAAAATGTTCCTAAGACACCTCTCTCTCACTGAGAAAAGCGTTCTTCAGGCATGGAAACACAAGAGGTGAAAAGGTGAATAAAAGCATTTCTACCACAATAATCTATGTTCTAATGATGACTCCTATAATGGTGCGTGCTCTTCTACATGGGAGAGACATTCATATTGACCAAAATAACTCGGGGCGCATGGAAAGTCAAAATGTTCCTAAGACACCTCTCTCTCACTGAGAAAAGCGTTCTTCAGGCATGGAACACAAACGGTGAATAGGTGAATAAAAGCATTTCTACCACAATAATCTATGTTCTAATGATGACTCCTATAATGGTGCGTGCTCTTCTACATGGGAGAGACATTCATATTGACCAAAATAACTCGGGGCGCATGGAAAGTCAAAATGTTCCTAAGACACCTCTCTCTCACTGAGAAAAGCGTTCTTCAGGCATGGAAACACAAACGGTGAATAGGTGAATAAAAGCATTTCTACCACAATAATCTATGTTCTAATGATGACTCCTATAATGGTGCGTGCTCTTCTACATGGGAGAGACATTCATATTGACCAAAATAACTCGGGGCGCATGGAAAGTCAAAATGTTCCTAAGACACCTCTCTCTCACTGAGAAAAGCGTTCTTCAGGCATGGAAACACAAGAGGTGAAAAGGTGAATAAAAGCATTTCTACCACAATAATCTATGTTCTACTGATGACTCCTATAATGGTGCGTGCTCTTCTACATGGGAGAGACATTCATATTGACCAAAATAACTCGGGGCGCATGGAAAGTCAAAATATTCCTACAACACCTCTCTCTCACTGAGAAAAGCGTTCTTCAGGCATGGAAACACAAGAGGTGAAAAGGTGAATAAAAGCATTTCTACGACAATAATCTATGTTCTAATGATGACTCCTATAATGGTGCGTGCTCTTCTACATGGGAGAGACATTCATATTGACCAAAATAACTCGGGGCGCATGGAAAGTCAAAATGTTCCTAAGACACCTCTCTCTCACTGAGAAAAGCGTTCTTCAGGCATGGAACACAAACGGTGAATAGGTGAATAAAAGCATTTCTACCACAATAATCTATGTTCTAATGATGACTCCTATAATGGTGCGTGCTCTTCTACATGGGAGAGACATTCATATTGACCAAAATAACTCGGGGCGCATGGAAAGTCAAAATGTTCCTAAGACACCTCTCTCTCACTGAGAAAAGCGTTCTTCAGGCATGGAAACACAAACGGTGAATAGGTGAATAAAAGCATTTCTACCACAATAATCTATGTTCTAATGATGACTCCTATAATGGTGCGTGCTCTTCTACATGGGAGAGACATTCATATTGACTAAAATAACTCGGGGCGCATGGAAAGTCAAAATGTTCCTAAGACACCTCTCTCTCACTGAGAAAAGCGTTCTTCAGGCATGGAAACACAAGAGGTGAAAAGGTGAATAAAAGCATTTCTACCACAATAATCTATGTTCTAATGATGACTCCTATAATGGTGCGTGCTCTTCTACATGGGAGAGACATTCATATTGACCAAAATAACTCGGGGCGCATGGAAAGTCAAAATGTTCCTAAGACACCTCTCTCTCACTGAGAAAAGCGTTCTTCAGGCATGGAAACACAAGAGGTGAAAAGGTGAATAAAAGCATTTCTACCACAATAATCTATGTTCTAATGATGACTCCTATAATGGTGCGTGCTCTTCTACATGGAAGAGACATTCATATTGACCAAAATAACTCGGGGCGCATGGAAAGTCAAAATATTCCTAAAACACCTCTCTCTCACTGAGAAAAGCGTTCTTCAGGCATGGAAACACAAGAGGTGAAAAGGTGAATAAAAGCATTTCTACGACAATAATCTATGTTCTAATGATGACTCCTATAATGGTGCGTGCTCTTCTACATGGGAGAGACATTTATATTGACCAAAATAACTCGGGGCGCATGGAAAGTCAAAATGTTCCTAAGACACCTCTCTCTCACTGAGAAAAGCGTTCTTCAGGCATGGAAACACAAGAGGTGAAAAGGTGAATAAAAGCATTTCTACCACAATAATCTATGTTCTAATGATGACTCCTATAATGGTGCGTGCTCTTCTACATGGGAGAGACATTCATATTGACCAATATAACTCGGGGCGCATGGAAAGTCAAAATGTTCCTAAGACACCTCTCTCTCACTGAGAAAAGCGTTTTTCAAGCATGGAACACAAGAGGTGAAAAGGTGAATAAAAGCATTTCTACCACAATAATCTATGTTCTAATGATGACTCCTATAATGGTGCGTGATCATCTACATGGGAGAGACATTCATATTGACCAATATAACTCGGGGCGCATGGAAAGTCAAAATGTTCCTAAGACACCTCTCTCTCACTGAGAAAAGCGTTCTTCAGGCATGGAAACACAAGAGGTGAAAAGGTGAATAAAAGCATTTCTACCACAATAATCTATGTTCTAATGATGACTCCTATAATGGTGCGTGCTCTTCTACATGGGAGAGACATTCATATTGACCAAAATAACTCGGGGCGCATGGAAAGTCAAAATGTTCCTAAGACACCTCTCTCTCACTGAGAAAAGCGTTCTTCAGGCATGGAACACAAACGGTGAATAGGTGAATAAAAGCATTTCTACCACAATAATCTATGTTCTAATGATGACTCCTATAATGGTGCGTGCTCTTCTACATGGGAGAGACATTCATATTGACCAAAATAACTCGGGGCGCATGGAAAGTCAAAATGTTCCTAAGACACCTCTCTCTCACTGAGAAAAGCGTTCTTCAGGCATGGAAACACAAGAGGTGAAAAGGTGAATAAAAGCATTTCTACCACAATAATCTATGTTCTAATGATGACTCCTATAATGGTGCGTGCTCTTCTACATGGAAGAGACATTCATATTGACCAAAATAACTCGGGGCGCATGGAAAGTCAAAATATTCCTAAAACACCTCTCTCTCACTGAGAAAAGCGTTCTTCAGGCATGGAAACACAAGAGGTGAAAAGGTGAATAAAAGCATTTCTACGACAATAATCTATGTTCTAATGATGACTCCTATAATGGTGCGTGCTCTTCTACATGGGAGAGACATTCATATTGACCAAAATAACTCGGGGCGCATGGAAAGTCAAAATGTTCCTAAGACACCTCTCTCTCACTGAGAAAAGCGTTTTTCAAGCATGGAACACAAGAGGTGAAAAGGTGAATAAAAGCATTTCTACCACAATAATCTATGTTCTAATGATGACTCCTATAATGGTGCGTGCTCATCTACATGGGAGAGACATTCATATTGACCAATATAACTCGGGGCGCATGGAAAGTCAAAATGTTCCTAAGACACCTCTCTCTCACTGAGAAAAATTTCTTCAGGCATGGAAACACAAGAGGTGAAAAGGTGAATAAAAGCATTTCTACCACAATAATCTATGTTCTAATGATGACTCCTATAATGGTGCGTGCTCTTCTACATGGGAGAGACATTCATATTGACCAAAATAACTCGGGGCGCATGGAAAGTCAAAATGTTCCTAAGACACCTCTCTCTCACTGAGAAAAGCGTTCTTCAGGCATGGAACACAAACGGTGAATAGGTGAATAAAAGCATTTCTACCACAATAATCTATGTTCTAATGATGACTCCTATAATGGTGCGTGCTCTTCTACATGGGAGAGACATTCATATTGACCAAAATAACTCGGGGCGCATGGAAAGTCAAAATGTTCCTAAGACACCTCTCTCTCACTGAGAAAAGCGTTCTTCAGGCATGGAAACACAAACGGTGAATAGGTGAATAAAAGCATTTCTACCACAATAATCTATGTTCTAATGATGACTCCTATAATGGTGCGTGCTCTTCTACATGGGAGAGACATTCATATTGACCAAAATAACTCGGGGCGCATGGAAAGTCAAAATGTTCCTAAGACACCTCTCTCTCACTGAGAAAAGCGTTCTTCAGGCATGGAAACACAAGAGGTGAAAAGGTGAATAAAAGCATTTCTACCACAATAATCTATGTTCTAATGATGACTCCTATAATGGTGCGTGCTCTTCTACATGGGAGAGACATTCATATTGACCAAAATAACTCGGGGCGCATGGAAAGTCAAAATGTTCCTAAGACACCTCTCTCTCACTGAGAAAAGCGTTCTTCAGGCATGGAAACACAAGAGGTGAAAAGGTGAATAAAAGCATTTCTACCACAATAATCTATGTTCTAATGATGACTCCTATAATGGTGCGTGCTCTTCTACATGGGAGAGACATTCATATTGACCAATATAACTCGGGGCGCATGGAAAGTCAAAATGATCCTAAGACACCTCTCTCTCACTGAGAAAAGCGTTTTTCAGGCATGGAACACAAGAGGTGAAAAGGTGAATAAAAGCAATTCTACCACAATAATCTATGTTCTAATGATGACTCCTATAATGGTGCGTGCTCTTCTACATGGGAGAGACATTCATATTGACCAAAATAACTCGGGGCGCATGGAAAGTCAAAATGTTCCTAAGACACCTCTCTCTCACTGAGAAAAGCGTTCTTCAGGCATGGAAACACAAACGGTGAATAGGTGAATAAAAGAATTTCTACCACAATAATCTATGTTCTAATGATGACTCCTATAATGGTGCGTGCTCTTCTACATGGAAGAGACATTCATATTGACCAAAATAACTCGGGGCGCATGGAAAGTCAAAATGTTCCTAAGACACCTCTCTCTCACTGAGAAAAGCGTTCTTCAGGCATGGAAACACAAGAGGTGAAAAGGTGAATAAAAGCATTTCTACCACAATAATCTATGTTCTAATGATGACTCCTATAATGGTGCGTGCTCATCTACATGGGAGAGACATTCATATTGACCAATATAACTCGGGGCGCATGGAAAGTCAAAATGTTCCTAAGACACCTCTCTCTCACTGAGAAAAGCGTTCTTCAGGCATGGAAACACAAGAGGTGAAAAGGTGAATAAAAGCATTTCTACCACAATAATCTATGTTCTAATGATGACTCCTATAATGGTGCGTGCTCTTCTACATGGGAGAGACATTCATATTGACCAAAATAACTCGGGGCGCATGGAAAGTCAAAATGTTCCTAAGACACCTCTCTCTCACTGAGAAAAGCGTTCTTCAGGCATGGAACACAAACGGTGAATAGGTGAATAAAAGCATTTCTACCACAATAATCTATGTTCTAATGATGACTCCTATAATGGTGCGTGCTCTTCTACATGGGAGAGACATTCATATTGACCAAAATAACTCGGGGCGCATGGAAAGTCAAAATGTTCCTAAGACACCTCTCTCTCACTGAGAAAAGCGTTCTTCAGGCATGGAAACACAAACGGTGAATAGGTGAATAAAAGCATTTCTACCACAATAATCTATGTTCTAATGATGACTCCTATAATGGTGCGTGCTCTTCTACATGGGAGAGACATTCATATTGACCAAAATAACTCGGGGCGCATGGAAAGTCAAAATGTTCCTAAGACACCTCTCTCTCACTGAGAAAAGCGTTCTTCAGGCATGGAAACACAAGAGGTGAAAAGGTGAATAAAAGCATTTCTACCACAATAATCTATGTTCTAATGATGACTCCTATAATGGTGCGTGCTCTTCTACATGGGAGAGACATTCATATTGACCAATATAACTCGGGGCGCATGGAAAGTCAAAATGTTCCTAAGACACCTCTCTCTCACTGAGAAAAGCGTTTTTCAGGCATGGAACACAAGAGGTGAAAAGGTGAATAAAAGCAATTCTACCACAATAATCTATGTTCTAATGATGACTGCTATAATGGTGCGTGCTCTTCTACATGGGAGAGACATTCATATTGACCAAAATAACTCGGGGCGCATGGAAAGTCAAAATGTTCCTAAGACACCTCTCTCTCACTGAGAAAAGCGTTCTTCAGGCATGGAAACACAAACGGTGAATAGGTGAATAAAAGAATTTCTACCACAATAATCTATGTTCTAATGATGACTCCTATAATGGTGCGTGCTCTTCTACATGGGAGAGACATTCATATTGACCAAAATAACTCGGGGCGCATGGAAAGTCAAAATGTTCCTAAGACACCTCTCTCTCACTGAGAAAAGCGTTCTTCAGGCATGGAAACACAAGAGGTGAAAAGGTGAATAAAAGCATTTCTACCACAATAATCTATGTTCTAATGATGACTCCTATAATGGTGCGTGCTCATCTACATGGGAGAGACATTCATATTGACCAATATAACTCGGGGCGCATGGAAAGTCAAAATGTTCCTAAGACACCTCTCTCTCACTGAGAAAAGCGTTCTTCAGGCATGGAAACACAAGAGGTGAAAAGGTGAATAAAAGCATTTCTACCACAATAATCTATGTTCTAATGATGACTCCTATAATGGTGCGTGCTCTTCTACATGGGAGAGACATTCATTTTGACCAAAATAACTCGGGGCGCATGGAAAGTCAAAATGTTCCTAAGACACCTCTCTCTCACTGAGAAAAGCGTTCTTCAGGCATGGAACACAAACGGTGAATAGGTGAATAAAAGCATTTCTACCACAATAATCTATGTTCTAATGATGACTCCTATAATGGTGCGTGCTCTTCTACATGGGAGAGACATTCATATTGACCAAAATAACCGGGGCGCATGGAAAGTCAAAATGTTCCTAAGACACCTCTCTCTCACTGAGAAAAGCGTTCTTCAGGCATGGAAACACAAACGGTGAATAGGTGAATAAAAGCATTTCTACCACAATAATCTATGTTCTAATGATGACTCCTATAATGGTGCGTGCTCTTCTACATGGGAGAGACATTCATATTGACCAAAATAACTCGGGGCGCATGGAAAGTCAAAATGTTCCTAAGACACCTCTCTCTCACTGAGAAAAGCGTTCTTCAGGCATGGAAACACAAGAGGTGAAAAGGTGAATAAAAGCATTTCTACCACAATAATCTATGTTCTAATGATGACTCCTATAATGGTGCGTGCTCTTCTACATGGGAGAGACATTCATATTGACCAAAATAACTCGGGGCGCATGGAAAGTCAAAATATTCCTAAAACACCTCTCTCTCACTGAGAAAAGCGTTCTTCAGGCATGGAAACACAAGAGGTGAAAAGGTGAATAAAAGCATTTCTACGACAATAATCTATGTTCTAATGATGACTCCTATAATGGTGCGTGCTCTTCTACATGGGAGAGACATTCATATTGACCAAAATAACTCGGGGCGCATGGAAAGTCAAAATGTTCCTAAGACACCTCTCTCTCACTGAGAAAAGCGTTTTTCAGGCATGGAACACAAACGGTGAATAGGTGAATAAAAGCATTTCTACCACAATAATCTATGTTCTAATGATGACTCCTATAATGGTGCGTGCTCTTCTACATGGGAGAGACATTCATATTGACCAAAATAACTCGGGGCGCATGGAAAGTCAAAATGTTCCTAAGACACCTCTCTCTCACTGAGAAAAGCGTTCTTCAGGCATGGAAACACAAACGGTGAATAGGTGAATAAAAGCATTTCTACCACAATAATCTATGTTCTAATGATGACTCCTATAATGGTGCGTGCTCTTCTACATGGGAGAGACATTCATATTGACCAAAATAACTCGGGGCGCATGGAAAGTCAAAATGTTCCTAAGACACCTCTCTCTCACTGAGAAAAGCGTTCTTCAGGCATGGAACACAAACGGTGAATAGGTGAATAAAAGCATTTCTACCACAATAATCTATGTTCTAATGATGACTCCTATAATGGTGCGTGCTCTTCTACATGGGAGAGACATTCATATTGACCAAAATAACTCGGGGCGCATGGAAAGTCAAAATGTTCCTAAGACACCTCTCTCTCACTGAGAAAAGCGTTCTTCAGGCATGGAAACACAAACGGTGAATAGGTGAATAAAAGCATTTCTACCACAATAATCTATGTTCTAATGATGACTCCTATAATGGTGCGTGCTCTTCTACATGGGAGAGACATTCATATTGACCAAAATAACTCGGGGCGCATGGAAAGTCAAAATGTTCCTAAGACACCTCTCTCTCACTGAGAAAAGCGTTCTTCAGGCATGGAAACACAAGAGGTGAAAAGGTGAATAAAAGCATTTCTACCACAATAATCTATGTTCTAATGATGACTCCTATAATGGTGCGTGCTCTTCTACATGGGAGAGACATTCATATTGACCAATATAACTCGGGGCGCATGGAAAGTCAAAATGTTCCTAAGACACCTCTCTCTCACTGAGAAAAGCGTTTTTCAGGCATGGAACACAAGAGGTGAAAAGGTGAATAAAAGCAATTCTACCACAATAATCTATGTTCTAATGATGACTGCTATAATGGTGCGTGCTCTTCTACATGGGAGAGACATTCATATTGACCAAAATAACTCGGGGCGCATGGAAAGTCAAAATGTTCCTAAGACACCTCTCTCTCACTGAGAAAAGCATTCTTCAGGCATGGAAACACAAACGGTGAATAGGTGAATAAAAGAATTTCTACCACAATAATCTATGTTCTAATGATGACTCCTATAATGGTGCGTGCTCTTCTACATGGGAGAGACATTCATATTGACCAAAATAACTCGGGGCGCATGGAAAGTCAAAATGTTCCTAAGACACCTCTCTCTCACTGAGAAAAGCGTTCTTCAGGCATGGAAACACAAGAGGTGAAAAGGTGAATAAAAGCATTTCTACCACAATAATCTATGTTCTAATGATGACTCCTATAATGGTGCGTGCTCATCTACATGGGAGAGACATTCATATTGACCAATATAACTCGGGGCGCATGGAAAGTCAAAATGTTCCTAAGACACCTCTCTCTCACTGAGAAAAGCGTTCTTCAGGCATGGAAACACAAGAGGTGAAAAGGTGAATAAAAGCATTTCTACCACAATAATCTATGTTCTAATGATGACTCCTATAATGGTGCGTGCTCTTCTACATGGGAGAGACATTCATATTGACCAATATAACTCGGGGCGCATGGAAAGTCAAAATGTTCCTAAGACACCTCTCTCTCACTGAGAAAAGCGTTTTTCAGGCATGGAACACAAGAGGTGAAAAGGTGAATAAAAGCAATTCTACCACAATAATCTATGTTCTAATGATGACTGCTATAATGGTGCGTGCTCTTCTACATGGGAGAGACATTCATATTGACCAAAATAACTCGGGGCGCATGGAAAGTCAAAATGTTCCTAAGACACCTCTCTCTCACTGAGAAAAGCGTTCTTCAGGCATGGAAACACAAACGGTGAATAGGTGAATAAAAGAATTTCTACCACAATAATCTATGTTCTAATGATGACTCCTATAATGGTGCGTGCTCTTCTACATGGGAGAGACATTCATATTGACCAAAATAACTCGGGGCGCATGGAAAGTCAAAATGTTCCTAAGACACCTCTCTCTCACTGAGAAAAGCGTTCTTCAGGCATGGAAACACAAGAGGTGAAAAGGTGAATAAAAGCATTTCTACCACAATAATCTATGTTCTAATGATGACTCCTATAATGGTGCGTGCTCATCTACATGGGAGAGACATTCATATTGACCAATATAACTCGGGGCGCATGGAAAGTCAAAATGTTCCTAAGACACCTCTCTCTCACTGAGAAAAGCGTTCTTCAGGCATGGAAACACAAGAGGTGAAAAGGTGAATAAAAGCATTTCTACCACAATAATCTATGTTCTAATGATGACTCCTATAATGGTGCGTGCTCTTCTACATGGGAGAGACATTCATTTTGACCAAAATAACTCGGGGCGCATGGAAAGTCAAAATGTTCCTAAGACACCTCTCTCTCACTGAGAAAAGCGTTCTTCAGGCATGGAACACAAACGGTGAATAGGTGAATAAAAGCATTTCTACCACAATAATCTATGTTCTAATGATGACTCCTATAATGGTGCGTGCTCTTCTACATGGGAGAGACATTCATATTGACCAAAATAACCGGGGCGCATGGAAAGTCAAAATGTTCCTAAGACACCTCTCTCTCACTGAGAAAAGCGTTCTTCAGGCATGGAAACACAAACGGTGAATAGGTGAATAAAAGCATTTCTACCACAATAATCTATGTTCTAATGATGACTCCTATAATGGTGCGTGCTCTTCTACATGGGAGAGACATTCATATTGACCAAAATAACTCGGGGCGCATGGAAAGTCAAAATGTTCCTAAGACACCTCTCTCTCACTGAGAAAAGCGTTCTTCAGGCATGGAAACACAAGAGGTGAAAAGGTGAATAAAAGCATTTCTACCACAATAATCTATGTTCTAATGATGACTCCTATAATGGTGCGTGCTCTTCTACATGGGAGAGACATTCATATTGACCAAAATAACTCGGGGCGCATGGAAAGTCAAAATATTCCTAAAACACCTCTCTCTCACTGAGAAAAGCGTTCTTCAGGCATGGAAACACAAGAGGTGAAAAGGTGAATAAAAGCATTTCTACGACAATAATCTATGTTCTAATGATGACTCCTATAATGGTGCGTGCTCTTCTACATGGGAGAGACATTCATATTGACCAAAATAACTCGGGGCGCATGGAAAGTCAAAATGTTCCTAAGACACCTCTCTCTCACTGAGAAAAGCGTTTTTCAGGCATGGAACACAAACGGTGAATAGGTGAATAAAAGCATTTCTACCACAATAATCTATGTTCTAATGATGACTCCTATAATGGTGCGTGCTCTTCTACATGGGAGAGACATTCATATTGACCAAAATAACTCGGGGCGCATGGAAAGTCAAAATGTTCCTAAGACACCTCTCTCTCACTGAGAAAAGCGTTCTTCAGGCATGGAAACACAAACGGTGAATAGGTGAATAAAAGCATTTCTACCACAATAATCTATGTTCTAATGATGACTCCTATAATGGTGCGTGCTCTTCTACATGGGAGAGACATTCATATTGACCAAAATAACTCGGGGCGCATGGAAAGTCAAAATGTTCCTAAGACACCTCTCTCTCACTGAGAAAAGCGTTCTTCAGGCATGGAAACACAAGAGGTGAAAAGGTGAATAAAAGCATTTCTACGACAATAATCTATGTTCTAATGATGACTCCTATAATGGTGCGTGCTCTTCTACATGGGAGAGACATTCATATTGACCAAAATAACTCGGGGCGCATGGAAAGTCAAAATGTTCCTAAGACACCTCTCTCTCACTGAGAAAAGCGTTCTTCAGGCATGGAACACAAACGGTGAATAGGTGAATAAAAGCATTTCTACCACAATAATCTATGTTCTAATGATGACTCCTATAATGGTGCGTGCTCTTCTACATGGGAGAGACATTCATATTGACCAAAATAACTCGGGGCGCATGGAAAGTCAAAATGTTCCTAAGACACCTCTCTCTCACTGAGAAAAGCGTTCTTCAGGCATGGAAACACAAGAGGTGAAAAGGTGAATAAAAGCATTTCTACCACAATAATCTATGTTCTAATGATGACTCCTATAATGGTGCGTGCTCTTCTACATGGGAGAGACATTCATATTGACCAAAATAACTCGGGGCGCATGGAAAGTCAAAATATTCCTAAAACACCTCTCTCTCACTGAGAAAAGCGTTCTTCAGGCATGGAAACACAAGAGGTGAAAAGGTGAATAAAAGCATTTCTACGACAATAATCTATGTTCTAATGATGACTCCTATAATGGTGCGTGCTCTTCTACATGGGAGAGACATTCATATTGACCAAAATAACTCGGGGCGCATGGAAAGTCAAAATGTTCCTAAGACACCTCTCTCTCACTGAGAAAACCGTTCTTCAGGCATGGAACACAAACGGTGAATAGGTGAATAAAAGCATTTCTACCACAATAATCTATGTTCTAATGATGACTCCTATAATGGTGCGTGCTCTTCTACATGGGAGAGACATTCATATTGACCAAAATAACTCGGGGCGCATGGAAAGTCAAAATGTTCCTAAGACACCTCTCTCTCACTGAGAAAAGCGTTCTTCAGGCATGGAAACACAAGAGGTGAAAAGGTGAATAAAAGCATTTCTACCACAATAATCTATGTTCTAATGATGACTCCTATAATGGTGCGTGCTCTTCTACATGGGAGAGACATTCATATTGACCAAAATAACTCGGGGCGCATGGAAAGTCAAAATGTTCCTAAGACACCTCTCTCTCACTGAGAAAAGCGTTCTTCAGGCATGGAAACACAAACGGTGAATAGGTGAATAAAAGCATTTCTACCACAATAATCTATGTTCTAATGATGACTCCTATAATGGTGCGTGCTCTTCTACATGGGAGAGACATTCATATTGACCAAAATAACTCGGGGCGCATGGAAAGTCAAAATGTTCCTAAGACACCTCTCTCTCACTGAGAAAAGCGTTCTTCAGGCATGGAAACACAAGAGGTGAAAAGGTGAATAAAAGCAATTCTACCACAATAATCTATGTTCTAATGATGACTCCTATAATGGTGCGTGCTCTTCTACATGGGAGAGACATTCATATTGACCAATATAACTCGGGGCGCATGGAAAGTCAAAATGTTCCTAAGACACCTCTCTCTCACTGAGAAAAGCGTTTTTCAGGCATGGAACACAAGAGGTGAAAAGGTGAATAAAAGCAATTTTACCACAATAATCTATGTTCTAATGATGACTCCTATAATGGTGCGTGCTCTTCTACATGGGAGAGACATTCATATTGACCAAAATAACTCGGGGCGCATGGAAAGTCAAAATGTTCCTAAGACACCTCTCTCTCACTGAGAAAAGCGTTCTTCAGGCATGGAAACACAAGAGGTGAAAAGGTGAATAAAAGCATTTCTACCACAATAATCTATGTTCTAATGATGACTCCTATAATGGTGCGTGCTCTTCTACATGGGAGAGACATTCATATTGACCAAAATAACTCGGGGCGCATGGAAAGTCAAAATGTTCCTAAGACACCTCTCTCTCACTGAGAAAAGCGTTCTTCAGGCATGGAAACACAAGAGGTGAAAAGGTGAATAAAAGCAATTCTACCACAATAATCTATGTTCTAATGATGACTCCTATAATGGTGCGTGCTCTTCTACATGGGAGAGACATTCATATTGACCAAAATAACTCGGGGCGCATGGAAAGTCAAAATGTTCCTAAGACACCTCTCTCTCACTGAGAAAAGCGTTCTTCAGGCATGGAAACACAAACGGTGAATAGGTGAATAAAATAATTTCTACCACAATAATCTATGTTCTAATGATGACTCCTATAATGGTGCGTGCTCTTCTACATGGGAGAGACATTCATATTGACCAAAATAACTCGGGGCGCATGGAAAGTCAAAATGTTCCTAAGACACCTCTCTCTCACTGAGAAAAGCGTTCTTCAGGCATGGAAACACAAGAGGTGAAAAGGTGAATAAAAGCATTTCTACCACAATAATCTATGTTCTAATGATGACTCCTATAATGGTGCGTGCTCTTCTACATGGGAGAGACATTCATATTGACCAAAATAACTCGGGGCGCATGGAAAGTCAAAATGTTCCTAAGACACCTCTCTCTCACTGAGAAAAGCGTTCTTCAGGCATGGAAACACAAACGGTGAATAGGTGAATAAAAGCATTTCTACCACAATAATCTATGTTCTAATGATGACTCCTATAATGGTGCGTGCTCTTCTACATGGGAGAGACATTCATATTGACCAAAATAACTCGGGGCGCATGGAAAGTCAAAATGTTCCTAAGACACCTCTCTCTCACTGAGAAAAGCGTTCTTCAGGCATGGAAACACAAGAGGTGAAAAGGTGAATAAAAGCAATTCTACCACAATAATCTATGTTCTAATGATGACTCCTATAATGGTGCGTGCTCTTCTACATGGGAGAGACATTCATATTGACCAATATAACTCGGGGCGCATGGAAAGTCAAAATGTTCCTAAGACACCTCTCTCTCACTGAGAAAAGCGTTTTTCAGGCATGGAACACAAGAGGTGAAAAGGTGAATAAAAGCAATTCTACCACAATAATCTATGTTCTAATGATGACTCCTATAATGGTGCGTGCTCTTCTACATGGGAGAGACATTCATATTGACCAAAATAACTCGGGGCGCATGGAAAGTCAAAATGTTCCTAAGACACCTCTCTCTCACTGAGAAAAGCGTTCTTCAGGCATGGAAACACAAGAGGTGAAAAGGTGAATAAAAGCATTTCTACCACAATAATCTATGTTCTAATGATGACTCCTATAATGGTGCGTGCTCTTCTACATGGGAGAGACATCCATATTGACCAAAATAACTCGGGGCGCATGGAAAGTCAAAATGTTCCTAAGACACCTCTCTCTCACTGAGAAAAGCGTTCTTCAGGCATGGAACACAAACGGTGAATAGGTGAATAAAAGCATTTCTACCACAATAATCTATGTTCTAATGATGACTCCTATAATGGTGCGTGCTCTTCTACATGGGAGAGACATTCATATTGACCAAAATAACTCGGGGCGCATGGAAAGTCAAAATGTTCCTAAGACACCTCTCTCTCACTGAGAAAAGCGTTCTTCAGGCATGGAAACACAAGAGGTGAAAAGGTGAATAAAAGCAATTCTACCACAATAATCTATGTTCTAATGATGACTCCTATAATGGTGCGTGCTCTTCTACATGGGAGAGACATTCATATTGACCAAAATAACTCGGGGCGCATGGAAAGTCAAAATGTTCCTAAGACACCTCTCTCTCACTGAGAAAAGCGTTCTTCAGGCATGGAAACACAAGAGGTGAAAAGGTGAATAAAAGCAATTCTACCACAATAATCTATGTTCTAATGATGACTCCTATAATGGTGCGTGCTCTTCTACATGGGAGAGACATTCATATTGACCAATATAACTCGGGGCGCATGGAAAGTCAAAATGTTCCTAAGACACCTCTCTCTCACTGAGAAAAGCGTTTTTCAGGCATGGAACACAAGAGGTGAAAAGGTGAATAAAAGCAATTCTACCACAATAATCTATGTTCTAATGATGACTCCTATAATGGTGCGTGCTCTTCTACATGGGAGAGACATTCATATTGACCAAAATAACTCGGGGCGCATGGAAAGTCAAAATGTTCCTAAGACACCTCTCTCTCACTGAGAAAAGCGTTCTTCAGGCATGGAAACACAAGAGGTGAAAAGGTGAATAAAAGCATTTCTACCACAATAATCTATGTTCTAATGATGACTCCTATAATGGTGCGTGCTCTTCTACATGGGAGAGACATCCATATTGACCAAAATAACTCGGGGCGCATGGAAAGTCAAAATGTTCCTAAGACACCTCTCTCTCACTGAGAAAAGCGTTCTTCAGGCATGGAACACAAACGGTGAATAGGTGAATAAAAGCATTTCTACCACAATAATCTATGTTCTAATGATGACTCCTATAATGGTGCGTGCTCTTCTACATGGGAGAGACATTCATATTGACCAAAATAACTCGGGGCGCATGGAAAGTCAAAATGTTCCTAAGACACCTCTCTCTCACTGAGAAAAGCGTTCTTCAGGCATGGAAACACAAGAGGTGAAAAGGTGAATAAAAGCAATTCTACCACAATAATCTATGTTCTAATGATGACTCCTATAATGGTGCGTGCTCTTCTACATGGGAGAGACATTCATATTGACCAAAATAACTCGGGGCGCATGGAAAGTCAAAATGTTCCTAAGACACCTCTCTCTCACTGAGAAAAGCGTTCTTCAGGCATGGAAACACAAACGGTGAATAGGTGAATAAAATAATTTCTACCACAATAATCTATGTTCTAATGATGACTCCTATAATGGTGCGTGCTCTTCTACATGGGAGAGACATTCATATTGACCAAAATAACTCGGGGCGCATGGAAAGTCAAAATGTTCCTAAGACACCTCTCTCTCACTGAGAAAAGCGTTCTTCAGGCATGGAAACACAAGAGGTGAAAAGGTGAATAAAAGCATTTCTACCACAATAATCTATGTTCTAATGATGACTCCTATAATGGTGCGTGCTCATCTACATGGGAGAGACATTCATATTGACCAATATAACTCGGGGCGCATGGAAAGTCAAAATGTTCCTAAGACACCTCTCTCTCACTGAGAAAAGCGTTCTTCAGGCATGGAAACACAAACGGTGAATAGGTGAATAAAAGAATTTCTACCACAATAATCTATGTTCTAATGATGACTCCTATAATGGTGCGTGCTCTTCTACATGGGAGAGACATTCATATTGACCAAAATAACTCGGGGCGCATGGAAAGTCAAAATGTTCCTAAGACACCTCTCTCTCACTGAGAAAAGCGTTCTTCAGGCATGGAACACAAACGGTGAATAGGTGAATAAAAGCATTTCTACCACAATAATCTATGTTCTAATGATGACTCCTATAATGGTGCGTGCTCTTCTACATGGGAGAGACATTCATATTGACCAAAATAACTCGGGGCGCATGGAAAGTCAAAATGTTCCTAAGACACCTCTCTCTCACTGAGAAAAGCGTTCTTCAGGCATGGAAACACAAACGGTGAATAGGTGAATAAAAGCATTTCTACCACAATAATCTATGTTCTAATGATGACTCCTATAATGGTGCGTGCTCTTCTACATGGGAGAGACATTCATATTGACCAAAATAACTCGGGGCGCATGGAAAGTCAAAATGTTCCTAAGACACCTCTCTCTCACTGAGAAAAGCGTTCTTCAGGCATGGAAACACAAGAGGTGAAAAGGTGAATAAAAGCATTTCTACCACAATAATCTATGTTCTAATGATGACTCCTATAATGGTGCGTGCTCTTCTACATGGGAGAGACATTCATATTGACCAAAATAACTCGGGGCGCATGGAAAGTCAAAATGTTCCTAAGACACCTCTCTCTCACTGAGAAAAGCGTTCTTCAGGCATGGAAACACAAGAGGTGAAAAGGTGAATAAAAGCATTTCTACCACAATAATCTATGTTCTAATGATGACTCCTATAATGGTGCGTGCTCTTCTACATGGGAGAGACATTCATATTGACCAATATAACTCGGGGCGCATGGAAAGTCAAAATGTTCCTAAGACACCTCTCTCTCACTGAGAAAAGCGTTCTTCAGGCATGGAACACAAACGGTGAATAGGTGAATAAAAGCATTTCTACCACAATAATCTATGTTCTAATGATGACTCCTATAATGGTGCGTGCTCTTCTACATGGGAGAGACATTCATATTGACCAAAATAACTCGGGGCGCATGGAAAGTCAAAATGTTCCTAAGACACCTCTCTCTCACTGAGAAAAGCGTTCTTCAGGCATGGAAACACAAACGGTGAATAGGTGAATAAAAGCATTTCTACCACAATAATCTATGTTCTAATGATGACTCCTATAATGGTGCGTGCTCTTCTACATGGGAGAGACATTCATATTGACCAAAATAACTCGGGGCGCATGGAAAGTCAAAATGTTCCTAAGACACCTCTCTCTCACTGAGAAAAGCGTTCTTCAGGCATGGAAACACAAGAGGTGAAAAGGTGAATAAAAGCATTTCTACGACAATAATCTATGTTCTAATGATGACTCCTATAATGGTGCGTGCTCTTCTACATGGGAGAGACATTCATATTGACCAAAATAACTCGGGGCGCATGGAAAGTCAAAATGTTCCTAAGACACCTCTCTCTCACTGAGAAAAGCGTTCTTCAGGCATGGAAACACAAAAGGTGAAAAGGTGAATAAAAGCATTTCTACCACAATAATCTATGTTCTAATGATGACTCCTATAATGGTGCGTGCTCTTCTACATGGGAGAGACATTCATATTGACCAAAATAACTCGGGGCGCATGGAAAGTCAAAATGTTCCTAAGACACCTCTCTCTCACTGAGAAAAGCGTTCTTCAGGCATGGAACACAAACGGTGAATAGGTGAATAAAAGCATTTCTACCACAATAATCTATGTTCTAATGATGACTCCTATAATGGTGCGTGCTCTTCTACATGGGAGAGACATTCATATTGACCAAAATAACTCGGGGCGCATGGAAAGTCAAAATGTTCCTAAGACACCTCTCTCTCACTGAGAAAAGCGTTCTTCAGGCATGGAAACACAAACGGTGAATAGGTGAATAAAAGCATTTCTACCACAATAATCTATGTTCTAATGATGACTCCTATAATGGTGCGTGCTCTTCTACATGGGAGAGACATTCATATTGACCAAAATAACTCGGGGCGCATGGAAAGTCAAAATGTTCCTAAGACACCTCTCTCTCACTGAGAAAAGCGTTCTTCAGGCATGGAAACACAAGAGGTGAAAAGGTGAATAAAAGCATTTCTACCACAATAATCTATGTTCTAATGATGACTCCTATAATGGTGCGTGCTCTTCTACATGGGAGAGACATTCATATTGACCAATATAACTCGGGGCGCATGGAAAGTCAAAATGTTCCTAAGACACCTCTCTCTCACTGAGAAAAGCGTTTTTCAGGCATGGAACACAAGAGGTGAAAAGGTGAATAAAAGCAATTCTACCACAATAATCTATGTTCTAATGATGACTCCTATAATGGTGCGTGCTCTTCTACATGGGAGAGACATTCATATTGACCAAAATAACTCGGGGCGCATGGAAAGTCAAAATGTTCCTAAGACACCTCTCTCTCACTGAGAAAAGCGTTCTTCAGGCATGGAAACACAAACGGTGAATAGGTGAATAAAAGAATTTCTACCACAATAATCTATGTTCTAATGATGACTCCTATAATGGTGCGTGCTCTTCTACATGGGAGAGACATTCATATTGACCAAAATAACTCGGGGCGCATGGAAAGTCAAAATGTTCCTAAGACACCTCTCTCTCACTGAGAAAAGCGTTCTTCAGGCATGGAAACACAAGAGGTGAAAAGGTGAATAAAAGCATTTCTACCACAATAATCTATGTTCTAATGATGACTCCTATAATGGTGCGTGCTCATCTACATGGGAGAGACATTCATATTGACCAATATAACTCGGGGCGCATGGAAAGTCAAAATGTTCCTAAGACACCTCTCTCTCACTGAGAAAAGCGTTCTTCAGGCATGGAAACACAAGAGGTGAAAAGGTGAATAAAAGCATTTCTACCACAATAATCTATGTTCTAATGATGACTCCTATAATGGTGCGTGCTCTTCTACATGGGAGAGACATTCATATTGACCAAAATAACTCGGGGCGCATGGAAAGTCAAAATGTTCCTAAGACACCTCTCTCTCACTGAGAAAAGCGTTCTTCAGGCATGGAACACAAACGGTGAATAGGTGAATAAAAGCATTTCTACCACAATAATCTATGTTCTAATGATGACTCCTATAATGGTGCGTGCTCTTCTACATGGGAGAGACATTCATATTGACCAAAATAACTCGGGGCGCATGGAAAGTCAAAATGTTCCTAAGACACCTCTCTCTCACTGAGAAAAGCGTTCTTCAGGCATGGAAACACAAACGGTGAATAGGTGAATAAAAGCATTTCTACCACAATAATCTATGTTCTAATGATGACTCCTATAATGGTGCGTGCTCTTCTACATGGGAGAGACATTCATATTGACCAAAATAACTCGGGGCGCATGGAAAGTCAAAATGTTCCTAAGACACCTCTCTCTCACTGAGAAAAGCGTTCTTCAGGCATGGAAACACAAGTGGTGAAAAGGTGAATAAAAGCATTTCTACCACAATAATCTATGTTCTAATGATGACTCCTATAATGGTGCGTGCTCTTCTACATGGGAGAGACATTCATATTGACCAAAATAACTCGGGGCGCATGGAAAGTCAAAATATTCCTAAAACACCTCTCTCTCACTGAGAAAAGCGTTCTTCAGGCATGGAAACACAAGAGGTGAAAAGGTGAATAAAAGCATTTCTACGACAATAATCTATGTTCTAATGATGACTCCTATAATGGTGCGTGCTCTTCTACATGGGAGAGACATTCATATTGACCAAAATAACTCGGGGCGCATGGAAAGTCAAAATGTTCCTAAGACACCTCTCTCTCACTGAGAAAAGCGTTCTTCAGGCATGGAAACACAAGAGGTGAAAAGGTGAATAAAAGCATTTCTACCACAATAATCTATGTTCTAATGATGACTCCTATAATGGTGCGTGCTCATCTACATGGGAGAGACATTCATATTGACCAATATAACTCGGGGCGCATGGAAAGTCAAAATGTTCCTAAGACACCTCTCTCTCACTGAGAAAAGCGTTCTTCAGGCATGGAAACACAAGAGGTGAAAAGGTGAATAAAAGCATTTCTACCACAATAATCTATGTTCTAATGATGACTCCTATAATGGTGCGTGCTCTTCTACATGGGAGAGACATTCATATTGACCAAAATAACTCGGGGCGCATGGAAAGTCAAAATGTTCCTAAGACACCTCTCTCTCACTGAGAAAAGCGTTCTTCAGGCATGGAACACAAACGGTGAATAGGTGAATAAAAGCATTTCTACCACAATAATCTATGTTCTAATGATGACTCCTATAATGGTGCGTGCTCTTCTACATGGGAGAGACATTCATATTGACCAAAATAACTCGGGGCGCATGGAAAGTCAAAATGTTCCTAAGACACCTCTCTCTCACTGAGAAAAGCGTTCTTCAGGCATGGAAACACAAACGGTGAATAGGTGAATAAAAGCATTTCTACCACAATAATCTATGTTCTAATGATGACTCCTATAATGGTGCGTGCTCTTCTACATGGGAGAGACATTCATATTGACCAAAATAACTCGGGGCGCATGGAAAGTCAAAATGTTCCTAAGACACCTCTCTCTCACTGAGAAAAGCGTTCTTCAGGCATGGAAACACAAGAGGTGAAAAGGTGAATAAAAGCATTTCTACCACAATAATCTATGTTCTAATGATGACTCCTATAATGGTGCGTGCTCTTCTACATGGGAGAGACATTCATATTGACCAAAATAACTCGGGGCGCATGGAAAGTCAAAATATTCCTAAAACACCTCTCTCTCACTGAGAAAAGCGTTCTTCAGGCATGGAAACACAAGAGGTGAAAAGGTGAATAAAAGCATTTCTACGACAATAATCTATGTTCTAATGATGACTCCTATAATGGTGCGTGCTCTTCTACATGGGAGAGACATTCATATTGACCAAAATAACTCGGGGCGCATGGAAAGTCAAAATGTTCCTAAGACACCTCTCTCTCACTGAGAAAAGCGTTCTTCAGGCATGGAACACAAACGGTGAATAGGTGAATAAAAGCATTTCTACCACAATAATCTATGTTCTAATGATGACTCCTATAATGGTGCGTGCTCTTCTACATGGGAGAGACATTCATATTGACCAAAATAACTCGGGGCGCATGGAAAGTCAAAATGTTCCTAAGACACCTCTCTCTCACTGAGAAAAGCGTTCTTCAGCCATGGAAACACAAGAGGTGAAAAGGTGAATAAAAGCATTTCTACCACAATAATCTATGTTCTAATGATGACTCCTATAATGGTGCGTGCTCTTCTACATGGGAGAGACATTCATATTGACCAAAATAACTCGGGGCGCATGGAAAGTCAAAATGTTCCTAAGACACCTCTCTCTCACTGAGAAAAGCGTTCTTCAGGCATGGAAACACAAACGGTGAATAGGTGAATAAAAGCATTTCTACCACAATAATCTATGTTCTAATGATGACTCCTATAATGGTGCGTGCTCTTCTACATGGGAGAGACATTCATATTGACCAAAATAACTCGGGGCGCATGGAAAGTCAAAATGTTCCTAAGACACCTCTCTCTCACTGAGAAAAGCGTTCTTCAGGCATGGAAACACAAGAGGTGAAAAGGTGAATAAAAGCAATTCTACCACAATAATCTATGTTCTAATGATGACTCCTATAATGGTGCGTGCTCTTCTACATGGGAGAGACATTCATATTGACCAATATAACTCGGGGCGCATGGAAAGTCAAAATGTTCCTAAGACACCTCTCTCTCACTGAGAAAAGCGTTTTTCAGGCATGGAACACAAGAGGTGAAAAGGTGAATAAAAGCAATTCTACCACAATAATCTATGTTCTAATGATGACTCCTATAATGGTGCGTGCTCTTCTACATGGGAGAGACATTCATATTGACCAAAATAACTCGGGGCGCATGGAAAGTCAAAATGTTCCTAAGACACCTCTCTCTCACTGAGAAAAGCGTTCTTCAGGCATGGAAACACAAGAGGTGAAAAGGTGAATAAAAGCATTTCTACCACAATAATCTATGTTCTAATGATGACTCCTATAATGGTGCGTGCTCTTCTACATGGGAGAGACATTCATATTGACCAAAATAACTCGGGGCGCATGGAAAGTCAAAATATTCCTAAAACACCTCTCTCTCACTGAGAAAAGCGTTCTTCAGGCATGGAAACACAAGAGGTGAAAAGGTGAATAAAAGCATTTCTACGACAATAATCTATGTTCTAATGATGACTCCTATAATGGTGCGTGCTCTTCTACATGGGAGAGACATTCATATTGACCAAAATAACTCGGGGCGCATGGAAAGTCAAAATGTTCCTAAGACACCTCTCTCTCACTGAGAAAAGCGTTCTTCAGGCATGGAAACACAAGAGGTGAAAAGGTGAATAAAAGCATTTCTACCACAATAATCTATGTTCTAATGATGACTCCTATAATGGTGCGTGCTCATCTACATGGGAGAGACATTCATATTGACCAATATAACTCGGGGCGCATGGAAAGTCAAAATGTTCCTAAGACACCTCTCTCTCACTGAGAAAAGCGTTCTTCAGGCATGGAAACACAAGAGGTGAAAAGGTGAATAAAAGCATTTCTACCACAATAATCTATGTTCTAATGATGACTCCTATAATGGTGCGTGCTCTTCTACATGGGAGAGACATTCATATTGACCAAAATAACTCGGGGCGCATGGAAAGTCAAAATGTTCCTAAGACACCTCTCTCTCACTGAGAAAAGCGTTCTTCAGGCATGGAACACAAACGGTGAATAGGTGAATAAAAGCATTTCTACCACAATAATCTATGTTCTAATGATGACTCCTATAATGGTGCGTGCTCTTCTACATGGGAGAGACATTCATATTGACCAAAATAACTCGGGGCGCATGGAAAGTCAAAATGTTCCTAAGACACCTCTCTCTCACTGAGAAAAGCGTTCTTCAGGCATGGAAACACAAACGGTGAATAGGTGAATAAAAGCATTTCTACCACAATAATCTATGTTCTAATGATGACTCCTATAATGGTGCGTGCTCTTCTACATGGGAGAGACATTCATATTGACCAAAATAACTCGGGGCGCATGGAAAGTCAAAATGTTCCTAAGACACCTCTCTCTCACTGAGAAAAGCGTTCTTCAGGCATGGAAACACAAGAGGTGAAAAGGTGAATAAAAGCATTTCTACCACAATAATCTATGTTCTAATGATGACTCCTATAATGGTGCGTGCTCTTCTACATGGGAGAGACATTCATATTGACCAAAATAACTCGGGGCGCATGGAAAGTCAAAATATTCCTAAAACACCTCTCTCTCACTGAGAAAAGCGTTCTTCAGGCATGGAAACACAAGAGGTGAAAAGGTGAATAAAAGCATTTCTACGACAATAATCTATGTTCTAATGATGACTCCTATAATGGTGCGTGCTCTTCTACATGGGAGAGACATTCATATTGACCAAAATAACTCGGGGCGCATGGAAAGTCAAAATGTTCCTAAGACACCTCTCTCTCACTGAGAAAAGCGTTCTTCAGGCATGGAACACAAACGGTGAATAGGTGAATAAAAGCATTTCTACCACAATAATCTATGTTCTAATGATGACTCCTATAATGGTGCGTGCTCTTCTACATGGGAGAGACATTCATATTGACCAAAATAACTCGGGGCGCATGGAAAGTCAAAATGTTCCTAAGACACCTCTCTCTCACTGAGAAAAGCGTTCTTCAGGCATGGAAACACAAACGGTGAATAGGTGAATAAAAGCATTTCTACCACAATAATCTATGTTCTAATGATGACTCCTATAATGGTGCGTGCTCTTCTACATGGGAGAGACATTCATATTGACCAAAATAACTCGGGGCGCATGGAAAGTCAAAATGTTCCTAAGACACCTCTCTCTCACTGAGAAAAGCGTTCTTCAGGCATGGAAACACAAGAGGTGAAAAGGTGAATAAAAGCATTTCTACCACAATAATCTATGTTCTAATGATGACTCCTATAATGGTGCGTGCTCTTCTACATGGGAGAGACATTCATATTGACCAAAATAACTCGGGGCGCATGGAAAGTCAAAATGTTCCTAAGACACCTCTCTCTCACTGAGAAAAGCGTTCTTCAGGCATGGAACACAAACGGTGAATAGGTGAATAAAAGCATTTCTACCACAATAATCTATGTTCTAATGATGACTCCTATAATGGTGCGTGCTCTTCTACATGGGAGAGACATTCATATTGACCAAAATAACTCGGGGCGCATGGAAAGTCAAAATGTTCCTAAGACACCTCTCTCTCACTGAGAAAAGCGTTCTTCAGGCATGGAAACACAAGAGGTGAAAAGGTGAATAAAAGCATTTCTACCACAATAATCTATGTTCTAATGATGACTCCTATAATGGTGCGTGCTCTTCTACATGGGAGAGACATTCATATTGACCAAAATAACTCGGGGCGCATGGAAAGTCAAAATGTTCCTAAGACACCTCTCTCTCACTGAGAAAAGCGTTCTTCAGGCATGGAAACACAAACGGTGAATAGGTGAATAAAAGCATTTCTACCACAATAATCTATGTTCTAATGATGACTCCTATAATGGTGCGTGCTCTTCTACATGGGAGAGACATTCATATTGACCAAAATAACTCGGGGCGCATGGAAAGTCAAAATGTTCCTAAGACACCTCTCTCTCACTGAGAAAAGCGTTCTTCAGGCATGGAAACACAAGAGGTGAAAAGGTGAATAAAAGCAATTCTACCACAATAATCTATGTTCTAATGATGACTCCTATAATGGTGCGTGCTCTTCTACATGGGAGAGACATTCATATTGACCAATATAACTCGGGGCGCATGGAAAGTCAAAATGTTCCTAAGACACCTCTCTCTCACTGAGAAAAGCGTTTTTCAGGCATGGAACACAAGAGGTGAAAAGGTGAATAAAAGCAATTCTACCACAATAATCTATGTTCTAATGATGACTCCTATAATGGTGCGTGCTCTTCTACATGGGAGAGACATTCATATTGACCAAAATAACTCGGGGCGCATGGAAAGTCAAAATGTTCCTAAGACACCTCTCTCTCACTGAGAAAAGCGTTCTTCAGGCATGGAAACACAAGAGGTGAAAAGGTGAATAAAAGCATTTCTACCACAATAATCTATGTTCTAATGATGACTCCTATAATGGTGCGTGCTCATCTACATGGGAGAGACATTCATATTGACCAATATAACTCGGGGCGCATGGAAAGTCAAAATGTTCCTAAGACACCTCTCTCTCACTGAGAAAAGCGTTCTTCAGGCATGGAAACACAAGAGGTGAAAAGGTGAATAAAAGCATTTCTACCACAATAATCTATGTTCTAATGATGACTCCTATAATGGTGCGTGCTCTTCTACATGGGAGAGACATTCATATTGACCAAAATAACTCGGGGCGCATGGAAAGTCAAAATGTTCCTAAGACACCTCTCTCTCACTGAGAAAAGCGTTCTTCAGGCATGGAACACAAACGGTGAATAGGTGAATAAAAGCATTTCTACCACAATAATCTATGTTCTAATGATGACTCCTATAATGGTGCGTGCTCTTCTACATGGGAGAGACATTCATATTGACCAAAATAACTCGGGGCGCATGGAAAGTCAAAATGTTCCTAAGACACCTCTCTCTCACTGAGAAAAGCGTTCTTCAGGCATGGAAACACAAACGGTGAATAGGTGAATAAAAGCATTTCTACCACAATAATCTATGTTCTAATGATGACTCCTATAATGGTGCGTGCTCTTCTACATGGGAGAGACATTCATATTGACCAAAATAACTCGGGGCGCATGGAAAGTCAAAATGTTCCTAAGACACCTCTCTCTCACTGAGAAAAGCGTTCTTCAGGCATGGAAACACAAGAGGTGAAAAGGTGAATAAAAGCATTTCTACCACAATAATCTATGTTCTAATGATGACTCCTATAATGGTGCGTGCTCTTCTACATGGGAGAGACATTCATATTGACCAAAATAACTCGGGGCGCATGGAAAGTCAAAATATTCCTAAAACACCTCTCTCTCACTGAGAAAAGCGTTCTTCAGGCATGGAAACACAAGAGGTGAAAAGGTGAATAAAAGCATTTCTACGACAATAATCTATGTTCTAATGATGACTCCTATAATGGTGCGTGCTCTTCTACATGGGAGAGACATTCATATTGACCAAAATAACTCGGGGCGCATGGAAAGTCAAAATGTTCCTAAGACACCTCTCTCTCACTGAGAAAAGCGTTCTTCAGGCATGGAACACAAACGGTGAATAGGTGAATAAAAGCATTTCTACCACAATAATCTATGTTCTAATGATGACTCCTATAATGGTGCGTGCTCTTCTACATGGGAGAGACATTCATATTGACCAAAATAACTCGGGGCGCATGGAAAGTCAAAATGTTCCTAAGACACCTCTCTCTCACTGAGAAAAGCGTTCTTCAGGCATGGAAACACAAACGGTGAATAGGTGAATAAAAGCATTTCTACCACAATAATCTATGTTCTAATGATGACTCCTATAATGGTGCGTGCTCTTCTACATGGGAGAGACATTCATATTGACCAAAATAACTCGGGGCGCATGGAAAGTCAAAATGTTCCTAAGACACCTCTCTCTCACTGAGAAAAGCGTTCTTCAGGCATGGAAACACAAGAGGTGAAAAGGTGAATAAAAGCATTTCTACCACAATAATCTATGTTCTAATGATGACTCCTATAATGGTGCGTGCTCTTCTACATGGGAGAGACATTCATATTGACCAAAATAACTCGGGGCGCATGGAAAGTCAAAATGTTCCTAAGACACCTCTCTCTCACTGAGAAAAGCGTTCTTCAGGCATGGAACACAAACGGTGAATAGGTGAATAAAAGCATTTCTACCACAATAATCTATGTTCTAATGATGACTCCTATAATGGTGCGTGCTCTTCTACATGGGAGAGACATTCATATTGACCAAAATAACTCGGGGCGCATGGAAAGTCAAAATGTTCCTAAGACACCTCTCTCTCACTGAGAAAAGCGTTCTTCAGGCATGGAAACACAAGAGGTGAAAAGGTGAATAAAAGCATTTCTACCACAATAATCTATGTTCTAATGATGACTCCTATAATGGTGCGTGCTCTTCTACATGGGAGAGACATTCATATTGACCAAAATAACTCGGGGCGCATGGAAAGTCAAAATGTTCCTAAGACACCTCTCTCTCACTGAGAAAAGCGTTCTTCAGGCATGGAAACACAAACGGTGAATAGGTGAATAAAAGCATTTCTACCACAATAATCTATGTTCTAATGATGACTCCTATAATGGTGCGTGCTCTTCTACATGGGAGAGACATTCATATTGACCAAAATAACTCGGGGCGCATGGAAAGTCAAAATGTTCCTAAGACACCTCTCTCTCACTGAGAAAAGCGTTCTTCAGGCATGGAAACACAAGAGGTGAAAAGGTGAATAAAAGCAATTCTACCACAATAATCTATGTTCTAATGATGACTCCTATAATGGTGCGTGCTCTTCTACATGGGAGAGACATTCATATTGACCAATATAACTCGGGGCGCATGGAAAGTCAAAATGTTCCTAAGACACCTCTCTCTCACTGAGAAAAGCGTTTTTCAGGCATGGAACACAAGAGGTGAAAAGGTGAATAAAAGCAATTCTACCACAATAATCTATGTTCTAATGATGACTCCTATAATGGTGCGTGCTCTTCTACATGGGAGAGACATTCATATTGACCAAAATAACTCGGGGCGCATGGAAAGTCAAAATGTTCCTAAGACACCTCTCTCTCACTGAGAAAAGCGTTCTTCAGGCATGGAAACACAAGAGGTGAAAAGGTGAATAAAAGCATTTCTACCACAATAATCTATGTTCTAATGATGACTCCTATAATGGTGCGTGCTCTTCTACATGGGAGAGACATTCATATTGACCAAAATAACTCGGGGCGCATGGAAAGTCAAAATGTTCCTAAGACACCTCTCTCTCACTGAGAAAAGCGTTCTTCAGGCATGGAACACAAACGGTGAATAGGTGAATAAAAGCATTTCTACCACAATAATCTATGTTCTAATGATGACTCCTATAATGGTGCGTGCTCTTCTACATGGGAGAGACATTCATATTGACCAAAATAACTCGGGGCGCATGGAAAGTCAAAATGTTCCTAAGACACCTCTCTCTCACTGAGAAAAGCGTTCTTCAGGCATGGAAACACAAGAGGTGAAAAGGTGAATAAAAGCATTTCTACGACAATAATCTATGTTCTAATGATGACTCCTATAATGGTGCGTGCTCTTCTACATGGGAGAGACATTCATATTGACCAAAATAACTCGGGGCGCATGGAAAGTCAAAATGTTCCTAAGACACCTCTCTCTCACTGAGAAAAGCGTTCTTCAGGCATGGAACACAAACGGTGAATAGGTGAATAAAAGCATTTCTACCACAATAATCTATGTTCTAATGATGACTCCTATAATGGTGCGTGCTCTTCTACATGGGAGAGACATTCATATTGACCAAAATAACTCGGGGCGCATGGAAAGTCAAAATGTTCCTAAGACACCTCTCTCTCACTGAGAAAAGCGTTCTTCAGCCATGGAAACACAAGAGGTGAAAAGGTGAATAAAAGCATTTCTACCACAATAATCTATGTTCTAATGATGACTCCTATAATGGTGCGTGCTCTTCTACATGGGAGAGACATTCATATTGACCAAAATAACTCGGGGCGCATGGAAAGTCAAAATGTTCCTAAGACACCTCTCTCTCACTGAGAAAAGCGTTCTTCAGGCATGGAAACACAAACGGTGAATAGGTGAATAAAAGCATTTCTACCACAATAATCTATGTTCTAATGATGACTCCTATAATGGTGCGTGCTCTTCTACATGGGAGAGACATTCATATTGACCAAAATAACTCGGGGCGCATGGAAAGTCAAAATGTTCCTAAGACACCTCTCTCTCACTGAGAAAAGCGTTCTTCAGGCATGGAAACACAAGAGGTGAAAAGGTGAATAAAAGCAATTCTACCACAATAATCTATGTTCTAATGATGACTCCTATAATGGTGCGTGCTCTTCTACATGGGAGAGACATTCATATTGACCAATATAACTCGGGGCGCATGGAAAGTCAAAATGTTCCTAAGACACCTCTCTCTCACTGAGAAAAGCGTTTTTCAGGCATGGAACACAAGAGGTGAAAAGGTGAATAAAAGCAATTCTACCACAATAATCTATGTTCTAATGATGACTCCTATAATGGTGCGTGCTCTTCTACATGGGAGAGACATTCATATTGACCAAAATAACTCGGGGCGCATGGAAAGTCAAAATGTTCCTAAGACACCTCTCTCTCACTGAGAAAAGCGTTCTTCAGGCATGGAAACACAAGAGGTGAAAAGGTGAATAAAAGCATTTCTACCACAATAATCTATGTTCTAATGATGACTCCTATAATGGTGCGTGCTCTTCTACATGGGAGAGACATTCATATTGACCAAAATAACTCGGGGCGCATGGAAAGTCAAAATGTTCCTAAGACACCTCTCTCTCACTGAGAAAAGCGTTCTTCAGGCATGGAACACAAACGGTGAATAGGTGAATAAAAGCATTTCTACCACAATAATCTATGTTCTAATGATGACTCCTATAATGGTGCGTGCTCTTCTACATGGGAGAGACATTCATATTGACCAAAATAACTCGGGGCGCATGGAAAGTCAAAATGTTCCTAAGACACCTCTCTCTCACTGAGAAAAGCGTTCTTCAGGCATGGAAACACAAGAGGTGAAAAGGTGAATAAAAGCATTTCTACGACAATAATCTATGTTCTAATGATGACTCCTATAATGGTGCGTGCTCTTCTACATGGGAGAGACATTCATATTGACCAAAATAACTCGGGGCGCATGGAAAGTCAAAATGTTCCTAAGACACCTCTCTCTCACTGAGAAAAGCGTTCTTCAGGCATGGAACACAAACGGTGAATAGGTGAATAAAAGCATTTTTACCACAATAATCTATGTTCTAATGATGACTCCTATAATGGTGCGTGCTCTTCTACATGGGAGAGACATTCATATTGACCAAAATAACTCGGGGCGCATGGAAAGTCAAAATGTTCCTAAGACACCTCTCTCTCACTGAGAAAAGCGTTCTTCAGGCATGGAAACACAAGAGGTGAAAAGGTGAATAAAAGCATTTCTACCACAATAATCTATGTTCTAATGATGACTCCTATAATGGTGCGTGCTCTTCTACATGGGAGAGACATTCATATTGACCAAAATAACTCGGGGCGCATGGAAAGTCAAAATGTTCCTAAGACACCTCTCTCTCACTGAGAAAAGCGTTCTTCAGGCATGGAAACACAAACGGTGAATAGGTGAATAAAAGCATTTCTACCACAATAATCTATGTTCTAATGATGACTCCTATAATGGTGCGTGCTCTTCTACATGGGAGAGACATTCATATTGACCAAAATAACTCGGGGCGCATGGAAAGTCAAAATGTTCCTAAGACACCTCTCTCTCACTGAGAAAAGCGTTCTTCAGGCATGGAAACACAAGAGGTGAAAAGGTGAATAAAAGCAATTCTACCACAATAATCTATGTTCTAATGATGACTCCTATAATGGTGCGTGCTCTTCTACATGGGAGAGACATTCATATTGACCAATATAACTCGGGGCGCATGGAAAGTCAAAATGTTCCTAAGACACCTCTCTCTCACTGAGAAAAGCGTTTTTCAGGCATGGAACACAAGAGGTGAAAAGGTGAATAAAAGCAATTCTACCACAATAATCTATGTTCTAATGATGACTCCTATAATGGTGCGTGCTCTTCTACATGGGAGAGACATTCATATTGACCAAAATAACTCGGGGCGCATGGAAAGTCAAAATGTTCCTAAGACACCTCTCTCTCACTGAGAAAAGCGTTCTTCAGGCATGGAAACACAAACGGTGAATAGGTGAATAAAAGCATTTCTACCACAATAATCTATGTTCTAATGATGACTCCTATAATGGTGCGTGCTCATGGGAGAGACATTCATATTGACCAAAATAACTCGGGGCGCATGGAAAGTCAAAATGTTCCTAAGACACCTCTCTCTCACTGAGAAAAGCGTTCTTCAGGCATGGAAAAACAAGAGGTGAAAAGGTGAATAAAAGCATTTCTACCACAATAATCTATGTTCTAATGATGACTCCTATGATGGTGCGTGCTCATCTACATGGGAGAGACATTCATATTGACCAAAATAACTCGGGGCGCATGGAAAGTCAAAATGTTCCTAAGACACCTCTCTCTCACTGAGAAAAGCGTTCTTCAGGCATGGAAACACAAACGGTGAATAGGTGAATAAAAGAATTTCTACCACAATAATCTATGTTCTAATGATGACTCCTATAATGGTGCGTGCTCTTCTACATGGGAGAGACATTCATATTGACCAAAATAACTCGGGGCGCATGGAAAGTCAAAATGTTCCTAAGACTCCTCTCTCTCACTGAGAAAAGCGTTCTTCAGGCATGGAAACACAAGAGGTGAAAAGGTGAATAAAAGCATTTCTACTACAATAATCTATGTTCTAATGATGACTCCTATAATGGTGCGTGCTCATCTACATGGGAGAGACATTCATATTGACCAATATAACTCGGGGCGCATGGAAAGTCAAAATGTTCCTAAGACACCTCTCTCTCACTGAGAAAAGCGTTCTTCAGGCATGGAAACACAAGAGGTGAAAAGGTGAATAAAAGCATTTCTACCACAATAATCTATGTTCTAATGATGACTCCTATAATGGTGCGTGCTCTTCTACATGGGAGAGACATTCATATTGACCAAAATAACTCGGGGCGCATGGAAAGTCAAAATGTTCCTAAGACACCTCTCTCTCACTGAGAAAAGCGTTCTTCAGGCATGGAACACAAACGGTGAATAGGTGAATAAAAGCATTTCTACCACAATAATCTATGTTCTAATGATGACTCCTATAATGGTGCGTGCTCTTCTACATGGGAGAGACATTCATATTGACCAATATAACTCGGGGCGCATGGAAAGTCAAAATGTTCCTAAGACACCTCTCTCTCACTGAGAAAAGCGTTTTTCAGGCATGGAACACAAGAGGTGAAAAGGTGAATAAAAGCAATTCTACCACAATAATCTATCTTCTAATGATGACTCCTATAATGGTGCGTGCTCTTCTACATGGGAGATACATTCATATTGACCAAAATAACTCGGGGCGCATGGAAAGTCAAAATGTTCCTAAGACACCTCTCTCTCACTGAGAAAAGCGTTCTTCAGGCATGGAAACACAAACGGTGAATAGGTGAATAAAAGCATTTCTACCACAATAATCTATGTTCTAATGATGACTCCTATAATGGTGCGTGCTCTTCTACATGGGAGAGACATTCATATTGACCAAAATAACTCGGGGCGCATGGAAAGTCAAAATGTTCCTAAGACACCTCTCTCTCACTGAGAAAAGCGTTCTTCAGGCATGGAAAAACAAGAGGTGAAAAGGTGAATAAAAGCATTTCTACCACAATAATCTATGTTCTAATGATGACTCCTATAATGGTGCGTGCTCATCTACATGGGAGAGACATTCATATTGACCAAAATAACTCGGGGCGCATGGAAAGTCAAAATGTTCCTAAGACACCTCTCTCTCACTGAGAAAAGCGTTCTTCAGGCATGGAAACACAAACGGTGAATAGGTGAATAAAAGAATTTCTACCACAATAATCTATGTTCTAATGATGACTCCTATAATGGTGCGTGCTCTTCTACATGGGAGAGACATTCATATTGACCAAAATAACTCGGGGCGCATGGAAAGTCAAAATGTTCCTAAGACACCTCTCTCTCACTGAGAAAAGCGTTCTTCAGGCATGGAAACACAAGAGGTGAAAAGGTGAATAAAAGCATTTCTACCACAATAATCTATGTTCTAATGATGACTCCTATAATGGTGCGTGCTCATCTACATGGGAGAGACATTCATATTGACCAATATAACTCGGGGCGCATGGAAAGTCAAAATGTTCCTAAGACACCTCTCTCTCACTGAGAAAAGCGTTCTTCAGGCATGGAAACACAAGAGGTGAAAAGGTGAATAAAAGCATTTCTACCACAATAATCTATGTTCTAATGATGACTCCTATAATGGTGCGTGCTCTTCTACATGGGAGAGACATTCATATTGACCAAAATAACTCGGGGCGCATGGAAAGTCAAAATGTTCCTAAGACACCTCTCTCTCACTGAGAAAAGCGTTCTTCAGGCATGGAAACACAAGAGGTGAAAAGGTGAATAAAAGCATTTCTACCACAATAATCTATGTTCTAATGATGACTCCTATAATGGTGCGTGCTCTTCTACATGGGAGAGACATTCATATTGACCAAAATAACTCGGGGCGCATGGAAAGTCAAAATGTTCCTAAGACACCTCTCTCTCACTGAGAAAAGCGTTCTTCAGGCATGGAAACACAAGAGGTGAAAAGGTGAATAAAAGCAATTCTACCACAATAATCTATGTTCTAATGATGACTCCTATAATGGTGCGTGCTCTTCTACATGGGAGAGACATTCATATTGACCAATATAACTCGGGGCGCATGGAAAGTCAAAATGTTCCTAAGACACCTCTCTCTCACTGAGAAAAGCGTTTTTCAGGCATGGAACACAAGAGGTGAAAAGGTGAATAAAAGCAATTCTACCACAATAATCTATGTTCTAATGATGACTCCTATAATGGTGCGTGCTCTTCTACATGGGAGAGACATTCATATTGACCAAAATAACTCGGGGCGCATGGAAAGTCAAAATGTTCCTAAGACACCTCTCTCTCACTGAGAAAAGCGTTCTTCAGGCATGGAAACACAAACGGTGAATAGGTGAATAAAAGCATTTCTACCACAATAATCTATGTTCTAATGATGACTCCTATAATGGTGCGTGCTCATGGGAGAGACATTCATATTGACCAAAATAACTCGGGGCGCATGGAAAGTCAAAATGTTCCTAAGACACCTCTCTCTCACTGAGAAAAGCGTTCTTCAGGCATGGAAAAACAAGAGGTGAAAAGGTGAATAAAAGCATTTCTACCACAATAATCTATGTTCTAATGATGACTCCTATGATGGTGCGTGCTCATCTACATGGGAGAGACATTCATATTGACCAAAATAACTCGGGGCGCATGGAAAGTCAAAATGTTCCTAAGACACCTCTCTCTCACTGAGAAAAGCGTTCTTCAGGCATGGAAACACAAACGGTGAATAGGTGAATAAAAGAATTTCTACCACAATAATCTATGTTCTAATGATGACTCCTATAATGGTGCGTGCTCTTCTACATGGGAGAGACATTCATATTGACCAAAATAACTCGGGGCGCATGGAAAGTCAAAATGTTCCTAAGACTCCTCTCTCTCACTGAGAAAAGCGTTCTTCAGGCATGGAAACACAAGAGGTGAAAAGGTGAATAAAAGCATTTCTACTACAATAATCTATGTTCTAATGATGACTCCTATAATGGTGCGTGCTCATCTACATGGGAGAGACATTCATATTGACCAATATAACTCGGGGCGCATGGAAAGTCAAAATGTTCCTAAGACACCTCTCTCTCACTGAGAAAAGCGTTCTTCAGGCATGGAAACACAAGAGGTGAAAAGGTGAATAAAAGCATTTCTACCACAATAATCTATGTTCTAATGATGACTCCTATAATGGTGCGTGCTCTTCTACATGGGAGAGACATTCATATTGACCAAAATAACTCGGGGCGCATGGAAAGTCAAAATGTTCCTAAGACACCTCTCTCTCACTGAGAAAAGCGTTCTTCAGGCATGGAACACAAACGGTGAATAGGTGAATAAAAGCATTTCTACCACAATAATCTATGTTCTAATGATGACTCCTATAATGGTGCGTGCTCTTCTACATGGGAGAGACATTCATATTGACCAATATAACTCGGGGCGCATGGAAAGTCAAAATGTTCCTAAGACACCTCTCTCTCACTGAGAAAAGCGTTTTTCAGGCATGGAACACAAGAGGTGAAAAGGTGAATAAAAGCAATTCTACCACAATAATCTATGTTCTAATGATGACTCCTATAATGGTGCGTGCTCTTCTACATGGGAGATACATTCATATTGACCAAAATAACTCGGGGCGCATGGAAAGTCAAAATGTTCCTAAGACACCTCTCTCTCACTGAGAAAAGCGTTCTTCAGGCATGGAAACACAAACGGTGAATAGGTGAATAAAAGCATTTCTACCACAATAATCTATGTTCTAATGATGACTCCTATAATGGTGCGTGCTCTTCTACATGGGAGAGACATTCATATTGACCAAAATAACTCGGGGCGCATGGAAAGTCAAAATGTTCCTAAGACACCTCTCTCTCACTGAGAAAAGCGTTCTTCAGGCATGGAAAAACAAGAGGTGAAAAGGTGAATAAAAGCATTTCTACCACAATAATCTATGTTCTAATGATGACTCCTATAATGGTGCGTGCTCATCTACATGGGAGAGACATTCATATTGACCAAAATAACTCGGGGCGCATGGAAAGTCAAAATGTTCCTAAGACACCTCTCTCTCACTGAGAAAAGCGTTCTTCAGGCATGGAAACACAAACGGTGAATAGGTGAATAAAAGAATTTCTACCACAATAATCTATGTTCTAATGATGACTCCTATAATGGTGCGTGCTCTTCTACATGGGAGAGACATTCATATTGACCAAAATAACTCGGGGCGCATGGAAAGTCAAAATGTTCCTAAGACACCTCTCTCTCACTGAGAAAAGCGTTCTTCAGGCATGGAAACACAAGAGGTGAAAAGGTGAATAAAAGCATTTCTACCACAATAATCTATGTTCTAATGATGACTCCTATAATGGTGCGTGCTCATCTACATGGGAGAGACATTCATATTGACCAATATAACTCGGGGCGCATGGAAAGTCAAAATGTTCCTAAGACACCTCTCTCTCACTGAGAAAAGCGTTCTTCAGGCATGGAAACACAAGAGGTGAAAAGGTGAATAAAAGCATTTCTACCACAATAATCTATGTTCTAATGATGACTCCTATAATGGTGCGTGCTCTTCTACATGGGAGAGACATTCATATTGACCAAAATAACTCGGGGCGCATGGAAAGTCAAAATGTTCCTAAGACACCTCTCTCTCACTGAGAAAAGCGTTCTTCAGGCATGGAAACACAAGAGGTGAAAAGGTGAATAAAAGCATTTCTACCACAATAATCTATGTTCTAATGATGACTCCTATAATGGTGCGTGCTCTTCTACATGGGAGAGACATTCATATTGACCAAAATAACTCGGGGCGCATGGAAAGTCAAAATGTTCCTAAGACACCTCTCTCTCACTGAGAAAAGCGTTCTTCAGGCATGGAACACAAACGGTGAATAGGTGAATAAAAGCATTTCTACCACAATAATCTATGTTCTAATGATGACTCCTATAATGGTGCGTGCTCATGGGAGAGACATTCATATTGACCAAAATAACTCGGGGCGCATGGAAAGTCAAAATGTTCCTAAGACACCTCTCTCTCACTGAGAAAAGCGTTCTTCAGGCATGGAAAAACAAGAGGTGAAAAGGTGAATAAAAGCATTTCTACCACAATAATCTATGTTCTAATGATGACTCCTATGATGGTGCGTGCTCATCTACATGGGAGAGACATTCATATTGACCAAAATAACTCGGGGCGCATGGAAAGTCAAAATGTTCCTAAGACACCTCTCTCTCACTGAGAAAAGCGTTCTTCAGGCATGGAAACACAAACGGTGAATAGGTGAATAAAAGAATTTCTACCACAATAATCTATGTTCTAATGATGACTCCTATAATGGTGCGTGCTCTTCTACATGGGAGAGACATTCATATTGACCAAAATAACTCGGGGCGCATGGAAAGTCAAAATGTTCCTAAGACTCCTCTCTCTCACTGAGAAAAGCGTTCTTCAGGCATGGAAACACAAGAGGTGAAAAGGTGAATAAAAGCATTTCTACTACAATAATCTATGTTCTAATGATGACTCCTATAATGGTGCGTGCTCATCTACATGGGAGAGACATTCATATTGACCAATATAACTCGGGGCGCATGGAAAGTCAAAATGTTCCTAAGACACCTCTCTCTCACTGAGAAAAGCGTTCTTCAGGCATGGAAACACAAGAGGTGAAAAGGTGAATAAAAGCATTTCTACCACAATAATCTATGTTCTAATGATGACTCCTATAATGGTGCGTGCTCTTCTACATGGGAGAGACATTCATATTGACCAAAATAACTCGGGGCGCATGGAAAGTCAAAATGTTCCTAAGACACCTCTCTCTCACTGAGAAAAGCGTTCTTCAGGCATGGAACACAAACGGTGAATAGGTGAATAAAAGCATTTCTACCACAATAATCTATGTTCTAATGATGACTCCTATAATGGTGCGTGCTCTTCTACATGGGAGAGACATTCATATTGACCAATATAACTCGGGGCGCATGGAAAGTCAAAATGTTCCTAAGACACCTCTCTCTCACTGAGAAAAGCGTTTTTCAGGCATGGAACACAAGAGGTGAAAAGGTGAATAAAAGCAATTCTACCACAATAATCTATGTTCTAATGATGACTCCTATAATGGTGCGTGCTCTTCTACATGGGAGATACATTCATATTGACCAAAATAACTCGGGGCGCATGGAAAGTCAAAATGTTCCTAAGACACCTCTCTCTCACTGAGAAAAGCGTTCTTCAGGCATGGAAACACAAACGGTGAATAGGTGAATAAAAGCATTTCTACCACAATAATCTATGTTCTAATGATGACTCCTATAATGGTGCGTGCTCTTCTACATGGGAGAGACATTCATATTGACCAAAATAACTCGGGGCGCATGGAAAGTCAAAATGTTCCTAAGACACCTCTCTCTCACTGAGAAAAGCGTTCTTCAGGCATGGAAAAACAAGAGGTGAAAAGGTGAATAAAAGCATTTCTACCACAATAATCTATGTTCTAATGATGACTCCTATAATGGTGCGTGCTCATCTACATGGGAGAGACATTCATATTGACCAAAATAACTCGGGGCGCATGGAAAGTCAAAATGTTCCTAAGACACCTCTCTCTCACTGAGAAAAGCGTTCTTCAGGCATGGAAACACAAACGGTGAATAGGTGAATAAAAGAATTTCTACCACAATAATCTATGTTCTAATGATGACTCCTATAATGGTGCGTGCTCTTCTACATGGGAGAGACATTCATATTGACCAAAATAACTCGGGGCGCATGGAAAGTCAAAATGTTCCTAAGACACCTCTCTCTCACTGAGAAAAGCGTTCTTCAGGCATGGAAACACAAGAGGTGAAAAGGTGAATAAAAGCATTTCTACCACAATAATCTATGTTCTAATGATGACTCCTATAATGGTGCGTGCTCATCTACATGGGAGAGACATTCATATTGACCAATATAACTCGGGGCGCATGGAAAGTCAAAATGTTCCTAAGACACCTCTCTCTCACTGAGAAAAGCGTTCTTCAGGCATGGAAACACAAGAGGTGAAAAGGTGAATAAAAGCATTTCTACCACAATAATCTATGTTCTAATGATGACTCCTATAATGGTGCGTGCTCTTCTACATGGGAGAGACATTCATATTGACCAAAATAACTCGGGGCGCATGGAAAGTCAAAATGTTCCTAAGACACCTCTCTCTCACTGAGAAAAGCGTTCTTCAGGCATGGAAACACAAGAGGTGAAAAGGTGAATAAAAGCATTTCTACCACAATAATCTATGTTCTAATGATGACTCCTATAATGGTGCGTGCTCTTCTACATGGGAGAGACATTCATATTGACCAAAATAACTCGGGGCGCATGGAAAGTCAAAATGTTCCTAAGACACCTCTCTCTCACTGAGAAAAGCGTTCTTCAGGCATGGAACACAAACGGTGAATAGGTGAATAAAAGCATTTCTACCACAATAATCTATGTTCTAATGATGACTCCTATAATGGTGCGTGCTCTTCTACATGGGAGAGACATTCATATTGACCAAAATAACTCGGGGCGCATGGAAAGTCAAAATGTTCCTAAGACACCTCTCTCTCACTGAGAAAAGCGTTCTTCAGGCATGGAAACACAAACGGTGAATAGGTGAATAAAAGCATTTCTACCACAATAATCTATGTTCTAATGATGACTCCTATAATGGTGCGTGCTCTTCTACATGGGAGAGACCTTCATATTGACCAAAATAACTCGGGGCGCATGGAAAGTCAAAATGTTCCTAAGACACCTCTCTCTCACTGAGAAAAGCGTTCTTCAGGCATGGAAACACAAACGGTGAATAGGTGAATAAAAGCATTCCTACCACAATAATCTATGTTCTAATGATGACTCCTATAATGGTGCGTGCTCTTCTACATGGGAGAGACATTCATATTGACCAAAATAACTCGGGGCGCATGGAAAGTCAAAATGTTCCTAAGACACCTCTCTCTCACTGAGAAAAGCGTTCTTCAGGCATGGAAAAACAAGAGGTGAAAAGGTGAATAAAAGCATTTCTACCACAATAATCTATGTTCTAATGATGACTCCTATAATGGTGCGTGCTCATCTACATGGGAGAGACATTCATATTGACCAAAATAACTCGGGGCGCATGGAAAGTCAAAATGTTCCTAAGACACCTCTCTCTCACTGAGAAAAGCGTTCTTCAGGCATGGAACACAAACGGTGAATAGGTGAATAAAAGCATTTCTACCACAATAATCTATGTTCTAATGATGACTCCTATAATGGTGCGTGCTCTTCTACATGGGAGAGACATTCATATTGACCAAAATAACTCGGGGCGCATGGAAAGTCAAAATGTTCCTAAGACACCTCTCTCTCACTGAGAAAAGCGTTCTTCAGGCATGGAAACACAAACGGTGAATAGGTGAATAAAAGCATTTCTACCACAATAATCTATGTTCTAATGATGACTCCTATAATGGTGCGTGCACTTCTACATGGGAGAGACATTCATATTGACCAAAATAACTCGGGGCGCATGGAAAGTCAAAATGTTCCTAAGACACCTCTCTCTCACTGAGAAAAGCGTTCTTCAGGCATGGAAACACAAGAGGTGAAAAGGTGAATAAAAGCATTTCTACCACAATAATCTATGTTCTAATGATGACTCCTATAATGGTGCGTGCTCTTCTACATGGGAGAGACATTCATATTGACCAAAATAACTCGGGGCGCATGGAAAGTCAAAATGTTCCTAAGACACCTCTCTCTCACTGAGAAAAGCGTTCTTCAGGCATGGAAACACAAGAGGTGAAAAGGTGAATAAAAGCAATTCTACCACAATAATCTATGTTCTAATGATGACTCCTATAATGGTGCGTGCTCTTCTACATGGGAGAGACATTCATATTGACCAATATAACTCGGGGCGCATGGAAAGTCAAAATGTTCCTAAGACACCTCTCTCTCACTGAGAAAAGCGTTTTTCAGGCATGGAACACAAGAGGTGAAAAGGTGAATAAAAGCAATTCTACCACAATAATCTATGTTCTAATGATGACTCCTATAATGGTGCGTGCTCTTCTACATGGGAGAGACATTCATATTGACCAAAATAACTCGGGGCGCATGGAAAGTCAAAATGTTCCTAAGACACCTCTCTCTCACTGAGAAAAGCGTTCTTCAGGCATGGAAACACAAGAGGTGAAAAGGTGAATAAAAGCATTTCTACCACAATAATCTATGTTCTAATGATGACTCCTATAATGGTGCGTGCTCTTCTACATGGGAGAGACATTCATATTGACCAAAATAACTCGGGGCGCATGGAAAGTCAAAATGTTCCTAAGACACCTCTCTCTCACTGAGAAAAGCGTTCTTCAGGCATGGAACACAAACGGTGAATAGGTGAATAAAAGCATTTCTACCACAATAATCTATGTTCTAATGATGACTCCTATAATGGTGCGTGCTCTTCTACATGGGAGAGACATTCATATTGACCAAAATAACTCGGGGCGCATGGAAAGTCAAAATGTTCCTAAGACACCTCTCTCTCACTGAGAAAAGCGTTCTTCAGGCATGGAAACACAAGAGGTGAAAAGGTGAATAAAAGCATTTCTACGACAATAATCTATGTTCTAATGATGACTCCTATAATGGTGCGTGCTCTTCTACATGGGAGAGACATTCATATTGACCAAAATAACTCGGGGCGCATGGAAAGTCAAAATGTTCCTAAGACACCTCTCTCTCACTGAGAAAAGCGTTCTTCAGGCATGGAACACAAACGGTGAATAGGTGAATAAAAGCATTTTTACCACAATAATCTATGTTCTAATGATGACTCCTATAATGGTGCGTGCTCTTCTACATGGGAGAGACATTCATATTGACCAAAATAACTCGGGGCGCATGGAAAGTCAAAATGTTCCTAAGACACCTCTCTCTCACTGAGAAAAGCGTTCTTCAGGCATGGAAACACAAGAGGTGAAAAGGTGAATAAAAGCATTTCTACCACAATAATCTATGTTCTAATGATGACTCCTATAATGGTGCGTGCTCTTCTACATGGGAGAGACATTCATATTGACCAAAATAACTCGGGGCGCATGGAAAGTCAAAATGTTCCTAAGACACCTCTCTCTCACTGAGAAAAGCGTTCTTCAGGCATGGAAACACAAACGGTGAATAGGTGAATAAAAGCATTTCTACCACAATAATCTATGTTCTAATGATGACTCCTATAATGGTGCGTGCTCTTCTACATGGGAGAGACATTCATATTGACCAAAATAACTCGGGGCGCATGGAAAGTCAAAATGTTCCTAAGACACCTCTCTCTCACTGAGAAAAGCGTTCTTCAGGCATGGAAACACAAACGGTGAATAGGTGAATAAAAGCATTTCTACCACAATAATCTATGTTCTAATGATGACTCCTATAATGGTGCGTGCTCTTCTACATGGGAGAGACATTCATATTGACCAAAATAACTCGGGGCGCATGGAAAGTCAAAATGTTCCTAAGACACCTCTCTCTCACTGAGAAAAGCGTTCTTCAGGCATGGAAACACAAGAGGTGAAAAGGTGAATAAAAGCAATTCTACCACAATAATCTATGTTCTAATGATGACTCCTATAATGGTGCGTGCTCTTCTACATGGGAGAGACATTCATATTGACCAATATAACTCGGGGCGCATGGAAAGTCAAAATGTTCCTAAGACACCTCTCTCTCACTGAGAAAAGCGTTTTTCAGGCATGGAACACAAGAGGTGAAAAGGTGAATAAAAGCAATTCTACCACAATAATCTATGTTCTAATGATGACTCCTATAATGGTGCGTGCTCTTCTACATGGGAGAGACATTCATATTGACCAAAATAACTCGGGGCGCATGGAAAGTCAAAATGTTCCTAAGACACCTCTCTCTCACTGAGAAAAGCGTTCTTCAGGCATGGAAACACAAACGGTGAATAGGTGAATAAAAGCATTTCTACCACAATAATCTATGTTCTAATGATGACTCCTATAATGGTGCGTGCTCATGGGAGAGACATTCATATTGACCAAAATAACTCGGGGCGCATGGAAAGTCAAAATGTTCCTAAGACACCTCTCTCTCACTGAGAAAAGCGTTCTTCAGGCATGGAAAAACAAGAGGTGAAAAGGTGAATAAAAGCATTTCTACCACAATAATCTATGTTCTAATGATGACTCCTATGATGGTGCGTGCTCATCTACATGGGAGAGACATTCATATTGACCAAAATAACTCGGGGCGCATGGAAAGTCAAAATGTTCCTAAGACACCTCTCTCTCACTGAGAAAAGCGTTCTTCAGGCATGGAAACACAAACGGTGAATAGGTGAATAAAAGAATTTCTACCACAATAATCTATGTTCTAATGATGACTCCTATAATGGTGCGTGCTCTTCTACATGGGAGAGACATTCATATTGACCAAAATAACTCGGGGCGCATGGAAAGTCAAAATGTTCCTAAGACTCCTCTCTCTCACTGAGAAAAGCGTTCTTCAGGCATGGAAACACAAGAGGTGAAAAGGTGAATAAAAGCATTTCTACTACAATAATCTATGTTCTAATGATGACTCCTATAATGGTGCGTGCTCATCTACATGGGAGAGACATTCATATTGACCAATATAACTCGGGGCGCATGGAAAGTCAAAATGTTCCTAAGACACCTCTCTCTCACTGAGAAAAGCGTTCTTCAGGCATGGAAACACAGGAGGTGAAAAGGTGAATAAAAGCATTTCTACCACAATAATCTATGTTCTAATGATGACTCCTATAATGGTGCGTGCTCTTCTACATGGGAGAGACATTCATATTGACCAAAATAACTCGGGGCGCATGGAAAGTCAAAATGTTCCTAAGACACCTCTCTCTCACTGAGAAAAGCGTTCTTCAGGCATGGAAACACAAACGGTGAATAGGTGAATAAAAGCATTTCTACCACAATAATCTATGTTCTAATGATGACTCCTATAATGGTGCGTGCTCTTCTACATGGGAGAGACATTCATATTGACCAAAATAACTCGGGGCGCATGGAAAGTCAAAATGTTCCTAAGACTCCTCTCTCTCACTGAGAAAAGCGTTCTTCAGGCATGGAAACACAAGAGGTGAAAAGGTGAATAAAAGCATTTCTACTACAATAATCTATGTTCTAATGATGACTCCTATAATGGTGCGTGCTCATCTACATGGGAGAGACATTCATATTGACCAATATAACTCGGGGCGCATGGAAAGTCAAAATGTTCCTAAGACACCTCTCTCTCACTGAGAAAAGCGTTCTTCAGGCATGGAAACACAGGAGGTGAAAAGGTGAATAAAAGCATTTCTACCACAATAATCTATGTTCTAATGATGACTCCTATAATGGTGCGTGCTCTTCTACATGGGAGAGACATTCATATTGACCAAAATAACTCGGGGCGCATGGAAAGTCAAAATGTTCCTAAGACACCTCTCTCTCACTGAGAAAAGCGTTCTTCAGGCATGGAAACACAAACGGTGAATAGGTGAATAAAAGCATTTCTACCACAATAATCTATGTTCTAATGATGACTCCTATAATGGTGCGTGCTCTTCTACATGGGAGAGACATTCATATTGACCAAAATAACTCGGGGCGCATGGAAAGTCAAAATGTTCCTAAGACACCTCTCTCTCACTGAGAAAAGCGTTCTTCAGGCATGGAAACACAAACGGTGAATAGGTAAATAAAAGCATTCCTACCACAATAATCTATGTTCTAATGATGACTCCTATAATGGTGCGTGCTCTTCTACATGGGAGAGACATTCATATTGACCAAAATAACTCGGGGCGCATGGAAAGTCAAAATGTTCCTAAGACACCTCTCTCTCACTGAGAAAAGCGTTCTTCAGGCATGGAAAAACAAGAGGTGAAAAGGTGAATAAAAGCATTTCTACCACAATAATCTATGTTCTAATGATGACTCCTATAATGGTGCGTGCTCATCTACATGGGAGAGACATTCATATTGACCAAAATAACTCGGGGCGCATGGAAAGTCAAAATGTTCCTAAGACACCTCTCTCTCACTGAGAAAAGCGTTCTTCAGGCATGGAACACAAACGGTGAATAGGTGAATAAAAGCATTTCTACCACAATAATCTATGTTCTAATGATGACTCCTATAATGGTGCGTGCTCTTCTACATGGGAGAGACATTCATATTGACCAAAATAACTCGGGGCGCATGGAAAGTCAAAATGTTCCTAAGACACCTCTCTCACTGAGAAAAGCGTTCTTCAGGCATGGAAACACAAACGGTGAATAGGTGAATAAAAGCATTTCTACCACAATAATCTATGTTCTAATGATGACTCCTATAATGGTGCGTGCTCTTCTACATGGGAGAGACATTCATATTGACCAAAATAACTTGGGGCGCATGGAAAGTCAAAATGTTCCTAAGACACCTCTCTCTCACTGAGAAAAGCGTTCTTCAGGCATGGAAACACAAGAGGTGAAAAGGTGAATAAAAGCATTTCTAGAAACAATAATCTATGTTCTAATGATGACTCCTATAATTGTGCGTGCTCTTCTACATGGGAGAGACATTCATATTGACCAAAATAACTCGGGGCGCATGGAAAGTCAAAATATTCCTAAAACACCTCTCTCTCACTGAGAAAAGCGTTCTTCAGGCATGGAAACACAAGAGGTGAAAAGGTGAATAAAAGCATTTCTACGACAATAATCTATGTTCTAATGATGACTCCTATAATGGTGCGTGCTCTTCTACATGGGAGAGACATTCATATTGACCAAAATAACTCGGGGCGCATGGAAAGTCAAAATGTTCCTAAGACACCTCTCTCTCACTGAGAAAAGCGTTCTTCAGGCATGGAAACACAAGAGGTGAAAAGGTGAATAAAAGCAATTCTACCACAATAATCTATGTTCTAATGATGACTCCTATAATGGTGCGTGCTCTTCTACATGGGAGAGACATTCATATTGACCAATATAACTCGGGGCGCATGGAAAGTCAAAATGTTCCTAAGACACCTCTCTCTCACTGAGAAAAGCGTTTTTCAGGCATGGAACACAAGAGGTGAAAAGGTGAATAAAAGCAATTCTACCACAATAATCTATGTTCTAATGATGACTCCTATAATGGTGCGTGCTCTTCTACATGGGAGAGACATTCATATTGACCAAAATAACTCGGGGCGCATGGAAAGTCAAAATGTTCCTAAGACACCTCTCTCTCACTGAGAAAAGCGTTCTTCAGGCATGGAAACACAAGAGGTGAAAAGGTGAATAAAAGCATTTCTACCACAATAATCTATGTTCTAATGATGACTCCTATAATGGTGCGTGCTCTTCTACATGGGAGAGACATTCATATTGACCAAAATAACTCGGGGCGCATGGAAAGTCAAAATGTTCCTAAGACACCTCTCTCTCACTGAGAAAAGCGTTCTTCAGGCATGGAACACAAACGGTGAATAGGTGAATAAAAGCATTTCTACCACAATAATCTATGTTCTAATGATGACTCCTATAATGGTGCGTGCTCATCTACATGGGAGAGACATTCATATTGACCAATATAACTCGGGGCGCATGGAAAGTCAAAATGTTCCTAAGACACCTCTCTCTCACTGAGAAAAGCGTTCTTCAGGCATGGAAACACAAGAGGTGAAAAGGTGAATAAAAGCATTTCTACCACAATAATCTATGTTCTAATGATGACTCCTATAATGGTGCGTGCTCTTCTACATGGGAGAGACATTCATATTGACCAAAATAACTCGGGGCGCATGGAAAGTCAAAATGTTCCTAAGACACCTCTCTCTCACTGAGAAAAGCGTTCTTCAGGCATGGAAACACAAACGGTGAATAGGTGAATAAAAGCATTCCTACCACAATAATCTATGTTCTAATGATGACTCCTATAATGGTGCGTGCTCTTCTACATGGGAGAGACATTCATATTGACCAAAATAACTCGGGGCGCATGGAAAGTCAAAATGTTCCTAAGACACCTCTCTCTCACTGAGAAAAGCGTTCTTCAGGCATGGAAACACAAACGGTGAATAGGTGAATAAAAGCATTCCTACCACAATAATCTATGTTCTAATGATGACTCCTATAATGGTGCGTGCTCTTCTACATGGGAGAGACATTCATATTGACCAAAATAACTCGGGGCGCATGGAAAGTCAAAATGTTCCTAAGACACCTCTCTCTCACTGAGAAAAGCGTTCTTCAGGCATGGAAACACAAACGGTGAATAGGTGAATAAAAGCATTCCTACCACAATAATCTATGTTCTAATGATGACTCCTATAATGGTGCGTGCTCTTCTACATGGGAGAGACATTCATATTGACCAAAATAACTCGGGGCGCATGGAAAGTCAAAATGTTCCTAAGACACCTCTCTCTCACTGAGAAAAGCGTTCTTCAGGCATGGAAAAACAAGAGGTGAAAAGGTGAATAAAAGCATTTCTACCACAATAATCTATGTTCTAATGATGACTCCTATAATGGTGCGTGCTCATCTACATGGGAGAGACATTCATATTGACCAAAATAACTCGGGGCGCATGGAAAGTCAAAATGTTCCTAAGACACCTCTCTCTCACTGAGAAAAGCGTTCTTCAGGCATGGAACACAAACGGTGAATAGGTGAATAAAAGCATTTCTACCACAATAATCTATGTTCTAATGATGACTCCTATAATGGTGCGTGCTCTTCTACATGGGAGAGACATTCATATTGACCAAAATAACTCGGGGCGCATGGAAAGTCAAAATGTTCCTAAGACACCTCTCTCTCACTGAGAAAAGCGTTCTTCAGGCATGGAAACACAAGAGGTGAAAAGGTGAATAAAAGCATTTCTACTACAATAATCTATGTTCTAATGATGACTCCTATAATGGTGCGTGCTCATCTACATGGGAGAGACATTCATATTGACCAATATAACTCGGGGCGCATGGAAAGTCAAAATGTTCCTAAGACACCTCTCTCTCACTGAGAAAAGCGTTCTTCAGGCATGGAAACACAGGAGGTGAAAAGGTGAATAAAAGCATTTCTACCACAATAATCTATGTTCTAATGATGACTCCTATAATGGTGCGTGCTCTTCTACATGGGAGAGACATTCATATTGACCAAAATAACTCGGGGCGCATGGAAAGTCAAAATGTTCCTAAGACACCTCTCTCTCACTGAGAAAAGCGTTCTTCAGGCATGGAAACACAAACGGTGAATAGGTGAATAAAAGCATTTCTACCACAATAATCTATGTTCTAATGATGACTCCTATAATGGTGCGTGCTCTTCTACATGGGAGAGACATTCATATTGACCAAAATAACTCGGGGCGCATGGAAAGTCAAAATGTTCCTAAGACTCCTCTCTCTCACTGAGAAAAGCGTTCTTCAGGCATGGAAACACAAGAGGTGAAAAGGTGAATAAAAGCATTTCTACTACAATAATCTATGTTCTAATGATGACTCCTATAATGGTGCGTGCTCATCTACATGGGAGAGACATTCATATTGACCAATATAACTCGGGGCGCATGGAAAGTCAAAATGTTCCTAAGACACCTCTCTCTCACTGAGAAAAGCGTTCTTCAGGCATGGAAACACAGGAGGTGAAAAGGTGAATAAAAGCATTTCTACCACAATAATCTATGTTCTAATGATGACTCCTATAATGGTGCGTGCTCTTCTACATGGGAGAGACATTCATATTGACCAAAATAACTCGGGGCGCATGGAAAGTCAAAATGTTCCTAAGACACCTCTCTCTCACTGAGAAAAGCGTTCTTCAGGCATGGAAACACAAACGGTGAATAGGTGAATAAAAGCATTTCTACCACAATAATCTATGTTCTAATGATGACTCCTATAATGGTGCGTGCTCTTCTACATGGGAGAGACATTCATATTGACCAAAATAACTCGGGGCGCATGGAAAGTCAAAATGTTCCTAAGACACCTCTCTCTCACTGAGAAAAGCGTTCTTCAGGCATGGAAACACAAACGGTGAATAGGTAAATAAAAGCATTCCTACCACAATAATCTATGTTCTAATGATGACTCCTATAATGGTGCGTGCTCTTCTACATGGGAGAGACATTCATATTGACCAAAATAACTCGGGGCGCATGGAAAGTCAAAATGTTCCTAAGACACCTCTCTCTCACTGAGAAAAGCGTTCTTCAGGCATGGAAAAACAAGAGGTGAAAAGGTGAATAAAAGCATTTCTACCACAATAATCTATGTTCTAATGATGACTCCTATAATGGTGCGTGCTCATCTACATGGGAGAGACATTCATATTGACCAAAATAACTCGGGGCGCATGGAAAGTCAAAATGTTCCTAAGACACCTCTCTCTCACTGAGAAAAGCGTTCTTCAGGCATGGAACACAAACGGTGAATAGGTGAATAAAAGCATTTCTACCACAATAATCTATGTTCTAATGATGACTCCTATAATGGTGCGTGCTCTTCTACATGGGAGAGACATTCATATTGACCAAAATAACTCGGGGCGCATGGAAAGTCAAAATGTTCCTAAGACACCTCTCTCACTGAGAAAAGCGTTCTTCAGGCATGGAAACACAAACGGTGAATAGGTGAATAAAAGCATTTCTACCACAATAATCTATGTTCTAATGATGACTCCTATAATGGTGCGTGCTCTTCTACATGGGAGAGACATTCATATTGACCAAAATAACTTGGGGCGCATGGAAAGTCAAAATGTTCCTAAGACACCTCTCTCTCACTGAGAAAAGCGTTCTTCAGGCATGGAAACACAAGAGGTGAAAAGGTGAATAAAAGCATTTCTAGAAACAATAATCTATGTTCTAATGATGACTCCTATAATTGTGCGTGCTCTTCTACATGGGAGAGACATTCATATTGACCAAAATAACTCGGGGCGCATGGAAAGTCAAAATATTCCTAAAACACCTCTCTCTCACTGAGAAAAGCGTTCTTCAGGCATGGAAACACAAGAGGTGAAAAGGTGAATAAAAGCATTTCTACGACAATAATCTATGTTCTAATGATGACTCCTATAATGGTGCGTGCTCTTCTACATGGGAGAGACATTCATATTGACCAAAATAACTCGGGGCGCATGGAAAGTCAAAATGTTCCTAAGACACCTCTCTCTCACTGAGAAAAGCGTTCTTCAGGCATGGAAACACAAGAGGTGAAAAGGTGAATAAAAGCAATTCTACCACAATAATCTATGTTCTAATGATGACTCCTATAATGGTGCGTGCTCTTCTACATGGGAGAGACATTCATATTGACCAATATAACTCGGGGCGCATGGAAAGTCAAAATGTTCCTAAGACACCTCTCTCTCACTGAGAAAAGCGTTTTTCAGGCATGGAACACAAGAGGTGAAAAGGTGAATAAAAGCAATTCTACCACAATAATCTATGTTCTAATGATGACTCCTATAATGGTGCGTGCTCTTCTACATGGGAGAGACATTCATATTGACCAAAATAACTCGGGGCGCATGGAAAGTCAAAATGTTCCTAAGACACCTCTCTCTCACTGAGAAAAGCGTTCTTCAGGCATGGAAACACAAGAGGTGAAAAGGTGAATAAAAGCATTTCTACCACAATAATCTATGTTCTAATGATGACTCCTATAATGGTGCGTGCTCTTCTACATGGGAGAGACATTCATATTGACCAAAATAACTCGGGGCGCATGGAAAGTCAAAATGTTCCTAAGACACCTCTCTCTCACTGAGAAAAGCGTTCTTCAGGCATGGAACACAAACGGTGAATAGGTGAATAAAAGCATTTCTACCACAATAATCTATGTTCTAATGATGACTCCTATAATGGTGCGTGCTCATCTACATGGGAGAGACATTCATATTGACCAATATAACTCGGGGCGCATGGAAAGTCAAAATGTTCCTAAGACACCTCTCTCTCACTGAGAAAAGCGTTCTTCAGGCATGGAAACACAAGAGGTGAAAAGGTGAATAAAAGCATTTCTACCACAATAATCTATGTTCTAATGATGACTCCTATAATGGTGCGTGCTCTTCTACATGGGAGAGACATTCATATTGACCAAAATAACTCGGGGCGCATGGAAAGTCAAAATGTTCCTAAGACACCTCTCTCTCACTGAGAAAAGCGTTCTTCAGGCATGGAAACACAAACGGTGAATAGGTGAATAAAAGCATTCCTACCACAATAATCTATGTTCTAATGATGACTCCTATAATGGTGCGTGCTCTTCTACATGGGAGAGACATTCATATTGACCAAAATAACTCGGGGCGCATGGAAAGTCAAAATGTTCCTAAGACACCTCTCTCTCACTGAGAAAAGCGTTCTTCAGGCATGGAAACACAAACGGTGAATAGGTGAATAAAAGCATTCCTACCACAATAATCTATGTTCTAATGATGACTCCTATAATGGTGCGTGCTCTTCTACATGGGAGAGACATTCATATTGACCAAAATAACTCGGGGCGCATGGAAAGTCAAAATGTTCCTAAGACACCTCTCTCTCACTGAGAAAAGCGTTCTTCAGGCATGGAAACACAAACGGTGAATAGGTGAATAAAAGCATTCCTACCACAATAATCTATGTTCTAATGATGACTCCTATAATGGTGCGTGCTCTTCTACATGGGAGAGACATTCATATTGACCAAAATAACTCGGGGCGCATGGAAAGTCAAAATGTTCCTAAGACACCTCTCTCTCACTGAGAAAAGCGTTCTTCAGGCATGGAAAAACAAGAGGTGAAAAGGTGAATAAAAGCATTTCTACCACAATAATCTATGTTCTAATGATGACTCCTATAATGGTGCGTGCTCATCTACATGGGAGAGACATTCATATTGACCAAAATAACTCGGGGCGCATGGAAAGTCAAAATGTTCCTAAGACACCTCTCTCTCACTGAGAAAAGCGTTCTTCAGGCATGGAACACAAACGGTGAATAGGTGAATAAAAGCATTTCTACCACAATAATCTATGTTCTAATGATGACTCCTATAATGGTGCGTGCTCTTCTACATGGGAGAGACATTCATATTGACCAAAATAACTCGGGGCGCATGGAAAGTCAAAATGTTCCTAAGACACCTCTCTCTCACTGAGAAAAGCGTTCTTCAGGCATGGAAACACAAACGGTGAATAGGTGAATAAAAGCATTTCTACCACAATAATCTATGTTCTAATGATGACTCCTATAATGGTGCGTGCACTTCTACATGGGAGAGACATTCATATTGACCAAAATAACTCGGGGCGCATGGAAAGTCAAAATGTTCCTAAGACACCTCTCTCTCACTGAGAAAAGCGTTCTTCAGGCATGGAAACACAAGAGGTGAAAAGGTGAATAAAAGCATTTCTACCACAATAATCTATGTTCTAATGATGACTCCTATAATGGTGCGTGCTCTTCTACATGGGAGAGACATTCATATTGACCAAAATAACTCGGGGCGCATGGAAAGTCAAAATATTCCTAAAACACCTCTCTCTCACTGAGAAAAGCGTTCTTCAGGCATGGAAACACAGGAGGTGAAAAGGTGAATAAAAGCATTTCTACCACAATAATCTATGTTCTAATGATGACTCCTATAATGGTGCGTGCTCTTCTACATGGGAGAGACATTCATATTGACCAATATAACTCGGGGCGCATGGAAAGTCAAAATGTTCCTAAGACACCTCTCTCTCACTGAGAAAAGCGTTCTTCAGGCATGGAAACACAAACGGTGAATAGGTGAATAAAAGCATTTCTACCACAATAATCTATGTTCTAATGATGACTCCTATAATGGTGCGTGCTCTTCTACATGGGAGAGACATTCATATTGACCAAAATAACTCGGGGCGCATGGAAAGTCAAAATGTTCCTAAGACACCTCTCTCTCACTGAGAAAAGCGTTCTTCAGGCATGGAAACACAAACGGTGAATAGGTGAATAAAAGCATTTCTACCACAATAATCTATGTTCTAATGATGACTCCTATAATGGTGCGTGCTCTTCTACATGGGAGAGACATTCATATTGACCAAAATAACTTGGGGCGCATGGAAAGTCAAAATGTTCCTAAGACACCTCTCTCTCACTGAGAAAAGCGTTCTTCAGGCATGGAAACACAAGAGGTGAAAAGGTGAATAAAAGCATTTCTAGAAACAATAATCTATGTTCTAATGATGACTCCTATAATTGTGCGTGCTCTTCTACATGGGAGAGACATTCATATTGACCAAAATAACTCGGGGCGCATGGAAAGTCAAAATATTCCTAAAACACCTCTCTCTCACTGAGAAAAGCGTTCTTCAGGCATGGAAACACAAGAGGTGAAAAGGTGAATAAAAGCATTTCTACGACAAAAATCTATGTTCTAATGATGACTCCTATAATGGTGCGTGCTCTTCTACATGGGAGAGACATTCATATTGACCAAAATAACTCGGGGCGCATGGAAAGTCAAAATGTTCCTAAGACACCTCTCTCTCACTGAGAAAAGCGTTCTTCAGGCATGGAAACACAAGAGGTGAAAAGGTGAATAAAAGCAATTCTACCACAATAATCTATGTTCTAATGATGACTCCTATAATGGTGCGTGCTCTTCTACATGGGAGAGACATTCATATTGACCAATATAACTCGGGGCGCATGGAAAGTCAAAATGTTCCTAAGACACCTCTCTCTCACTGAGAAAAGCGTTTTTCAGGCATGGAACACAAGAGGTGAAAAGGTGAATAAAAGCAATTCTACCACAATAATCTATGTTCTAATGATGACTCCTATAATGGTGCGTGCTCTTCTACATGGGAGAGACATTCATATTGACCAAAATAACTCGGGGCGCATGGAAAGTCAAAATGTTCCTAAGACACCTCTCTCTCACTGAGAAAAGCGTTCTTCAGGCATGGAACACAAACGGTGAATAGGTGAATAAAAGCATTTCTACCACAATAATCTATGTTCTAATGATGACTCCTATAATGGTGCGTGCTCATCTACATGGGAGAGACATTCATATTGACCAATATAACTCGGGGCGCATGGAAAGTCAAAATGTTCCTAAGACACCTCTCTCTCACTGAGAAAAGCGTTCTTCAGGCATGGAAACACAAGAGGTGAAAAGGTGAATAAAAGCATTTCTACCACAATAATCTATGTTCTAATGATGACTCCTATAATGGTGCGTGCTCTTCTACATGGGAGAGACATTCATATTGACCAAAATAACTCGGGGCGCATGGAAAGTCAAAATGTTCCTAAGACACCTCTCTCTCACTGAGAAAAGCGTTCTTCAGGCATGGAAACACAAACGGTGAATAGGTGAATAAAAGCATTCCTACCACAATAATCTATGTTCTAATGATGACTCCTATAATGGTGCGTGCTCTTCTACATGGGAGAGACATTCATATTGACCAAAATAACTCGGGGCGCATGGAAAGTCAAAATGTTCCTAAGACACCTCTCTCTCACTGAGAAAAGCGTTCTTCAGGCATGGAAACACAAACGGTGAATAGGTGAATAAAAGCATTCCTACCACAATAATCTATGTTCTAATGATGACTCCTATAATGGTGCGTGCTCTTCTACATGGGAGAGACATTCATATTGACCAAAATAACTCGGGGCGCATGGAAAGTCAAAATGTTCCTAAGACACCTCTCTCTCACTGAGAAAAGCGTTCTTCAGGCATGGAAACACAAACGGTGAATAGGTGAATAAAAGCATTCCTACCACAATAATCTATGTTCTAATGATGACTCCTATAATGGTGCGTGCTCTTCTACATGGGAGAGACATTCATATTGACCAAAATAACTCGGGGCGCATGGAAAGTCAAAATGTTCCTAAGACACCTCTCTCTCACTGAGAAAAGCGTTCTTCAGGCATGGAAAAACAAGAGGTGAAAAGGTGAATAAAAGCATTTCTACCACAATAATCTATGTTCTAATGATGACTCCTATAATGGTGCGTGCTCATCTACATGGGAGAGACATTCATATTGACCAAAATAACTCGGGGCGCATGGAAAGTCAAAATGTTCCTAAGACACCTCTCTCTCACTGAGAAAAGCGTTCTTCAGGCATGGAACACAAACGGTGAATAGGTGAATAAAAGCATTTCTACCACAATAATCTATGTTCTAATGATGACTCCTATAATGGTGCGTGCTCTTCTACATGGGAGAGACATTCATATTGACCAAAATAACTCGGGGCGCATGGAAAGTCAAAATGTTCCTAAGACACCTCTCTCTCACTGAGAAAAGCGTTCTTCAGGCATGGAAACACAAACGGTGAATAGGTGAATAAAAGCATTTCTACCACAATAATCTATGTTCTAATGATGACTCCTATAATGGTGCGTGCACTTCTACATGGGAGAGACATTCATATTGACCAAAATAACTCGGGGCGCATGGAAAGTCAAAATGTTCCTAAGACACCTCTCTCTCACTGAGAAAAGCGTTCTTCAGGCATGGAAACACAAGAGGTGAAAAGGTGAATAAAAGCATTTCTACCACAATAATCTATGTTCTAATGATGACTCCTATAATGGTGCGTGCTCTTCTACATGGGAGAGACATTCATATTGACCAAAATAACTCGGGGCGCATGGAAAGTCAAAATATTCCTAAAACACCTCTCTCTCACTGAGAAAAGCGTTCTTCAGGCATGGAAACACAGGAGGTGAAAAGGTGAATAAAAGCATTTCTACCACAATAATCTATGTTCTAATGATGACTCCTATAATGGTGCGTGCTCTTCTACATGGGAGAGACATTCATATTGACCAATATAACTCGGGGCGCATGGAAAGTCAAAATGTTCCTAAGACACCTCTCTCTCACTGAGAAAAGCGTTCTTCAGGCATGGAAACACAAACGGTGAATAGGTGAATAAAAGCATTTCTACCACAATAATCTATGTTCTAATGATGACTCCTATAATGGTGCGTGCTCTTCTACATGGGAGAGACATTCATATTGACCAAAATAACTCGGGGCGCATGGAAAGTCAAAATGTTCCTAAGACACCTCTCTCTCACTGAGAAAAGCGTTCTTCAGGCATGGAAACACAAACGGTGAATAGGTGAATAAAAGCATTTCTACCACAATAATCTATGTTCTAATGATGACTCCTATAATGGTGCGTGCTCTTCTACATGGGAGAGACATTCATATTGACCAAAATAACTTGGGGCGCATGGAAAGTCAAAATGTTCCTAAGACACCTCTCTCTCACTGAGAAAAGCGTTCTTCAGGCATGGAAACACAAGAGGTGAAAAGGTGAATAAAAGCATTTCTAGAAACAATAATCTATGTTCTAATGATGACTCCTATAATTGTGCGTGCTCTTCTACATGGGAGAGACATTCATATTGACCAAAATAACTCGGGGCGCATGGAAAGTCAAAATATTCCTAAAACACCTCTCTCTCACTGAGAAAAGCGTTCTTCAGGCATGGAAACACAAGAGGTGAAAAGGTGAATAAAAGCATTTCTACGACAAAAATCTATGTTCTAATGATGACTCCTATAATGGTGCGTGCTCTTCTACATGGGAGAGACATTCATATTGACCAAAATAACTCGGGGCGCATGGAAAGTCAAAATGTTCCTAAGACACCTCTCTCTCACTGAGAAAAGCGTTCTTCAGGCATGGAAACACAAGAGGTGAAAAGGTGAATAAAAGCAATTCTACCACAATAATCTATGTTCTAATGATGACTCCTATAATGGTGCGTGCTCTTCTACATGGGAGAGACATTCATATTGACCAATATAACTCGGGGCGCATGGAAAGTCAAAATGTTCCTAAGACACCTCTCTCTCACTGAGAAAAGCGTTTTTCAGGCATGGAACACAAGAGGTGAAAAGGTGAATAAAAGCAATTCTACCACAATAATCTATGTTCTAATGATGACTCCTATAATGGTGCGTGCTCTTCTACATGGGAGAGACATTCATATTGACCAAAATAACTCGGGGCGCATGGAAAGTCAAAATGTTCCTAAGACACCTCTCTCTCACTGAGAAAAGCGTTCTTCAGGCATGGAAACACAAGAGGTGAAAAGGTGAATAAAAGCATTTCTACCACAATAATCTATGTTCTAATGATGACTCCTATAATGGTGCGTGCTCTTCTACATGGGAGAGACATTCATATTGACCAAAATAACTCGGGGCGCATGGAAAGTCAAAATGTTCCTAAGACACCTCTCTCTCACTGAGAAAAGCGTTCTTCAGGCATGGAACACAAACGGTGAATAGGTGAATAAAAGCATTTCTACCACAATAATCTATGTTCTAATGATGACTCCTATAATGGTGCGTGCTCTTCTACATGGGAGAGACATTCATATTGACCAAAATAACTCGGGGCGCATGGAAAGTCAAAATGTTCCTAAGACACCTCTCTCTCACTGAGAAAAGCGTTCTTCAGGCATGGAACACAAACGGTGAATAGGTGAATAAAAGCATTTTTACCACAATAATCTATGTTCTAATGATGAGTCCTATAATGGTGCGTGCTCTTCTACATGGGAGAGACATTCATATTGACCAAAATAACTCGGGGCGCATGGAAAGTCAAAATGTTCCTAAGACACCTCTCTCTCACTGAGAAAAGCGTTCTTCAGGCATGGAAACACAAACGGTGAATAGGTGAATAAAAGCATTTCTACCACAATAATCTATGTTCTAATGATGACTCCTATAATGGTGCGTGCTCTTCTACATGGGAGAGACATTCATATTGACCAAAATAACTCGGGGCGCATGGAAAGTCAAAATGTTCCTAAGACACCTCTCTCTCACTGAGAAAAGCGTTCTTCAGGCATGGAAACACAAGAGGTGAAAAGGTGAATAAAAGCAATTCTACCACAATAATCTATGTTCTAATGATGACTCCTATAATGGTGCGTGCTCTTCTACATGGGAGAGACATTCATATTGACCAATATAACTCGGGGCGCATGGAAAGTCAAAATGTTCCTAAGACACCTCTCTCTCACTGAGAAAAGCGTTTTTCAGGCATGGAACACAAGAGGTGAAAAGGTGAATAAAAGCAATTCTACCACAATAATCTATGTTCTAATGATGACTCCTATAATGGTGCGTGCTCTTCTACATGGGAGAGACATTCATATTGACCAAAATAACTCGGGGCGCATGGAAAGTCAAAATGTTCCTAAGACACCTCTCTCTCACTGAGAAAAGCGTTCTTCAGGCATGGAAACACAAACGGTGAATAGGTGAATAAAAGCATTTCTACCACAATAATCTATGTTCTAATGATGACTCCTATAATGGTGCGTGCTCATGGGAGAGACATTCATATTGACCAAAATAACTCGGGGCGCATGGAAAGTCAAAATGTTCCTAAGACACCTCTCTCTCACTGAGAAAAGCGTTCTTCAGGCATGGAAAAACAAGAGGTGAAAAGGTGAATAAAAGCATTTCTACCACAATAATCTATGTTCTAATGATGACTCCTATGATGGTGCGTGCTCATCTACATGGGAGAGACATTCATATTGACCAAAATAACTCGGGGCGCATGGAAAGTCAAAATGTTCCTAAGACACCTCTCTCTCACTGAGAAAAGCGTTCTTCAGGCATGGAAACACAAACGGTGAATAGGTGAATAAAAGAATTTCTACCACAATAATCTATGTTCTAATGATGACTCCTATAATGGTGCGTGCTCTTCTACATGGGAGAGACATTCATATTGACCAAAATAACTCGGGGCGCATGGAAAGTCAAAATGTTCCTAAGACTCCTCTCTCTCACTGAGAAAAGCGTTCTTCAGGCATGGAAACACAAGAGGTGAAAAGGTGAATAAAAGCATTTCTACTACAATAATCTATGTTCTAATGATGACTCCTATAATGGTGCGTGCTCATCTACATGGGAGAGACATTCATATTGACCAATATAACTCGGGGCGCATGGAAAGTCAAAATGTTCCTAAGACACCTCTCTCTCACTGAGAAAAGCGTTCTTCAGGCATGGAAACACAAGAGGTGAAAAGGTGAATAAAAGCATTTCTACCACAATAATCTATGTTCTAATGATGACTCCTATAATGGTGCGTGCTCTTCTACATGGGAGAGACATTCATATTGACCAAAATAACTCGGGGCGCATGGAAAGTCAAAATGTTCCTAAGACACCTCTCTCTCACTGAGAAAAGCGTTCTTCAGGCATGGAACACAAACGGTGAATAGGTGAATAAAAGCATTTCTACCACAATAATCTATGTTCTAATGATGACTCCTATAATGGTGCGTGCTCTTCTACATGGGAGAGACATTCATATTGACCAATATAACTCGGGGCGCATGGAAAGTCAAAATGTTCCTAAGACACCTCTCTCTCACTGAGAAAAGCGTTTTTCAGGCATGGAACACAAGAGGTGAAAAGGTGAATAAAAGCAATTCTACCACAATAATCTATGTTCTAATGATGACTCCTATAATGGTGCGTGCTCTTCTACATGGGAGATACATTCATATTGACCAAAATAACTCGGGGCGCATGGAAAGTCAAAATGTTCCTAAGACACCTCTCTCTCACTGAGAAAAGCGTTCTTCAGGCATGGAAACACAAACGGTGAATAGGTGAATAAAAGCATTTCTACCACAATAATCTATGTTCTAATGATGACTCCTATAATGGTGCGTGCTCTTCTACATGGGAGAGACATTCATATTGACCAAAATAACTCGGGGCGCATGGAAAGTCAAAATGTTCCTAAGACACCTCTCTCTCACTGAGAAAAGCGTTCTTCAGGCATGGAAAAACAAGAGGTGAAAAGGTGAATAAAAGCATTTCTACCACAATAATCTATGTTCTAATGATGACTCCTATAATGGTGCGTGCTCATCTACATGGGAGAGACATTCATATTGACCAAAATAACTCGGGGCGCATGGAAAGTCAAAATGTTCCTAAGACACCTCTCTCTCACTGAGAAAAGCGTTCTTCAGGCATGGAAACACAAACGGTGAATAGGTGAATAAAAGAATTTCTACCACAATAATCTATGTTCTAATGATGACTCCTATAATGGTGCGTGCTCTTCTACATGGGAGAGACATTCATATTGACCAAAATAACTCGGGGCGCATGGAAAGTCAAAATGTTCCTAAGACACCTCTCTCTCACTGAGAAAAGCGTTCTTCAGGCATGGAAACACAAGAGGTGAAAAGGTGAATAAAAGCATTTCTACCACAATAATCTATGTTCTAATGATGACTCCTATAATGGTGCGTGCTCATCTACATGGGAGAGACATTCATATTGACCAATATAACTCGGGGCGCATGGAAAGTCAAAATGTTCCTAAGACACCTCTCTCTCACTGAGAAAAGCGTTCTTCAGGCATGGAAACACAAGAGGTGAAAAGGTGAATAAAAGCATTTCTACCACAATAATCTATGTTCTAATGATGACTCCTATAATGGTGCGTGCTCTTCTACATGGGAGAGACATTCATATTGACCAAAATAACTCGGGGCGCATGGAAAGTCAAAATGTTCCTAAGACACCTCTCTCTCACTGAGAAAAGCGTTCTTCAGGCATGGAAACACAAGAGGTGAAAAGGTGAATAAAAGCATTTCTACCACAATAATCTATGTTCTAATGATGACTCCTATAATGGTGCGTGCTCTTCTACATGGGAGAGACATTCATATTGACCAAAATAACTCGGGGCGCATGGAAAGTCAAAATGTTCCTAAGACACCTCTCTCTCACTGAGAAAAGCGTTCTTCAGGCATGGAACACAAACGGTGAATAGGTGAATAAAAGCATTTCTACCACAATAATCTATGTTCTAATGATGACTCCTATAATGGTGCGTGCTCTTCTACATGGGAGAGACATTCATATTGACCAAAATAACTCGGGGCGCATGGAAAGTCAAAATGTTCCTAAGACACCTCTCTCTCACTGAGAAAAGCGTTCTTCAGGCATGGAAACACAAACGGTGAATAGGTGAATAAAAGCATTTCTACCACAATAATCTATGTTCTAATGATGACTCCTATAATGGTGCGTGCTCTTCTACATGGGAGAGACATTCATATTGACCAAAATAACTCGGGGCGCATGGAAAGTCAAAATGTTCCTAAGACACCTCTCTCTCACTGAGAAAAGCGTTCTTCAGGCATGGAAACACAAACGGTGAATAGGTGAATAAAAGCATTCCTACCACAATAATCTATGTTCTAATGATGACTCCTATAATGGTGCGTGCTCTTCTACATGGGAGAGACATTCATATTGACCAAAATAACTCGGGGCGCATGGAAAGTCAAAATGTTCCTAAGACACCTCTCTCTCACTGAGAAAAGCGTTCTTCAGGCATGGAAAAACAAGAGGTGAAAAGGTGAATAAAAGCATTTCTACCACAATAATCTATGTTCTAATGATGACTCCTATAATGGTGCGTGCTCATCTACATGGGAGAGACATTCATATTGACCAAAATAACTCGGGGCGCATGGAAAGTCAAAATGTTCCTAAGACACCTCTCTCTCACTGAGAAAAGCGTTCTTCAGGCATGGAACACAAACGGTGAATAGGTGAATAAAAGCATTTCTACCACAATAATCTATGTTCTAATGATGACTCCTATAATGGTGCGTGCTCTTCTACATGGGAGAGACATTCATATTGACCAAAATAACTCGGGGCGCATGGAAAGTCAAAATGTTCCTAAGACACCTCTCTCTCACTGAGAAAAGCGTTCTTCAGGCATGGAAACACAAACGGTGAATAGGTGAATAAAAGCATTTCTACCACAATAATCTATGTTCTAATGATGACTCCTATAATGGTGCGTGCACTTCTACATGGGAGAGACATTCATATTGACCAAAATAACTCGGGGCGCATGGAAAGTCAAAATGTTCCTAAGACACCTCTCTCTCACTGAGAAAAGCGTTCTTCAGGCATGGAAACACAAGAGGTGAAAAGGTGAATAAAAGCATTTCTACCACAATAATCTATGTTCTAATGATGACTCCTATAATGGTGCGTGCTCTTCTACATGGGAGAGACATTCATATTGACCAAAATAACTCGGGGCGCATGGAAAGTCAAAATATTCCTAAAACACCTCTCTCTCACTGAGAAAAGCGTTCTTCAGGCATGGAAACACAAGAGGTGAAAAGGTGAATAAAAGCATTTCTACCACAATAATCTATGTTCTAATGATGACTCCTATAATGGTGCGTGCTCTTCTACATGGGAGAGACATTCATATTGACCAAAATAACTCGGGGCGCATGGAAAGTCAAAATGTTCCTAAGACACCTCTCTCTCACTGAGAAAAGCGTTCTTCAGGCATGGAAACACAAGAGGTGAAAAGGTGAATAAAAGCATTTCTACCACAATAATCTATGTTCTAATGATGACTCCTATAATGGTGCGTGCTCTTCTACATGGGAGAGACATTCATATTGACCAATATAACTCGGGGCGCATGGAAAGTCAAAATGTTCCTAAGACACCTCTCTCTCACTGAGAAAAGCGTTCTTCAGGCATGGAAACACAAACGGTGAATAGGTGAATAAAAGCATTTCTACCACAATAATCTATGTTCTAATGATGACTCCTATAATGGTGCGTGCTCTTCTACATGGGAGAGACATTCATATTGACCAAAATAACTCGGGGCGCATGGAAAGTCAAAATGTTCCTAAGACACCTCTCTCTCACTGAGAAAAGCGTTCTTCAGGCATGGAAACACAAGAGGTGAAAAGGTGAATAAAAGCATTTCTACCACAATAATCTATGTTCTAATGATGACTCCTATAATGGTGCGTGCTCTTCTACATGGGAGAGACATTCATATTGACCAATATAACTCGGGGCGCATGGAAAGTCAAAATGTTCCTAAGACACCTCTCTCTCACTGAGAAAAGCGTTCTTCAGGCATGGAAACACAAGAGGTGAAAAGGTGAATAAAAGCATTTCTACCACAATAATCTATGTTCTAATGATGACTCCTATAATGGTGCGTGCTCTTCTACATGGGAGAGACATTCATATTGACCAAAATAACTCGGGGCGCATGGAAAGTCAAAATGTTCCTAAGACACCTCTCTCTCACTGAGAAAAGCGTTCTTCAGGCATGGAAACACAAGAGGTGAAAAGGTGAATAAAAGCATTTCTACCACAATAATCTATGTTCTAATGATGACTCCTATAATGGTGCGTGCTCTTCTACATGGGAGAGACATTCATATTGACCAAAATAACTCGGGGCGCATGGAAAGTCAAAATGTTCCTAAGACACCTCTCTCTCACTGAGAAAAGCGTTCTTCAGGCATGGAACACAAACGGTGAATAGGTGAATAAAAGCATTTCTACCACAATAATCTATGTTCTAATGATGACTCCTATAATGGTGCGTGCTCTTCTACATGGGAGAGACATTCATATTGACCAAAATAACTCGGGGCGCATGGAAAGTCAAAATGTTCCTAAGACACCTCTCTCTCACTGAGAAAAGCGTTCTTCAGGCATGGAAACACAAACGGTGAATAGGTGAATAAAAGCATTTCTACCACAATAATCTATGTTCTAATGATGACTCCTATAATGGTGCGTGCTCTTCTACATGGGAGAGACATTCATATTGACCAAAATAACTCGGGGCGCATGGAAAGTCAAAATGTTCCTAAGACACCTCTCTCTCACTGAGAAAAGCGTTCTTCAGGCATGGAAACACAAACGGTGAATAGGTGAATAAAAGCATTCCTACCACAATAATCTATGTTCTAATGATGACTCCTATAATGGTGCGTGCTCTTCTACATGGGAGAGACATTCATATTGACCAAAATAACTCGGGGCGCATGGAAAGTCAAAATGTTCCTAAGACACCTCTCTCTCACTGAGAAAAGCGTTCTTCAGGCATGGAAACACAAGAGGTGAAAAGGTGAATAAAAGCATTTCTACCACAATAATCTATGTTCTAATGATGACTCCTATAATGGTGCGTGCTCTTCTACATGGGAGAGACATTCATATTGACCAATATAACTCGGGGCGCATGGAAAATCAAAATGTTCCTAAGACACCTCTCTCTCACTGAGAAAAGCGTTCTTCAGGCATGGAAACACAAGAGGTGAAAAGGTGAATAAAAGCATTTCTACCACAATAATCTATGTTCTAATGATGACTCCTATAATGGTGCGTGCTCTTCTACATGGGAGAGACATTCATATTGACCAATATAACTCGGGGCGCATGGAAAGTCAAAATGTTCCTAAGACACCTCTCTCTCACTGAGAAAAGCGTTCTTCAGGCATGGAAACACAAGAGGTGAAAAGGTGAATAAAAGCAATTCTACCACAATAATCTATGTTCTAATGATGACTCCTATAATGGTGCGTGCTCTTCTACATGGGAGAGACATTCATATTGACCAAAATAACTCGGGGTGCATGGAAAGTCAAAATGTTCCTAAGACACCTCTCTCTCACTGAGAAAAGCGTTCTTCAGGCATGGAAACACAAGAGGTGAAAAGGTGAATAAAAGCATTTCTACCACAATAATCTATGTTCTAATGATGACTCCTATAATGGTGCGTGCTCTTCTACATGGGAGAGACATTCATATTGACCAATATAACTCGGGGCGCATGGAAAGTCAAAATGTTCCTAAGACACCTCTCTCTCACTGAGAAAAGCGTTCTTCAGGCATGGAAACACAAACGGTGAATAGGTGAATAAAAGCATTTCTACCACAATAATCTATGTTCTAATGATGACTCCTATAATGGTGCGTGCTCTTCTACATGGGAGAGACATTCATATTGACCAAAATAACTCGGGGCGCATGGAAAGTCAAAATGTTCCTAAGACACCTCTCTCTCACTGAGAAAAGCGTTCTTCAGGCATGGAAACACAAGAGATGAAAAGGTGAATAAAAGCATTTCTACCACAATAATCTATGTTCTAATGATGACTCCTATAATGGTGCGTGCTCTTCTACATGGGAGAGACATTCATATTGACCAATATAACTCGGGGCGCATGGAAAGTCAAAATGTTCCTAAGACACCTCTCTCTCACTGAGAAAAGCGTTCTTCAGGCATGGAAACACAAGAGGTGAAAAGGTGAATAAAAGCATTTCTACCACAATAATCTATGTTCTAATGATGACTCCTATAATGGTGCGTGCTCTTCTACATGGGAGAGACATTCATATTGACCAAAATAACTCGGGGCGCATGGAAAGTCAAAATGTTCCTAAGACACCTCTCTCTCACTGAGAAAAGCGTTCTTCAGGCATGGAACACAAACGGTGAATAGGTGAATAAAAGCATTTCTACCACAATAATCTATGTTCTAATGATGACTCCTATAATGGTGCGTGCTCTTCTACATGGGAGAGACATTCATATTGACCAATATAACTCGGGGCGCATGGAAAGTCAAAATGTTCCTAAGACACCTCTCTCTCACTGAGAAAAGCGTTCTTCAGGCATGGAAACACAAACGGTGAATAGGTGAATAAAAGCATTTCTACCACAATAATCTATGTTCTAATGATGACTCCTATAATGGTGCGTGCTCTTCTACATGGGAGAGACATTCATATTGACCAAAATAACTCGGGGCGCATGGAAAGTCAAAATGTTCCTAAGACACCTCTCTCTCACTGAGAAAAGCGTTCTTCAGGCATGGAAACACAAGAGGTGAAAAGGTGAATAAAAGCATTTCTACCACAATAATCTATGTTCTAATGATGACTCCTATAATGGTGCGTGCTCTTCTACATGGGAGAGACATTCATATTGACCAATATAACTCGGGGCGCATGGAAAGTCAAAATGTTCCTAAGACACCTCTCTCTCACTGAGAAAAGCGTTCTTCAGGCATGGAAACACAAGAGGTGAAAAGGTGAATAAAAGCATTTCTACCACAATAATCTATGTTCTAATGATGACTCCTATAATGGTGCGTGCTCTTCTACATGGGAGAGACATTCATATTGACCAAAATAACTCGGGGCGCATGGAAAGTCAAAATGTTCCTAAGACACCTCTCTCTCACTGAGAAAAGCGTTCTTCAGGCATGGAACACAAACGGTGAATAGGTGAATAAAAGCATTTCTACCACAATAATCTATGTTCTAATGATGACTCCTATAATGGTGCGTGCTCTTCTACATGGGAGAGACATTCATATTGACCAAAATAACTCGGGGCGCATGGAAAGTCAAAATGTTCCTAAGACACCTCTCTCTCACTGAGAAAAGCGTTCTTCAGGCATGGAAACACAAGAGGTGAAAAGGTGAATAAAAGCATTTCTACCACAATAATCTATGTTCTAATGATGACTCCTATAATGGTGCGTGCTCTTCTACATGGGAGAGACATTCATATTGACCAATATAACTCGGGGCGCATGGAAAGTCAAAATGTTCCTAAGACACCTCTCTCTCACTGAGAAAAGCGTTCTTCAGGCATGGAAACACAAGAGGTGAAAAGGTGAATAAAAGCATTTCTACCACAATAATCTATGTTCTAATGATGACTCCTATAATGGTGCGTGCTCTTCTACATGGGAGAGACATTCATATTGACCAAAATAACTCGGGGCGCATGGAAAGTCAAAATGTTCCTAAGACACCTCTCTCTCACTGAGAAAAGCGTTCTTCAGGCATGGAAACACAAGAGGTGAAAAGGTGAATAAAAGCATTTCTACCACAATAATCTATGTTCTAATGATGACTCCTATAATGGTGCGTGCTCTTCTACATGGGAGAGACATTCATATTGACCAAAATAACTCGGGGCGCATGGAAAGTCAAAATGTTCCTAAGACACCTCTCTCTCACTGAGAAAAGCGTTCTTCAGGCATGGAACACAAACGGTGAATAGGTGAATAAAAGCATTTCTACCACAATAATCTATGTTCTAATGATGACTCCTATAATGGTGCGTGCTCTTCTACATGGGAGAGACATTCATATTGACCAAAATAACTCGGGGCGCATGGAAAGTCAAAATGTTCCTAAGACACCTCTCTCTCACTGAGAAAAGCGTTCTTCAGGCATGGAAACACAAACGGTGAATAGGTGAATAAAAGCATTTCTACCACAATAATCTATGTTCTAATGATGACTCCTATAATGGTGCGTGCTCTTCTACATGGGAGAGACATTCATATTGACCAAAATAACTCGGGGCGCATGGAAAGTCAAAATGTTCCTAAGACACCTCTCTCTCACTGAGAAAAGCGTTCTTCAGGCATGGAAACACAAACGGTGAATAGGTGAATAAAAGCATTCCTACCACAATAATCTATGTTCTAATGATGACTCCTATAATGGTGCGTGCTCTTCTACATGGGAGAGACATTCATATTGACCAAAATAACTCGGGGCGCATGGAAAGTCAAAATGTTCCTAAGACACCTCTCTCTCACTGAGAAAAGCGTTCTTCAGGCATGGAAACACAAGAGGTGAAAAGGTGAATAAAAGCATTTCTACCACAATAATCTATGTTCTAATGATGACTCCTATAATGGTGCGTGCTCTTCTACATGGGAGAGACATTCATATTGACCAATATAACTCGGGGCGCATGGAAAATCAAAATGTTCCTAAGACACCTCTCTCTCACTGAGAAAAGCGTTCTTCAGGCATGGAAACACAAGAGGTGAAAAGGTGAATAAAAGCATTTCTACCACAATAATCTATGTTCTAATGATGACTCCTATAATGGTGCGTGCTCTTCTACATGGGAGAGACATTCATATTGACCAATATAACTCGGGGCGCATGGAAAGTCAAAATGTTCCTAAGACACCTCTCTCTCACTGAGAAAAGCGTTCTTCAGGCATGGAAACACAAGAGGTGAAAAGGTGAATAAAAGCATTTCTACCACAATAATCTATGTTCTAATGATGACTCCTATAATGGTGCGTGCTCTTCTACATGGGAGAGACATTCATATTGACCAAAATAACTCGGGGCGCATGGAAAGTCAAAATGTTCCTAAGACACCTCTCTCTCACTGAGAAAAGCGTTCTTCAGGCATGGAACACAAACGGTGAATAGGTGAATAAAAGCATTTCTACCACAATAATCTATGTTCTAATGATGACTCCTATAATGGTGCGTGCTCTTCTACATGGGAGAGACATTCATATTGACCAAAATAACTCGGGGCGCATGGAAAGTCAAAATGTTCCTAAGACACCTCTCTCTCACTGAGAAAAGCGTTCTTCAGGCATGGAAACACAAGAGGTGAAAAGGTGAATAAAAGCATTTCTACCACAATAATCTATGTTCTAATGATGACTCCTATAATGGTGCGTGCTCTTCTACATGGGAGAGACATTCATATTGACCAATATAACTCGGGGCGCATGGAAAGTCAAAATGTTCCTAAGACACCTCTCTCTCACTGAGAAAAGCGTTCTTCAGGCATGGAAACACAAGAGGTGAAAAGGTGAATAAAAGCATTTCTACCACAATAATCTATGTTCTAATGATGACTCCTATAATGGTGCGTGCTCTTCTACATGGGAGAGACATTCATATTGACCAAAATAACTCGGGGCGCATGGAAAGTCAAAATGTTCCTAAGACACCTCTCTCTCACTGAGAAAAGCGTTCTTCAGGCATGGAAACACAAGAGGTGAAAAGGTGAATAAAAGCATTTCTACCACAATAATCTATGTTCTAATGATGACTCCTATAATGGTGCGTGCTCTTCTACATGGGAGAGACATTCATATTGACCAAAATAACTCGGGGCGCATGGAAAGTCAAAATGTTCCTAAGACACCTCTCTCTCACTGAGAAAAGCGTTCTTCAGGCATGGAACACAAACGGTGAATAGGTGAATAAAAGCATTTCTACCACAATAATCTATGTTCTAATGATGACTCCTATAATGGTGCGTGCTCTTCTACATGGGAGAGACATTCATATTGACCAAAATAACTCGGGGCGCATGGAAAGTCAAAATGTTCCTAAGACACCTCTCTCTCACTGAGAAAAGCGTTCTTCAGGCATGGAAACACAAACGGTGAATAGGTGAATAAAAGCATTTCTACCACAATAATCTATGTTCTAATGATGACTCCTATAATGGTGCGTGCTCTTCTACATGGGAGAGACATTCATATTGACCAAAATAACTCGGGGCGCATGGAAAGTCAAAATGTTCCTAAGACACCTCTCTCTCACTGAGAAAAGCGTTCTTCAGGCATGGAAACACAAACGGTGAATAGGTGAATAAAAGCATTTCTACCACAATAATCTATGTTCTAATGATGACTCCTATAATGGTGCGTGCTCTTCTACATGGGAGAGACATTCATATTGACCAAAATAACTCGGGGCGCATGGAAAGTCAAAATGTTCCTAAGACACCTCTCTCTCACTGAGAAAAGCGTTCTTCAGGCATGGAAACACAAACGGTGAATAGGTGAATAAAAGCATTCCTACCACAATAATCTATGTTCTAATGATGACTCCTATAATGGTGCGTGCTCTTCTACATGGGAGAGACATTCATATTGACCAAAATAACTCGGGGCGCATGGAAAGTCAAAATGTTCCTAAGACACCTCTCTCTCACTGAGAAAAGCGTTCTTCAGGCATGGAAACACAAGAGGTGAAAAGGTGAATAAAAGCATTTCTACCACAATAATCTATGTTCTAATGATGACTCCTATAATGGTGCGTGCTCTTCTACATGGGAGAGACATTCATATTGACCAATATAACTCGGGGCGCATGGAAAATCAAAATGTTCCTAAGACACCTCTCTCTCACTGAGAAAAGCGTTCTTCAGGCATGGAAACACAAGAGGTGAAAAGGTGAATAAAAGCATTTCTACCACAATAATCTATGTTCTAATGATGACTCCTATAATGGTGCGTGCTCTTCTACATGGGAGAGACATTCATATTGACCAATATAACTCGGGGCGCATGGAAAGTCAAAATGTTCCTAAGACACCTCTCTCTCACTGAGAAAAGCGTTCTTCAGGCATGGAAACACAAGAGGTGAAAAGGTGAATAAAAGCAATTCTACCACAATAATCTATGTTCTAATGATGACTCCTATAATGGTGCGTGCTCTTCTACATGGGAGAGACATTCATATTGACCAAAATAACTCGGGGCGCATGGAAAGTCAAAATGTTCCTAAGACACCTCTCTCTCACTGAGAAAAGCGTTCTTCAGGCATGGAACACAAACGGTGAATAGGTGAATAAAAGCATTTCTACCACAATAATCTATGTTCTAATGATGACTCCTATAATGGTGCGTGCTCTTCTACATGGGAGAGACATTCATATTGACCAAAATAACTCGGGGCGCATGGAAAGTCAAAATGTTCCTAAGACACCTCTCTCTCACTGAGAAAAGCGTTCTTCAGGCATGGAAACACAAACGGTGAATAGGTGAATAAAAGCATTTCTACCACAATAATCTATGTTCTAATGATGACTCCTATAATGGTGCGTGCTCTTCTACATGGGAGAGACATTCATATTGACCAAAATAACTCGGGGCGCATGGAAAGTCAAAATGTTCCTAAGACACCTCTCTCTCACTGAGAAAAGCGTTCTTCAGGCATGGAAACACAAACGGTGAATAGGTGAATAAAAGCATTCCTACCACAATAATCTATGTTCTAATGATGACTCCTATAATGGTGCGTGCTCTTCTACATGGGAGAGACATTCATATTGACCAAAATAACTCGGGGCGCATGGAAAGTCAAAATGTTCCTAAGACACCTCTCTCTCACTGAGAAAAGCGTTCTTCAGGCATGGAAACACAAGAGGTGAAAAGGTGAATAAAAGCATTTCTACCACAATAATCTATGTTCTAATGATGACTCCTATAATGGTGCGTGCTCTTCTACATGGGAGAGACATTCATATTGACCAATATAACTCGGGGCGCATGGAAAATCAAAATGTTCCTAAGACACCTCTCTCTCACTGAGAAAAGCGTTCTTCAGGCATGGAAACACAAGAGGTGAAAAGGTGAATAAAAGCATTTCTACCACAATAATCTATGTTCTAATGATGACTCCTATAATGGTGCGTGCTCTTCTACATGGGAGAGACATTCATATTGACCAATATAACTCGGGGCGCATGGAAAGTCAAAATGTTCCTAAGACACCTCTCTCTCACTGAGAAAAGCGTTCTTCAGGCATGGAAACACAAGAGGTGAAAAGGTGAATAAAAGCAATTCTACCACAATAATCTATGTTCTAATGATGACTCCTATAATGGTGCGTGCTCTTCTACATGGGAGAGACATTCATATTGACCAAAATAACTCGGGGCGCATGGAAAGTCAAAATGTTCCTAAGACACCTCTCTCTCACTGAGAAAAGCGTTCTTCAGGCATGGAAACACAAGAGGTGAAAAGGTGAATAAAAGCATTTCTACCACAATAATCTATGTTCTAATGATGACTCCTATAATGGTGCGTGCTCTTCTACATGGGAGAGACATTCATATTGACCAATATAACTCGGGGCGCATGGAAAGTCAAAATGTTCCTAAGACACCTCTCTCTCACTGAGAAAAGCGTTCTTCAGGCATGGAAACACAAGAGGTGAAAAGGTGAATAAAAGCATTTCTACCACAATAATCTATGTTCTAATGATGACTCCTATAATGGTGCGTGCTCTTCTACATGGGAGAGACATTCATATTGACCAAAATAACTCGGGGCGCATGGAAAGTCAAAATGTTCCTAAGACACCTCTCTCTCACTGAGAAAAGCGTTCTTCAGGCATGGAACACAAACGGTGAATAGGTGAATAAAAGCATTTCTACCACAATAATCTATGTTCTAATGATGACTCCTATAATGGTGCGTGCTCTTCTACATGGGAGAGACATTCATATTGACCAAAATAACTCGGGGCGCATGGAAAGTCAAAATGTTCCTAAGACACCTCTCTCTCACTGAGAAAAGCGTTCTTCAGGCATGGAAACACAAACGGTGAATAGGTGAATAAAAGCATTTCTACCACAATAATCTATGTTCTAATGATGACTCCTATAATGGTGCGTGCTCTTCTACATGGGAGAGACATTCATATTGACCAAAATAACTCGGGGCGCATGGAAAGTCAAAATGTTCCTAAGACACCTCTCTCTCACTGAGAAAAGCGTTCTTCAGGCATGGAAACACAAACGGTGAATAGGTGAATAAAAGCATTCCTACCACAATAATCTATGTTCTAATGATGACTCCTATAATGGTGCGTGCTCTTCTACATGGGAGAGACATTCATATTGACCAAAATAACTCGGGGCGCATGGAAAGTCAAAATGTTCCTAAGACACCTCTCTCTCACTGAGAAAAGCGTTCTTCAGGCATGGAAACACAAGAGGTGAAAAGGTGAATAAAAGCATTTCTACCACAATAATCTATGTTCTAATGATGACTCCTATAATGGTGCGTGCTCTTCTACATGGGAGAGACATTCATATTGACCAATATAACTCGGGGCGCATGGAAAATCAAAATGTTCCTAAGACACCTCTCTCTCACTGAGAAAAGCGTTCTTCAGGCATGGAAACACAAGAGGTGAAAAGGTGAATAAAAGCATTTCTACCACAATAATCTATGTTCTAATGATGACTCCTATAATGGTGCGTGCTCTTCTACATGGGAGAGACATTCATATTGACCAATATAACTCGGGGCGCATGGAAAGTCAAAATGTTCCTAAGACACCTCTCTCTCACTGAGAAAAGCGTTCTTCAGGCATGGAAACACAAGAGGTGAAAAGGTGAATAAAAGCAATTCTACCACAATAATCTATGTTCTAATGATGACTCCTATAATGGTGCGTGCTCTTCTACATGGGAGAGACATTCATATTGACCAAAATAACTCGGGGCGCATGGAAAGTCAAAATGTTCCTAAGACACCTCTCTCTCACTGAGAAAAGCGTTCTTCAGGCATGGAAACACAAGAGGTGAAAAGGTGAATAAAAGCATTTCTACCACAATAATCTATGTTCTAATGATGACTCCTATAATGGTGCGTGCTCTTCTACATGGGAGAGACATTCATATTGACCAATATAACTCGGGGCGCATGGAAAGTCAAAATGTTCCTAAGACACCTCTCTCTCACTGAGAAAAGCGTTCTTCAGGCATGGAAACACAAACGGTGAAAAGGTGAATAAAAGCATTTCTACCACAATAATCTATGTTCTAATGATGACTCCTATAATGGTGCGTGCTCTTCTACATGGGAGAGACATTCATATTGACCAAAATAACTCGGGGCGCATGGAAAGTCAAAATGTTCCTAAGACACCTCTCTCTCACTGAGAAAAGCGTTCTTCAGGCATGGAAACACAAGAGGTGAAAAGGTGAATAAAAGCATTTCTACCACAATAATCTATGTTCTAATGATGACTCCTATAATGGTGCGTGCTCTTCTACATGGGAGAGACATTCATATTGACCAATATAACTCGGGGCGCATGGAAAGTCAAAATGTTCCTAAGACACCTCTCTCTCACTGAGAAAAGCGTTCTTCAGGCATGGAAACACAAGAGGTGAAAAGGTGAATAAAAGCATTTCTACCACAATAATCTATGTTCTAATGATGACTCCTATAATGGTGCGTGCTCTTCTACATGGGAGAGACATTCATATTGACCAAAATAACTCGGGGCGCATGGAAAGTCAAAATGTTCCTAAGACACCTCTCTCTCACTGAGAAAAGCGTTCTTCAGGCATGGAACACAAACGGTGAATAGGTGAATAAAAGCATTTCTACCACAATAATCTATGTTCTAATGATGACTCCTATAATGGTGCGTGCTCTTCTACATGGGAGAGACATTCATATTGACCAAAATAACTCGGGGCGCATGGAAAGTCAAAATGTTCCTAAGACACCTCTCTCTCACTGAGAAAAGCGTTCTTCAGGCATGGAAACACGAGGTGAAAAGGTGAATAAAAGCATTTCTACCACAATAATCTATGTTCTAATGATGACTCCTATAATGGTGCGTGCTCTTCTACATGGGAGAGACATTCATATTGACCAATATAACTCGGGGCGCATGGAAAGTCAAAATGTTCCTAAGACACCTCTCTCTCACTGAGAAAAGCGTTCTTCAGGCATGGAAACACAAGAGGTGAAAAGGTGAATAAAAGCATTTCTACCACAATAATCTATGTTCTAATGATGACTCCTATAATGGTGCGTGCTCTTCTACATGGGAGAGACATTCATATTGACCAAAATAACTCGGGGCGCATGGAAAGTCAAAATGTTCCTAAGACACCTCTCTCTCACTGAGAAAAGCGTTCTTCAGGCATGGAACACAAACGGTGAATAGGTGAATAAAAGCATTTCTACCACAATAATCTATGTTCTAATGATGACTCCTATAATGGTGCGTGCTCTTCTACATGGGAGAGACATTCATATTGACCAAAATAACTCGGGGCGCATGGAAAGTCAAAATGTTCCTAAGACACCTCTCTCTCACTGAGAAAAGCGTTCTTCAGGCATGGAAACACAAGAGGTGAAAAGGTGAATAAAAGCATTTCTACCACAATAATCTATGTTCTAATGATGACTCCTATAATGGTGCGTGCTCTTCTACATGGGAGAGACATTCATATTGACCAAAATAACTCGGGGCGCATGGAAAGTCAAAATGTTCCTAAAACACCTCTCTCTCACTGAGAAAAGCGTTCTTCAGGCATGGAAACACAGGAGGTGAAAAGGTGAATAAAAGCATTTCTACCACAATAATCTATGTTCTAATGATGACTCCTATAATGGTGCGTGCTCTTCTACATGGGAGAGACATTCATATTGACCAATATAACTCGGGGCGCATGGAAAGTCAAAATGTTCCTAAGACACCTCTCTCTCACTGAGAAAAGCGTTTTTCAAGCATGGAACACAAGAGGTGAAAAGGTGAATAAAAGCAATTCTACCACAATAATCTATGTTCTAATGATGACTCCTATAATGGTGCGTGCTCTTCTACATGGGAGAGACATTCATATTGACCAAAATAACTCGGGGCGCATGGAAAGTCAAAATGTTCCTAAGACACCTCTCTCAGTTAGACAACTCTCGAAAAAAGTATGGCGGGTGTACATTTTTTTGAATGGAACCTATGCCGGCTGTACTTAAAGTTGAGCCGTTGTACATGCGCTCCAAAATCTGTGTACACCCCCAATGTTTTTATAATGTGGGGTGTACGCTCCAAATGTACACCTGGACCCCGGCTGTACACAAAGTGCACAGTGGCCATTTCGACCATAGGGGGCGCCACCTCCATACCTCTGAGGCAATATATGCAAAATATGGCGGGTGTACGCCGTGTACAGCACACATACTTTTCAATGGGAAAACAGCGTTTTTGACCATGTGACCTTTCAGAACGCCGTTTTGGGGCGTGGCCTTTCCGGCTGTACACCATGTACAGCACACATACTTTTCAATGTAATAACAGCGTTTTTGACCATGTGACCTTTCAGAACGCCGTTTTGGGGCGTGGCCTTTCCGGCTGTACACCATGTACAGCACACATACTTTTCAATGGGAAAACAGTGTTTTTGACCATGTGACCTTTCAGAACGCCGTTTTGGGGCGTGGCCTTTCCGGCTGTACACCATGTACAGCACACATACTTTTCAATGTAATAACAGCGTTTTTGACCATGTGACCTTCCAGAACACCATTTTTGGGCATGGCCTCGCTGGCTGTACACTGTGTACAGCGCGCATACTTTTCAATGGGAAAATGGCGTTTTTGACCACGTGACCTTTCTGAGCGCCGTTTTTGGGCGTGGCCTTGCCAAATCCGAACCGTGCGCCCTCCGGAGGGAGCCGATGAGCCCCCTGGTGGCCAAAAGTGTCTCGGGCCGGTTTTGAGTTTGACCCCCACCGATCGGGCTGACGTCCGGTCAGGGTGGAGGCCCGACCGTGGCCTAACGGCGTGCGGAGTTTCGGACCAATCAGAGAGCTCCATTTTCAAAGTTTTCCGATCGGCACGCCCTTCGGTGAGCGTGATCAGGCCCTCGGGGCCTATGGGCCCTCTGTACGGCGGACCAATCGGAGCGTCCCGTATGGGCCAATCGGAGAACGGGGTATTCAGAACGGTCCGTTCGGAACGAAATCCGGCGTGCGTGATCGGCACCTCGAGGACAAAGGGCGGTACGGGTTTCGGACCGATCGGACCGCTCGATTTCTTTTAATACGCTACAGTACACAGGCGTGTACAGGCGCCACAGAGTTCGTGTACAACAGCAATAGGTTTACATGTTAAAATTAAAATTGCTCCGATTTGCTCGAAACCTATGCACAGTAACAGTACACCATGGAGACATAAACATACTGCCATATCAGCCTCCTAGCCCCTGTCAATTTGGAGATGATGTGTACAGCCGCCATAGGAATGTATGGCGGCTGTACACGCCAAATTTCTCCAAAGCGGTGGGGGCTAGGAGGCTATAAAGCGGGGGTCCTCAAGTACCAAAGGGTGGGATGAACATACTCTGAGATCAGCCTCCTACTGCTTTGACAACACCTTTAAAAATTAAAAAGATGATGTGTACAACCGCCATAGGAATGTCCTCACCATTGAAACTGTTGCCGTTGTACACATGACCTTTTGAAACAAAGGTCACAGCCCCTGGAGGACCTTTACATGCACAGTACAGACACAGTACTCGGGTCAGTTACTCAGCATGCCCTGCCATTGCAGAATGTGCAGAGCTTTCGTCTCTGCTACCTTCGGTCGGGTTACGGGAAGCGACTTAGGGAGAATGTGTACAACCGCCGAATTCCTATGGCGCCTGTACACGCACATTGTTTTTCTGTACAGAGGGGGTTCCGAAAGCACTAGAGGCCTCAAAATCGGGTCAGTGGGTCATGAGTGAGTGTCCATCGAGACTGTGCAGAGAAATTTCAGCTAACCCCTCTAGAAAAAAAAAATCCTCACATATCTCCAAATTTGAACCAGGACACTGTCAGGCTCTTAGAGTACAACACCCTTCTGTGCAAGAATTGATCATTTTGATCAATTAAGAAAACCGCTTAATCTTGGGGGCTGACGCTGAAATATGTTGATCCTTGGACACTCTAGAGCAATCTAAGTTTTGATTCATATCTGTGGGATGTTTGTAGGCCGTACGGGAAAGGCGTACAGTGCCAATAGGTTTATATGGCGGCTGTACATTCCTTTATTTCCACACTTAACGGAGAGCTAGGAGGCTGATATTCCAGTATGTTAGTGTCAACACTTGGTACTTTAACACCACCGAGCGATAGCCTCCTATCATGCACCAGTTTGGAGAAACAGGCGTGTACAGCCGCCATAGGTCGGTGTACAACCGCCATAGGTTTACATGTTAAAATTAAAATTGCTCGGATTGGCTCGAAACCTATGCACAGTAACAGTACACCATGGAGACATGAACATACTGCCATATCAGCCTCCTAGACCAAGAATCTTTGGAGATATTGACCCGTGTACACTGACATGTGGGGGCTGTACGCGGCCGTTTCTCACGATCGGTTGGGAGTAGGAGGCTGATCTCAGAGTATGTTCATCGCACTCTTTGGTACTTGTGGACCCCCGCTTTATAGCCTCCTAGCCCCCACCACTTTTGAGAAATGTGGCGTGTACCGCCGCCATAGGTTTGTGTACAAAAGCAATGGCGGCTGTACACGCCACATTTCTCCAAAACGGTGGGGGCTAGGAGGCTATAAAGCGGGGGTCCTCAAGTACCAAAGAGTGGCATGAACCTACTCTGAGATCAGCCTCCTCCCTTTAGCCACTTTGGAGATATTGACCTGAGACAGGCGTGTACAGCCGCCATAGGGCGGTTTACAGCCGCAATAGGTTTGCATGGTGAGTGTACGGGTCAATATCTCCAAAGTGACAGGGCCTAGGAGGCTGATATGGCAGTATGTTCATACCTCCATGGTACTCTTTAAGTGTGCTGTGTTTCGAGGCAATCCGAGCAATTTGAATTTTTGACCAAAATCTCAAAATCTCAAAATTGACTTCCAGCAGCCAAGAGGGTAAAATTCAACTTTCTCCAATCCTTACGGTATTCGGAGGCCTTGTCCCTTATGGTAAGAGGATGCTGAGGTTACATTATGAGCCTCCTACCCCCAGCCACTTTGGAGATATTGGCCTGGACACTCACCATGCAAACCTGCGGCTGTACACCGACCTATTGCGGCTGTACACGCCTGTCTCAGGTCAATATCTCCAAAGTGGCTAAAGGTAGGAGGCTGATCTCAGAGTATGTTCATCCCACCTTTTGGTACTTGAGGACCCCCGCTTCATAGCCTCCTAGCCCCCACCACTTTGGAGAAATGTGGCGTGTACCGCCGCCATAGGTTTGTGTACAAAAGCAATGGCGGCTGTACACGCCACATTTCTCCAAAACGGTGGGGGCTAGGAGGCTGTACAGCGGGGGTCTTCAAGTACCAAGGAGTGGCATGAACATACTCTGAGATCAGCCTCCTACCCCCAGCCACTTTGGAGATATTGACCTGAGACAGGCGTGTACAGCTGCCATAGGGCGGTGTACAGCCGCAATAGGTTTGCATGGTGAGTGTACAGGTCAATATCTCCAAAGTGACAGGGGCTAGGAGGCTGATATGGCAGTATGTTCATACCTCCATGGTACTCTTTAAGTGTGCTGTGTTTCGAGGCAATCCGAGCAATTTGAATTTTTGACCAAAATCTCAAAATCTCAAAATTGACTTCCAGCAGCCAAGAGGGTAAAATTCAACTTTCTCCAATCCTTACGGTATTCGGAGGGCTTGTCCCTTATGGTAAGAGGATGCTGAGGTTACATTATGAGCCTCCTACCCCCAGCCACTTTGGAGATATTGGCCTGGACACTCACCATGCAAACCTATTGCGGCTGTACACCAACCTATTGCGGCTGTACACGCCAGTCTCAGGTCAATATCTCCAAAGTGGCTAGGGGTAGGAGGCTGATCTCAGAGTATGTTCATCCCACCCTTTGGTACTTGAGGACCCCCGCTTTACAGCCTCCTAGCCCCCACCACTTTGGAGAAACAGCAGTGTACACCCGGCATATGTTGGTGTACACCGCGCATGTTAAACTATGCGCGCTGTACACCAACATATGTGGGGTGTACACTGCTTTTTCTCCTCAAGGATTTGAGATAGGAGGGTGTCATTTTAGTACTTACAGGGTACTATAGTCTTCTCTTAGTCCCCCAAAGGGCAACCTTCTATCTCTTTCCACTTTGGAGAAACAGCAGTGTAAACCCGGCATATGTTGGTGTACACCGCGCATGTTAAACTATGCGCGCTGTACACCAACATATGTGGGGTGTACACTGCTTTTTCTCCTCAAGGATTTGAGATAGGAGGGTGTCATTTTAGTACTTACAGGGTACTATAGTCTTCTCTTAGTCCCCCAAAGGGCAACCTTCTATCTCTTTCCACTTTGGAGAAACAGCAGTGTACACCCGGCATATGTTGGTGTACACCGAGCATGTTAAACTATGCGCGCTGTACACCAACATATGTGGGGTGTACACTGCTTTTTCTCCTCAAGGATTTGAGATAGAAGGCTGTCCTTTTGGTATTTACATGGTACCAGAAGGTTCTCTTAGTCCCCCAAAGGGCAACCTTCTATCTCTTTCCACTTTGGAGAAACAGCAGTGTACACCCGGCATATGTTGGTGTACACCGCGCATGTTAAACTATGCGCGCTGTACACCAACATATGTGGGGTGTACACTGCTTTTTCTCCTCAAGGATTTGAGATAGGAGGGTGTCATTTTAGTACTTACAGGGTACTATAGTCTTCTCTTAGTCCCCCAAAGGGCAACCTTCTATCTCTTTCCACTTTGGAGAAACAGCAGTGTAAACCCGGCATATGTTGGTGTACACCGCGCATGTTAAACTATGCGCGCTGTACACCAACATATGTGGGGTGTACACTGCTTTTTCTCCTCAAGGATTTGAGATAGGAGGGTGTCATTTTAGTACTTACAGGGTACTATAGTCTTCTCTTAGTCCCCCAAAGGGCAACCTTCTATCTCTTTCCACTTTGGAGAAACAGCAGTGTACACCCGGCATATGTTGGTGTACACCGAGCATGTTAAACTATGCGCGCTGTACACCAACATATGTGGGGTGTACACTGCTTTTTCTCCTCAAGGATTTGAGATAGAAGGCTGTCCTTTTGGTATTTACATGGTACCAGAAGGTTCTCTTAATCCCCCAAAGGGCAACCTTTTATCTCTTTCCACTTTGGAGAAACAGCAGTGTACACCCGGCATATGTTGGTGTACACCGCACATGTTAAACTATGCGCGCTGTACACCAATATGTGCGGGGTGTACACCACTGTTTCTCCTCAAGGATTTGAGATAGAAGGCTGTCCTTGTGGTATTTACATGGTACCAGAAGGTTCTCTTAGTCCCCCAAAGGGCAACCTTTTATCTCTTTCCACTTTGGATAAACAGCAGTGTACACCCGGCATATGTTGGTGTACACCGCACATGTTAAACTATGCGCGCTGTACACCAATATGTGCGGGGTGTACACCACTGTTTCTCCTCAAGGATTTGAGATAGAAGGCTGTCCTTGTGGTATTTACATGGTACCAGAAGGTTCTCTTAGTCCCCCAAAGGGCAACCTTCTATCTCTTTCCACTTTGGAGAAACAGCAGTGTACACCCGGCATATGTTGGTGTACACCGCGCATGTTAAACTATGCGCGCTGTACACCAATATGTGCGGGGTGTACACCACTGTTTCTCCTCAAGGATTTGAGATAGAAGGCTGTCCTTTTGGTATTTACATGGTACCAGAAGGTTCTCTTAGTCCCCCAAAGGCCAACCTTCTATCTCTTTCCACTTTGGAGAAACAGCAGTGTATCCCTTGGTATATGTGGGAGTAGGCCTCAAATTAAGCCTTTCTAGAGTTGTAACACAGGTCACAGGCCCTCGGGGACCTATGAAAGCAGAGCACAAACACAATTATCTGTCTGGATACTCATGCTGTAACCCCATTGCAGAATTTGCAGAGTTTTTGTCTCTGCTCTTTATAGTTTAATATGCGCGGTGTACACCAACATATGCCGGGTGTACACTGCGGTCTCTCCCAAGTGGAAAGAGATAGAAGGTTGCTCTTTTGGGGACAAATAGTACAGTATAGTACCGTGTAAATATTAAAAGGACAGCCTCCTATCCCAAATCGTTGGCGAGAAACAGCAGTGTACACCCGCAGGTTAACCTTTTGTGGGATGTACACTGGAATGTGAGGTGTACACGGCTGGTCAGTCTAAAGCGGTGGAAGCTAGAAGGCTGAAACTCGGTGGTTTTAGAGGGACATAAGGTGACTTCAATATACTAATATATCAGGCTCGTAGCTCTTCAAATAATTTCAATAGAAGGGAGTATAGTGCTGTGATATAAACATATGCACGCTGTACACCTTTACTGTAGGGCCTACTGTACAGCCTACAAACATCACACAGATATGAATCAAAGCTTAGATTGCTCTTGGTGGGCCAAGGAACAACATATTTCAGCCTCAGCTTCCAATATACAGTATTTATTTATTTTTGATCAAAACAATCAACTCATTGGACAGGATGCTCTCGTAGTCTATGAGTCTAACAATGTCCTGTTTGACAGAAGGATGTGAGGATGTTTTTTTTCCTAGGGGAGATAACTGACTTTTTTTTCACAGCCTGGAATGGCATCGACTCATGAGTGAGTGATCCGATTTTGACGCGTCTAGTACTTTGGGAACACCCTTAAAACGTTACAAATATGTGTGTACACCTCACATATGTTCATGTACACGCGGCATACGTTAACATGGGAGGTTGACTGTTCCAAAGTAGAGGCAGCTAGAATGCTGGCGTTCGAGATACGAACAGTATCCTACGTTGACATAAACATACTGAAAGGACAGCCTCCTAGCTTATATTGTTGAGGACACACTGCTGTGCACACCCCGCATAGGTTCTGTGTATACCCAGCATAGGTTAACATAGGGACATTAACAGGTCATTTTGGCCACAGTGGAGGGACCTAGAAGGCTCATATGAAAAAGTTTGAGACTCTCCTATGTTGAATTGAACATACTTAAAGTATGGCATCCTAGCCCAAAGCGATTAGGAGAAAGAGCACTGTACACCACCTTAATTACTCTAGCTAGGCTCCAAGTGAGGCCTGTTGGTGCATGGGGGGTTTGCAGGTGGGTTTGGTGAAATAGCTCTTTACAGCCTCGAACGGCACTGACTGACAAGTTAGGCACCCGATTTTCAGGCCACTTGACCTTTCGGAACACCCTCAACCAAGCCCAAATACATGTGTACACCGGCCATGTACAGGTGTGTCCGGTTGTACGTTTTTTCCCTAACTCCCTGACCATTGACCCACTGAAAGTGGCAGAGACGAAAACTCTGCACATTCTGTAATGGGGGAGCAGTACGTGTAACTTACCAAACTATTGTTTCTGTACTGCACTTTCAAAGGTCCGCGAAGCCCCGTGACCTTTGTTTAAAAATGTCAAGTGTACACCCCGCATATGTTTGAATAGGGACCTTGCTCCCATTCACACGGTCATTTATCTGGATTAGCAGGGGCAAAAAGGCTGATATACCAGTATGCACATCTCACCAGGGCTACTCTTAGCGTGTTAAATTTCAGGCAGGTCGGAACTCCTTTTTTTTTCTTTTACACTTTTACACTCACACATGCGAGGTGTACACGATTGGACACTGCTGTTTCTCCAAAGTGGAAGGAGACAGAAGGTTGCCCTTTGGTGGACTAAGAGTACCCTATGATACCATGTAAATACACCAAAAACAGCCTCCTGTCTCAAATCATTGAGGAGAAACAGCAGTGTACACCCGGCATATGTTGGTGTACACCGTGCATAGTTTAACATGTGCGGTGTACACCAACATATGCCGGGTGTACACTGCTGTTTCTCCAAAGTGGAAAGAGATAAAAGGTTGCCCTTTGGGGGACTAAGAGAACCTTCTGGTACCATGTAAATACCAAAAGGACAGCCTTCTATCTCAAATCCTTGAGGAGAAACAGTGGTGTACACCCCGCACATATTGGTGTACAGCGCGCATAGTTTAACATGCGCGGTGTACACCAACATATGCCGGGTGTACACTGCTGTTTCTCCAAAGTGGAAAGAGATAGAAGGTTGCCCTTTGGGGGACTAAGAGAACCTTCTGGTACCATGTAAATACCACAAGGACAGCCTTCTATCTCAAATCCTTGAGGAGAAACAGTGGTGTACACCCCGCACATATTGGTGTACAGCGCGCATAGTTTAACATGTGCGGTGTACACCAACATATGCCGGGTGTACACTGCTGTTTCTCCAAAGTGGAAAGAGATAAAAGGTTGCCCTTTGGGGGACTAAGAGAACCTTCTGGTACCATGTAAATACCACAAGGACAGCCTTCTATCTCAAATCCTTGAGGAGAAACAGTGGTGTACACCCCGCACATATTGGTGTACAGCGCGCATAGTTTAACATGTGCAGTGTACACCAACATATGCCGGGTGTACACTGCTGTTTCTCCAAAGTGGAAAGAGATAAAAGGTTGCCCTTTGGGGGACTAAGAGAACCTTCTGGTACCATGTAAATACCACAAGGACAGCCTTCTATCTCAAATCCTTGAGGAGAAACAGTGGTGTACACCCCGCACATATTGGTGTACAGCGCGCATAGTTTAACATGTGCGGTGTACACCAACATATGCCGGGTGTACACTGCTGTTTCTCCAAAGTGGAAAGAGATAGAATGTTGCCCTTTGGGGACTAAGAGAAGACTATAGTACCCTGTAAGTACTAAAATGACACCCTCCTATCTCAAATCCTTGAGGAGAAAAAGCAGTGTACACCCCACACATATTGGTGTACAGCGCGCATAGTTTAACATGTGCGGTGTACACTAACATATGCCGGGTGTACACTGCTGTTTCTCCAAAGTGGAAAGAGATAGAAGGTTGCCCTTTAGGGGACTAAGAGAACCTTCTGGTACCATGTAAATACCAAAAGGACAGCCTTCTATCTCAAATACTTGAGGAGAAACAGTGATGTACACCCCGCATATTTTGGTGTACAGCGCGCATAGTTTAACATGTGCAGTGTACACCAACATATGCCGGGTGTACACGGCTGTGTCTCCAAAGTGGAAAGAGATAGAATGTTGCCCTTTGGGGGACTAAGAGAAGACTATAGTACCCTGTAAGTACTAAAATGACACCCTCCTATCTCAAATCCTTGAGGAGAAAAAGCAGTGTACACCCCACAAATGTTGGTGTACAGCGCGCATAGTTTAACATGCGCGGTGTACACCAACATATGCCGGGTGTACACTGCTGTTTCTCCAAAGTGGAAAGAGATAGAATGTTGCCCTTTGGGGGACTAAGAGAAGACTATAGTACCCTGTAAGTACTAAAATGACACCCTCCTATCTCAAATCCTTGAGGAGAAAAAGCAGTGTACACCCCACACATATTGGTGTACAGCGCGCATAGTTTAACATGTGCGGTGTACACTAACATATGCCGGGTGTACACTGCTGTTTCTCCAAAGTGGAAAGAGATAGAAGGTTGCCCTTTGGGGGACTAAGAGAACCTTCTGGTACCATGTAAATACCAAAAGGACAGCCTTCTATCTCAAATACTTGAGGAGAAACAGTGATGTACACCCCGCATATTTTGGTGTACAGCGCGCATAGTTTAACATGTGCAGTGTACACCAACATATGCCGGGTGTACACGGCTGTGTCTCCAAAGTGGAAAGAGATAGAATGTTGCCCTTTGGGGGACTAAGAGAAGACTATAGTACCCTGTAAGTACTAAAATGACACCCTCCTATCTCAAATCCTTGAGGAGAAAAAGCAGTGTACACCCCACAAATGTTGGTGTACAGCGCGCATAGTTTAACATGCGCGGTGTACACCAACATATGCCGGGTGTACACTGCTGTTTCTCCAAAGTGGAAAGAGATAGAATGTTGCCCTTTGGGGGACTAAGAGAAGACTATAGTACCCTGTAAGTACTAAAATGACACCCTCCTATCTCAAATCCTTGAGGAGAAAAAGCAGTGTACACCCCACATATGTTGGTGTACAGCGCGCATAGTTTAACATGCGCGGTGTACACCAACATATGCCGGGTGTACACTGCTGTTTCTCCAAAGTGGAAAGAGATAGAAGGTTGCCCTTTGGGGGACTAAGAGAACCTTCTGGTACCATGTAAATACCAAAAGGACAGCCTTCTATCTCAAATACTTGAGGAGAAACAGTGATGTACACCCCGCATATTTTGGTGTACAGCGCGCATAGTTTAACATGTGCAGTGTACACCAACATATGCCGGGTGTACACGGCTGTGTCTCCAAAGTGGAAAGAGATAGAATGTTGCCCTTTGGGGGACTAAGAGAAGACTATAGTACCCTGTAAGTACTAAAATGACACCCTCCTATCTCAAATCCTTGAGGAGAAAAAGCAGTGTACACCCCACAAATGTTGGTGTACAGCGCGCATAGTTTAACATGCGCGGTGTACACCAACATATGCCGGGTGTACACTGCTGTTTCTCCAAAGTGGAAAGAGATAGAATGTTGCCCTTTGGGGGACTAAGAGAAGACTATAGTACCCTGTAAGTACTAAAATGACACCCTCCTATCTCAAATCCTTGAGGAGAAAAAGCAGTGTACACCCCACATATGTTGGTGTACAGCGCGCATAGTTTAACATGCGCGGTGTACACCAACATATGCCGGGTGTACACTGCTGTTTCTCCAAAGTGGAAAGAGATAGAAGGTTGCCCTTTGGGGGACTAAGAGAACCTTCTGGTACCATGTAAATACCACAAGGACAGCCTTCTATCTCAAATCCTTGAGGAGAAACAGTGGTGTACACCCCGCACATATTGGTGTACAGCGCGCATAGTTTAACATGCGCGGTGTACACCAACATATGCCGGGTGTACACTGCTGTTTCTCCAAAGTGGAAAGAGATAGAATGTTGCCCTTTGGGGGACTAAGAGAAGACTATAGTACCCTGTAAGTACTAAAATGACACCCTCCTATCTCAAATCCTTGAGGAGAAAAAGCAGTGTACACCCCACATATGTTGGTGTACAGCGCGCATAGTTTAACATGCGCGGTGTACACCAACATATGCCGGGTGTACACTGCTGTTTCTCCAAAGTGGAAAGAGATAGAAGGTTGCCCTTTGGGGGACTAAGAGGACCTTCTGGTACCATGTAAATACCACAAGGACAGCCTTCTATCTCAAATCCTTGAGGAGAAACAGTGGTGTACACCCCGCACATATTGGTGTACAGCGCGCATAGTTTAACATGTGCGGTGTACACCAACATATGCCGGGTGTACACTGCTGTTTCTCCAAAGTGGAAAGAGATAGAAGGTTGCCCTTTGGGGGACTAAGAGAACCTTCTGGTACCATGTTAATACCAAAAGGACAGCCTTCTATCTCAAATCCTTGAGGAGAAACAGTGGTGTACACCCCGCACATATTGGTGTACAGCGCGCATAGTTTAACATGCGCGGTGTACACCAACATATGCCGGGTGTACACTGCTGTTTCTCCAAAGTGGAAAGAGATAGAAGGTTGCTCTTTGGGGGACTAAGAGAACCTTCTGGTACCATGTAAATACCACGAGGACAGCCTTCACCGACCACATGGCTGTGTTCGAGGTAGTCCCCTCTACATCCCCACTGAGTTTCGAGCCGATCGGAGCATATTGAAAATGAAGCGTTCTGATTGGTCCGAAACCCCCGCACGCCATTCAGCCACAGGCAAACCACCACCGTGTCCCGATATGAGCCCGATCGGAGACGTACAATTTTTAATGCACTTGGTGCTCTGGATGAGGATGGAGGCATCGGGCACCTGCGGGGGGCGCCATTTGCGGATTATGAGAGCCCACGCCCAAAAACGGCGTTCTCAAGGGTCACATGGTCATCAAAAACGCATTTTTCCCATTAAAAATTATGCGCGCTGTACACTTTGTACAGCTGGCGAGGCCACGCCCCAAAACGGCGTTAGAAAAGGTCATGTGGTCAAAAACGCTCTTTTCCCATTGAAAAGTATGCGCGCTGTATTCCGTGTACAGCTGGCGAGGCCACGCCCCAAAACGGCGCTCAGAAAGGTCACGTGGTCAAAAACGCCATTTTCCCATTGAAAAGTATGCGCGCTGTACACAGTGTACAGCCAGCGAGGCCATGCCCAAAAATGGTGTTCTGGAAGGTCACATGGTCAAAAACGCTGTTATTACATTGAAAAGTATGTGTGCTGTACATGGTGTACAGCCGGAAAGGCCACGCCCCAAAACGGCGTTCTGAAAGGTCACATGGTCAAAAACGCTGTTTTCCCATTGAAAAGTATGTGTGCTGTACATGGTGTACACCCGGCAAGGCCACGCCACAAAACGGCATTCTGGAAGGTCACATGGTCAAAAACACAATTTTCCCATTGAAAAGAATGTGCGCTGTATACGGCGTACAGCCGACGAGGCCACACCCCAAAGCGGCGTTCTGGGAGGACACATGGTCAAAAATGCTGTTTTCCCAATGAAAAGTATGCATGGTGTACATGGTGTACAGCCGAGAACGATTCCCATTGAAAGGCATGCCCAGGCATGTTTGAGTTTGCGTTGGGTGGAGTGTGTTGGATGTACACTTGTACGCCTCACAGTCGGGTGTACTTTGTGTACATCCGCAAATGGCGTCCATTCATTGTGCCATCCCGTGGAAGAAAAAGGTACTGCACGAAACCCTAGTTTCAAGAAACCCTAGTATTCTAACTCCCATGTTAAGCGAGAGAGCGCGTTCAGAATTTTCATGCCCCGCCCCTTGGCCTGACCGGCGGGCGGAAGACGCCCTCGCGTCCAGGAGGCCGGGCCGGACGTTTTGAGCCCACCCGCTTATTTTTAGAACCCTCCTGCGGAAATTGGCGGAGGAACGTACACCGTACACCCAGCACATCCCTCGTCCCCAATGCAAAGCTTTGCCGGGTGTACGCCAGGGCCCTACTCTCTCACTGAGAAAAGCGTTCTTCAGGCATGGAAACACAAGAGGTGAAAAGGTGAATAAAAGCATTTCTACCACAATAATCTATGTTCTAATGATGACTCCTATAATGGTGCGTGCTCTTCTACATGGGAGAGACATTCATATTGACCAATATAACTCGGGGCGCATGGAAAGTCAAAATGTTCCTAAGACACCTCTCTCTCACTGAGAAAAGCGTTTTTCAAGCATGGAACACAAGAGGTGAAAAGGTGAATAAAAGCAATTCTACCACAATAATCTATGTTCTAATGATGACTCCTATAATGGTGCGTGCTCTTCTACATGGGAGAGACATTCATATTGACCAAAATAACTCGGGGCGCATGGAAAGTCAAAATGTTCCTAAGACACCTCTCTCTCACTGAGAAAAGCGTTCTTCAGGCATGGAAACACAAGAGGTGAAAAGGTGAATAAAAGCATTTCTACCACAATAATCTATGTTCTAATGATGACTCCTATAATGGTGCGTGCTCTTCTACATGGGAGAGACATTCATATTGACCAATATAACTCGGGGCGCATGGAAAGTCAAAATGTTCCTAAGACACCTCTCTCTCACTGAGAAAAGCGTTTTTCAGGCATGGAACACAAGAGGTGAAAAGGTGAATAAAAGCAATTCTACCACAATAATCTATGTTCTAATGATGACTCCTATAATGGTGCGTGCTCTTCTACATGGGAGAGACATTCATATTGACCAAAATAACTCGGGGCGCATGGAAAGTCAAAATGTTCCTAAGACACCTCTCTCTCACTGAGAAAAGCGTTCTTCAGGCATGGAAACACAAACGGTGAATAGGTGAATAAAAGCATTTCTACCACAATAATCTATGTTCTAATGATGACTCCTATAATGGTGCGTGCTCTTCTACATGGGAGAGACATTCATATTGACCAAAATAACTCGGGGCGCATGGAAAGTCAAAATGTTCCTAAGACACCTCTCTCTCACTGAGAAAAGCGTTCTTCAGGCATGGAAACACAAGAGGTGAAAAGGTGAATAAAAGCATTTCTACCACAATAATCTATGTTCTAATGATGACTCCTATAATGGTGCGTGCTCATCTACATGGGAGAGACATTCATATTGACCAATATAACTCGGGGCGCATGGAAAGTCAAAATGTTCCTAAGACACCTCTCTCTCACTGAGAAAAGCGTTCTTCAGGCATGGAAACACAAGAGGTGAAAAGGTGAATAAAAGCATTTCTACCACAATAATCTATGTTCTAATGATGACTCCTATAATGGTGCGTGCTCTTCTACATGGGAGAGACATTCATATTGACCAAAATAACTCGGGGCGCATGGAAAGTCAAAATGTTCCTAAGACACCTCTCTCTCACTGAGAAAAGCGTTCTTCAGGCATGGAACACAAACGGTGAATAGGTGAATAAAAGCATTTCTACCACAATAATCTATGTTCTAATGATGACTCCTATAATGGTGCGTGCTCTTCTACATGGGAGAGACATTCATATTGACCAAAATAACTCGGGGCGCATGGAAAGTCAAAATGTTCCTAAGACACCTCTCTCTCACTGAGAAAAGCGTTCTTCAGGCATGGAAACACAAACGGTGAATAGGTGAATAAAAGCATTTCTACCACAATAATCTATGTTCTAATGATGACTCCTATAATGGTGCGTGCTCTTCTACATGGGAGAGACATTCATATTGACCAAAATAACTCGGGGCGCATGGAAAGTCAAAATGTTCCTAAGACACCTCTCTCTCACTGAGAAAAGCGTTCTTCAGGCATGGAAACACAAGAGGTGAAAAGGTGAATAAAAGCATTTCTACCACAATAATCTATGTTCTAATGATGACTCCTATAATGGTGCGTGCTCTTCTACATGGGAGAGACATTCATATTGACCAAAATAACTCGGGGCGCATGGAAAGTCAAAATATTCCTAAAACACCTCTCTCTCACTGAGAAAAGCGTTCTTCAGGCATGGAAACACAAGAGGTGAAAAGGTGAATAAAAGCATTTCTACGACAATAATCTATGTTCTAATGATGACTCCTATAATGGTGCGTGCTCTTCTACATGGGAGAGACATTCATATTGACCAAAATAACTCGGGGCGCATGGAAAGTCAAAATGTTCCTAAGACACCTCTCTCTCACTGAGAAAAGCGTTCTTCAGGCATGGAACACAAACGGTGAATAGGTGAATAAAAGCATTTCTACAACAATAATCTATGTTCTAATGATGACTCCTATAATGGTGCGTGCTCTTCTACATGGGAGAGACATTCATATTGACCAAAATAACTCGGGGCGCATGGAAAGTCAAAATGTTCCTAAGACACCTCTCTCTCACTGAGAAAAGCGTTCTTCAGGCATGGAAACACAAGAGGTGAAAAGGTGAATAAAAGCATTTCTACCACAATAATCTATGTTCTAATGATGACTCCTATAATGGTGCGTGCTCTTCTACATGGGAGAGACATTCATATTGACCAATATAACTCGGGGCGCATGGAAAGTCAAAATGTTCCTAAGACACCTCTCTCTCACTGAGAAAAGCGTTTTTCAGGCATGGAACACAAGAGGTGAAAAGGTGAATAAAAGCAATTCTACCACAATAATCTATGTTCTAATGATGACTCCTATAATGGTGCGTGCTCTTCTACATGGGAGAGACATTCATATTGACCAAAATAACTCGGGGCGCATGGAAAGTCAAAATGTTCCTAAGACACCTCTCTCTCACTGAGAAAAGCGTTCTTCAGGCATGGAAACACAAACGGTGAATAGGTGAATAAAAGCATTTCTACCACAATAATCTATGTTCTAATGATGACTCCTATAATGGTGCGTGCTCTTCTACATGGGAGAGACATTCATATTGACCAAAATAACTCGGGGCGCATGGAAAGTCAAAATGTTCCTAAGACACCTCTCTCTCACTGAGAAAAGCGTTCTTCAGGCATGGAAACACAAGAGGTGAAAAGGTGAATAAAAGCATTTCTACCACAATAATCTATGTTCTAATGATGACTCCTATAATGGTGCGTGCTCTTCTACATGGGAGAGACATTCATATTGACCAAAATAACTCGGGGCGCATGGAAAGTCAAAATGTTCCTAAGACACCTCTCTCTCACTGAGAAAAGCGTTCTTCAGGCATGGAACACAAACGGTGAATAGGTGAATAAAAGCATTTCTACCACAATAATCTATGTTCTAATGATGACTCCTATAATGGTGCGTGCTCTTCTACATGGGAGAGACATTCATATTGACCAAAATAACTCGGGGCGCATGGAAAGTCAAAATGTTCCTAAGACACCTCTCTCTCACTGAGAAAAGCGTTCTTCAGGCATGGAAACACAAACTGTGAATAGGTGAATAAAAGCATTTCTACCACAATAATCTATGTTCTAATGATGACTCCTATAATGGTGCGTGCTCTTCTACATGGGAGAGACATTCATATTGACCAATATAACTCGGGGCGCATGGAAAGTCAAAATGTTCCTAAGACACCTCTCTCTCACTGAGAAAAGCGTTTTTCAAGCATGGAACACAAGAGGTGAAAAGGTGAATAAAAGCAATTCTACCACAATAATCTATGTTCTAATGATGACTCCTATAATGGTGCGTGCTCTTCTACATGGGAGAGACATTCATATTGACCAAAATAACTCGGGGCGCATGGAAAGTCAAAATGTTCCTAAGACACCTCTCTCTCACTGAGAAAAGCGTTCTTCAGGCATGGAAACACAAGAGGTGAAAAGGTGAATAAAAGCATTTCTACCACAATAATCTATGTTCTAATGATGACTCCTATAATGGTGCGTGCTCTTCTACATGGGAGAGACATTCATATTGACCAAAATAACTCGGGGCGCATGGAAAGTCAAAATATTCCTAAAACACCTCTCTCTCACTGAGAAAAGCGTTCTTCAGGCATGGAAACACAAGAGGTGAAAAGGTGAATAAAAGCATTTCTACGACAATAATCTATGTTCTAATGATGACTCCTATAATGGTGCGTGCTCTTCTACATGGGAGAGACATTCATATTGACCAAAATAACTCGGGGCGCATGGAAAGTCAAAATGTTCCTAAGACACCTCTCTCTCACTGAGAAAAGCGTTCTTCAGGCATGGAACACAAACGGTGAATAGGTGAATAAAAGCATTTCTACCACAATAATCTATGTTCTAATGATGACTCCTATAATGGTGCGTGCTCTTCTACATGGGAGAGACATTCATATTGACCAAAATAACTCGGGGCGCATGGAAAGTCAAAATGTTCCTAAGACACCTCTCTCTCACTGAGAAAAGCGTTCTTCAGGCATGGAAACACAAGAGGTGAAAAGGTGAATAAAAGCATTTCTACCACAATAATCTATGTTCTAATGATGACTCCTATAATGGTGCGTGCTCTTCTACATGGGAGAGACATTCATATTGACCAATATAACTCGGGGCGCATGGAAAGTCAAAATGTTCCTAAGACACCTCTCTCTCACTGAGAAAAGCGTTTTTCAGGCATGGAACACAAGAGGTGAAAAGGTGAATAAAAGCAATTCTACCACAATAATCTATGTTCTAATGATGACTCCTATAATGGTGCGTGCTCTTCTACATGGGAGAGACATTCATATTGACCAAAATAACTCGGGGCGCATGGAAAGTCAAAATGTTCCTAAGACACCTCTCTCTCACTGAGAAAAGCGTTCTTCAGGCATGGAAACACAAACGGTGAATAGGTGAATAAAAGCATTTCTACCACAATAATCTATGTTCTAATGATGACTCCTATAATGGTGCGTGCTCTTCTACATGGGAGGGACATTCATATTGACCAAAATAACTCGGGGCGCATGGAAAGTCAAAATGTTCCTAAGACACCTCTCTCTCACTGAGAAAAGCGTTCTTCAGGCATGGAAACACAAGAGGTGAAAAGGTGAATAAAAGCATTTCTACCACAATAATCTATGTTCTAATGATGACTCCTATAATGGTGCGTGCTCTTCTACATGGGAGAGACATTCATATTGACCAAAATAACTCGGGGCGCATGGAAAGTCAAAATGTTCCTAAGACACCTCTCTCTCACTGAGAAAAGCGTTCTTCAGGCATGGAACACAAACGGTGAATAGGTGAATAAAAGCATTTCTACCACAATAATCTATGTTCTAATGATGACTCCTATAATGGTGCGTGCTCTTCTACATGGGAGAGACATTCATATTGACCAAAATAACTCGGGGCGCATGGAAAGTCAAAATGTTCCTAAGACACCTCTCTCTCACTGAGAAAAGCGTTCTTCAGGCATGGAAACACAAACGGTGAATAGGTGAATAAAAGCATTTCTACCACAATAATCTATGTTCTAATGATGACTCCTATAATGGTGCGTGCTCTTCTACATGGGAGAGACATTCATATTGACCAATATAACTCGGGGCGCATGGAAAGTCAAAATGTTCCTAAGACACCTCTCTCTCACTGAGAAAAGCGTTTTTCAAGCATGGAACACAAGAGGTGAAAAGGTGAATAAAAGCAATTCTACCACAATAATCTATGTTCTAATGATGACTCCTATAATGGTGCGTGCTCTTCTACATGGGAGAGACATTCATATTGACCAAAATAACTCGGGGCGCATGGAAAGTCAAAATGTTCCTAAGACACCTCTCTCTCACTGAGAAAAGCGTTCTTCAGGCATGGAAACACAAGAGGTGAAAAGGTGAATAAAAGCATTTCTACCACAATAATCTATGTTCTAATGATGACTCCTATAATGGTGCGTGCTCTTCTACATGGGAGAGACATTCATATTGACCAATATAACTCGGGGCGCATGGAAAGTCAAAATGTTCCTAAGACACCTCTCTCTCACTGAGAAAAGCGTTTTTCAGGCATGGAACACAAGAGGTGAAAAGGTGAATAAAAGCAATTCTACCACAATAATCTATGTTCTAATGATGACTCCTATAATGGTGCGTGCTCTTCTACATGGGAGAGACATTCATATTGACCAAAATAACTCGGGGCGCATGGAAAGTCAAAATGTTCCTAAGACACCTCTCTCTCACTGAGAAAAGCGTTCTTCAGGCATGGAAACACAAACGGTGAATAGGTGAATAAAAGCATTTCTACCACAATATCTATGTTCTAATGATGACTCCTATAATGGTGCGTGCTCTTCTACATGGGAGAGACATTCATATTGACCAAAATAACTCGGGGCGCATGGAAAGTCAAAATGTTCCTAAGACACCTCTCTCTCACTGAGAAAAGCGTTCTTCAGGCATGGAAACACAAGAGGTGAAAAGGTGAATAAAAGCATTTCTACCACAATAATCTATGTTCTAATGATGACTCCTATAATGGTGCGTGCTCATCTACATGGGAGAGACATTCATATTGACCAATATAACTCGGGGCGCATGGAAAGTCAAAATGTTCCTAAGACACCTCTCTCTCACTGAGAAAAGCGTTCTTCAGGCATGGAAACACAAGAGGTGAAAAGGTGAATAAAAGCATTTCTACCACAATAATCTATGTTCTAATGATGACTCCTATAATGGTGCGTGCTCTTCTACATGGGAGAGACATTCATATTGACCAAAATAACTCGGGGCGCATGGAAAGTCAAAATGTTCCTAAGACACCTCTCTCTCACTGAGAAAAGCGTTCTTCAGGCATGGAACACAAACGGTGAATAGGTGAATAAAAGCATTTCTACCACAATAATCTATGTTCTAATGATGACTCCTATAATGGTGCGTGCTCTTCTACATGGGAGAGACATTCATATTGACCAAAATAACTCGGGGCGCATGGAAAGTCAAAATGTTCCTAAGACACCTCTCTCTCACTGAGAAAAGCGTTCTTCAGGCATGGAAACACAAACGGTGAATAGGTGAATAAAAGCATTTCTACCACAATAATCTATGTTCTAATGATGACTCCTATAATGGTGCGTGCTCTTCTACATGGGAGAGACATTCATATTGACCAAAATAACTCGGGGCGCATGGAAAGTCAAAATGTTCCTAAGACACCTCTCTCTCACTGAGAAAAGCGTTCTTCAGGCATGGAAACACAAGAGGTGAAAAGGTGAATAAAAGCATTTCTACCACAATAATCTATGTTCTAATGATGACTCCTATAATGGTGCGTGCTCTTCTACATGGGAGAGACATTCATATTGACCAAAATAACTCGGGGCGCATGGAAAGTCAAAATGTTCCTAAGACACCTCTCTCTCACTGAGAAAAGCGTTCTTCAGGCATGGAACACAAACGGTGAATAGGTGAATAAAAGCATTTCTACCACAATAATCTATGTTCTAATGATGACTCCTATAATGGTGCGTGCTCTTCTACATGGGAGAGACATTCATATTGACCAAAATAACTCGGGGCGCATGGAAAGTCAAAATGTTCCTAAGACACCTCTCTCTCACTGAGAAAAGCGTTCTTCAGGCATGGAAACACAAGAGGTGAAAAGGTGAATAAAAGCATTTCTACCACAATAATCTATGTTCTAATGATGACTCCTATAATGGTGCGTGCTCTTCTACATGGGAGAGACATTCATATTGACCAAAATAACTCGGGGCGCATGGAAAGTCAAAATGTTCCTAAAACACCTCTCTCTCACTGAGAAAAGCGTTCTTCAGGCATGGAAACACAAGAGGTGAAAAGGTGAATAAAAGCATTTCTACCACAATAATCTATGTTCTAATGATGACTCCTATAATGGTGCGTGCTCTTCTACATGGGAGAGACATTCATATTGACCAAAATAACTCGGGGCGCATGGAAAGTCAAAATATTCCTAAAACACCTCTCTCTCACTGAGAAAAGCGTTCTTCAGGCATGGAAACACAAGAGGTGAAAAGGTGAATAAAAGCATTTCTACGACAATAATCTATGTTCTAATGATGACTCCTATAATGGTGCGTGCTCTTCTACATGGGAGAGACATTCATATTGACCAAAATAACTCGGGGCGCATGGAAAGTCAAAATGTTCCTAAGACACCTCTCTCTCACTGAGAAAAGCGTTCTTCAGGCATGGAACACAAACGGTGAATAGGTGAATAAAAGCATTGCTACCACAATAATCTATGTTCTAATGATGACTCCTATAATGGTGCGTTCTCTTCTACATGGGAGAGACATTCATATTGACCAAAATAACTCGGGGCGCATGGAAAGTCAAAATGTTCCTAAGACACCTCTCTCTCACTGAGAAAAGCGTTCTTCAGGCATGGAAACACAAGAGGTGAAAAGGTGAATAAAAGCATTTCTACCACAATAATCTATGTTCTAATGATGACTCCTATAATGTTGCGTGCTCTTCTACATGGGAGAGACATTCATATTGACCAATATAACTCGGGGCGCATGGAAAGTCAAAATGTTCCTAAGACACCTCTCTCTCACTGAGAAAAGCGTTTTTCAGGCATGGAACACAAGAGGTGAAAAGGTGAATAAAAGCAATTCTACCACAATAATCTATGTTCTAATGATGACTCCTATAATGGTGCGTGCTCTTCTACATGGGAGAGACATTCATATTGACCAAAATAACTCGGGGCGCATGGAAAGTCAAAATGTTCCTAAGACACCTCTCTCTCACTGAGAAAAGCGTTCTTCAGGCATGGAAACACAAACGGTGAATAGGTGAATAAAAGCATTTCTACCACAATAATCTATGTTCTAATGATGACTCCTATAATGGTGCGTGCTCTTCTACATGGGAGAGACATTCATATTGACCAAAATAACTCGGGGCGCATGGAAAGTCAAAATGTTCCTAAGACACCTCTCTCTCACTGAGAAAAGCGTTCTTCAGGCATGGAAACACAAGAGGTGAAAAGGTGAATAAAAGCATTTCTACCACAATAATCTATGTTCTAATGATGACTCCTATAATGGTGCGTGCTCTTCTACATGGGAGAGACATTCATATTGACCAAAATAACTCGGGGCGCATGGAAAGTCAAAATGTTCCTAAGACACCTCTCTCTCACTGAGAAAAGCGTTCTTCAGGCATGGAACACAAACGGTGAATAGGTGAATAAAAGCATTTCTACCACAATAATCTATGTTCTAATGATGACTCCTATAATGGTGCGTGCTCTTCTACATGGGAGAGACATTCATATTGACCAAAATAACTCGGGGCGCATGGAAAGTCAAAATGTTCCTAAGACACCTCTCTCTCACTGAGAAAAGCGTTCTTCAGGCATGGAAACACAAACGGTGAATAGGTGAATAAAAGCATTTCTACCACAATAATCTATGTTCTAATGATGACTCCTATAATGGTGCGTGCTCTTCTACATGGGAGAGACATTCATATTGACCAAAATAACTCGGGGCGCATGGAAAGTCAAAATGTTCCTAAGACACCTCTCTCTCACTGAGAAAAGCGTTCTTCAGGCATGGAAACACAAACGGTGAATAGGTGAATAAAAGCATTTCTACCACAATAATCTATGTTCTAATGATGACTCCTATAATGGTGCGTGCTCTTCTACATGGGAGAGACATTCATATTGACCAAAATAACTCGGGGCGCATGGAAAGTCAAAATGTTCCTAAGACACCTCTCTCTCACTGAGAAAAGCGTTCTTCAGGCATGGAAACACAAGAGGTGAAAAGGTGAATAAAAGCAATTCTACCACAATAATCTATGTTCTAATGATGACTCCTATAATGGTGCGTGCTCTTCTACATGGGAGAGACATTCATATTGACCAATATAACTCGGGGCGCATGGAAAGTCAAAATGTTCCTAAGACACCTCTCTCTCACTGAGAAAAGCGTTTTTCAGGCATGGAACACAAGAGGTGAAAAGGTGAATAAAAGCAATTCTACCACAATAATCTATGTTCTAATGATGACTCCTATAATGGTGCGTGCTCTTCTACATGGGAGAGACATTCATATTGACCAAAATAACTCGGGGCGCATGGAAAGTCAAAATGTTCCTAAGACACCTCTCTCTCACTGAGAAAAGCGTTCTTCAGGCATGGAAACACAAACGGTGAATAGGTGAATAAAAGCATTTCTACCACAATAATCTATGTTCTAATGATGACTCCTATAATGGTGCGTGCTCTTCTACATGGGAGAGACATTCATATTGACCAAAATAACTCGGGGCGCATGGAAAGTCAAAATGTTCCTAAGACACCTCTCTCTCACTGAGAAAAGCGTTCTTCAGGCATGGAAACACAAGAGGTGAAAAGGTGAATAAAAGCATTTCTACCACAATAATCTATGTTCTAATGATGACTCCTATAATGGTGCGTGCTCATCTACATGGGAGAGACATTCATATTGACCAATATAACTCGGGGCGCATGGAAAGTCAAAATGTTCCTAAGACACCTCTCTCTCACTGAGAAAAGCGTTCTTCAGGCATGGAAACACAAGAGGTGAAAAGGTGAATAAAAGCATTTCTACCACAATAATCTATGTTCTAATGATGACTCCTATAATGGTGCGTGCTCTTCTACATGGGAGAGACATTCATATTGACCAAAATAACTCGGGGCGCATGGAAAGTCAAAATGTTCCTAAGACACCTCTCTCTCACTGAGAAAAGCGTTCTTCAGGCATGGAACACAAACGGTGAATAGGTGAATAAAAGCATTTCTACCACAATAATCTATGTTCTAATGATGACTCCTATAATGGTGCGTGCTCTTCTACATGGGAGAGACATTCATATTGACCAAAATAACTCGGGGCGCATGGAAAGTCAAAATGTTCCTAAGACACCTCTCTCTCACTGAGAAAAGCGTTCTTCAGGCATGGAAACACAAACGGTGAATAGGTGAATAAAAGCATTTCTACCACAATAATCTATGTTCTAATGATGACTCCTATAATGGTGCGTGCTCTTCTACATGGGAGAGACATTCATATTGACCAAAATAACTCGGGGCGCATGGAAAGTCAAAATGTTCCTAAGACACCTCTCTCTCACTGAGAAAAGCGTTCTTCAGGCATGGAAACACAAGAGGTGAAAAGGTGAATAAAAGCATTTCTACCACAATAATCTATGTTCTAATGATGACTCCTATAATGGTGCGTGCTCTTCTACATGGGAGAGACATTCATATTGACCAAAATAACTCGGGGCGCATGGAAAGTCAAAATGTTCCTAAGACACCTCTCTCTCACTGAGAAAAGCGTTCTTCAGGCATGGAACACAAACGGTGAATAGGTGAATAAAAGCATTTCTACCACAATAATCTATGTTCTAATGATGACTCCTATAATGGTGCGTGCTCTTCTACATGGGAGAGACATTCATATTGACCAAAATAACTCGGGGCGCATGGAAAGTCAAAATGTTCCTAAGACACCTCTCTCTCACTGAGAAAAGCGTTCTTCAGGCATGGAAACACAAGAGGTGAAAAGGTGAATAAAAGCATTTCTACCACAATAATCTATGTTCTAATGATGACTCCTATAATGGTGCGTGCTCTTCTACATGGGAGAGACATTCATATTGACCAATATAACTCGGGGCGCATGGAAAGTCAAAATGTTCCTAAGACACCTCTCTCTCACTGAGAAAAGCGTTTTTCAGGCATGGAACACAAGAGGTGAAAAGGTGAATAAAAGCAATTCTACCACAATAATCTATGTTCTAATGATGACTCCTATAATGGTGCGTGCTCTTCTACATGGGAGAGACATTCATATTGACCAAAATAACTCGGGGCGCATGGAAAGTCAAAATGTTCCTAAGACACCTCTCTCTCACTGAGAAAAGCGTTCTTCAGGCATGGAAACACAAGAGGTGAAAAGGTGAATAAAAGCATTTCTACCACAATAATCTATGTTCTAATGATGACTCCTATAATGGTGCGTGCTCTTCTACATGGGAGAGACATTCATATTGACCAAAATAACTCGGGGCGCATGGAAAGTCAAAATGTTCCTAAGACACCTCTCTCTCACTGAGAAAAGCGTTCTTCAGGCATGGAACACAAACGGTGAATAGGTGAATAAAAGCATTTCTACCACAATAATCTATGTTCTAATGATGACTCCTATAATGGTGCGTGCTCTTCTACATGGGAGAGACATTCATATTGACCAAAATAACTCGGGGCGCATGGAAAGTCAAAATGTTCCTAAGACACCTCTCTCTCACTGAGAAAAGCGTTCTTCAGGCATGGAAACACAAGAGGTGAAAAGGTGAATAAAAGCATTTCTACCACAATAATCTATGTTCTAATGATGACTCCTATAATGGTGCGTGCTCTTCTACATGGGAGAGACATTCATATTGACCAATATAACTCGGGGCGCATGGAAAGTCAAAATGTTCCTAAGACACCTCTCTCTCACTGAGAAAAGCGTTTTTCAGGCATGGAACACAAGAGGTGAAAAGGTGAATAAAAGCAATTCTACCACAATAATCTATGTTCTAATGATGACTCCTATAATGGTGCGTGCTCTTCTACATGGGAGAGACATTCATATTGACCAAAATAACTCGGGGCGCATGGAAAGTCAAAATGTTCCTAAGACACCTCTCTCTCACTGAGAAAAGCGTTCTTCAGGCATGGAAACACAAACGGTGAATAGGTGAATAAAAGCATTTCTACCACAATAATCTATGTTCTAAGGATGACTCCTATAATGGTGCGTGCTCTTCTACATGGGAGAGACATTCATATTGACCAAAATAACTCGGGGCGCATGGAAAGTCAAAATGTTCCTAAGACACCTCTCTCTCACTGAGAAAAGCGTTCTTCAGGCATGGAAACACAAGAGGTGAAAAGGTGAATAAAAGCATTTCTACCACAATAATCTATGTTCTAATGATGACTCCTATAATGGTGCGTGCTCTTCTACATGGGAGAGACATTCATATTGACCAAAATAACTCGGGGCGCATGGAAAGTCAAAATGTTCCTAAGACACCTCTCTCTCACTGAGAAAAGCGTTCTTCAGGCATGGAAACACAAGAGGTGAAAAGGTGAATAAAAGCATTTCTACCACAATAATCTATGTTCTAATGATGACTCCTATAATGGTGCGTGCTCTTCTACATGGGAGAGACATTCATATTGACCAAAATAACTCGGGGCGCATGGAAAGTCAAAATATTCCTAAAACACCTCTCTCTCACTGAGAAAAGCGTTCTTCAGGCATGGAAACACAAGAGGTGAAAAGGTGAATAAAAGCATTTCTACGACAATAATCTATGTTCTAATGATGACTCCTATAATGGTGCGTGCTCTTCTACATGGGAGAGACATTCATATTGACCAAAATAACTCGGGGCGCATGGAAAGTCAAAATGTTCCTAAGACACCTCTCTCTCACTGAGAAAAGCGTTCTTCAGGCATGGAACACAAACGGTGAATAGGTGAATAAAAGCATTTCTACCACAATAATCTATGTTCTAATGATGACTCCTATAATGGTGCGTGCTCTTCTACATGGGAGAGACATTCATATTGACCAAAATAACTCGGGGCGCATGGAAAGTCAAAATGTTCCTAAGACACCTCTCTCTCACTGAGAAAAGCGTTCTTCAGGCATGGAAACACAAACGGTGAATAGGTGAATAAAAGCATTTCTACCACAATAATCTATGTTCTAATGATGACTCCTATAATGGTGCGTGCTCTTCTACATGGGAGAGACATTCATATTGACCAAAATAACTCGGGGCGCATGGAAAGTCAAAATGTTCCTAAGACACCTCTCTCTCACTGAGAAAAGCGTTCTTCAGGCATGGAAACACAAGAGGTGAAAAGGTGAATAAAAGCATTTCTACCACAATAATCTATGTTCTAATGATGACTCCTATAATGGTGCGTGCTCTTCTACATGGGAGAGACATTCATATTGACCAAAATAACTCGGGGCGCATGGAAAGTCAAAATGTTCCTAAGACACCTCTCTCTCACTGAGAAAAGCGTTCTTCAGGCATGGAAACACAAGAGGTGAAAAGGTAAATAAAAGCAATTCTACCACAATAATCTATGTTCTAATGATGACTCCTATAATGGTGCGTGCTCTTCTACATGGGAGAGACATTCATATTGACCAAAATAACTCGGGGCGCATGGAAAGTCAAAATGTTCCTAAGACACCTCTCTCTCACTGAGAAAAGCGTTCTTCAGGCATGGAAACACAAGAGGTGAAAAGGTGAATAAAAGCAATTCTACCACAATAATCTATGTTCTAATGATGACTCCTATAATGGTGCGTGCTCTTCTACATGGGAGAGACATTCATATTGACCAATATAACTCGGGGCGCATGGAAAGTCAAAATGTTCCTAAGACACCTCTCTCTCACTGAGAAAAGCGTTTTTCAAGCATGGAACACAAGAGGTGAAAAGGTGAATAAAAGCATTTCTACCACAATAATCTATGTTCTAATGATGACTCCTATAATGGTGCGTGCTCTTCTACATGGGAGAGACATTCATATTGACCAAAATAACTCGGGGCGCATGGAAAGTCAAAATGTTCCTAAAACACCTCTCTCTCACTGAGAAAAGCGTTCTTCAGGCATGGAAACACAAGAGGTGAAAAGGTGAATAAAAGCATTTCTACCACAATAATCTATGTTCTAATGATGACTCCTATAATGGTGCGTGCTCTTCTACATGGGAGAGACATTCATATTGACCAATATAACTCGGGGCGCATGGAAAGTCAAAATGTTCCTAAGACACCTCTCTCTCACTGAGAAAAGCGTTTTTCAAGCATGGAACACAAGAGGTGAAAAGGTGAATAAAAGCAATTCTACCACAATAATCTATGTTCTAATGATGACTCCTATAATGGTGCGTGCTCTTCTACATGGGAGAGACATTCATATTGACCAAAATAACTCGGGGCGCATGGAAAGTCAAAATGTTCCTAAGACACCTCTCTCTCACTGAGAAAAGCGTTCTTCAGGCATGGAAACACAAGAGGTGAAAAGGTGAATAAAAGCATTTCTACCACAATAATCTATGTTCTAATGATGACTCCTATAATGGTGCGTGCTCTTCTACATGGGAGAGACATTCATATTGACCAAAATAACTCGGGGTGCATGGAAAGTCAAAATGTTCCTAAGACACCTCTCTCTCAATGAGAAAAGCGTTCTTCAGGCATGGAAACACAAACGGTGAATAGGTGAATAAAAGCATTTCTACCACAATAATCTATGTTCTAATGATGACTCCTATAATGGTGCGTGCTCTTCTACATGGGAGAGACATTCATATTGACCAATATAACTCGGGGCGCATGGAAAGTCAAAATGTTCCTAAGACACCTCTCTCTCACTGAGAAAAGCGTTTTTCAGGCATGGAACACAAGAGGTGAAAAGGTGAATAAAAGCAATTCTACCACAATAATCTATGTTCTAATGATGACTCCTATAATGGTGCGTGCTCTTCTACATGGGAGAGACATTCATATTGACCAAAATAACTCGGGGCGCATGGAAAGTCAAAATGTTCCTAAGACACCTCTCTCTCACTGAGAAAAGCGTTCTTCAGGCATGGAAACACAAACGGTGAATAGGTGAATAAAAGCATTTCTACCACAATAATCTATGTTCTAATGATGACTCCTATAATGGTGCGTGCTCTTCTACATGGGAGAGACATTCATATTGACCAAAATAACTCGGGGCGCATGGAAAGTCAAAATGTTCCTAAGACACCTCTCTCTCACTGAGAAAAGCGTTCTTCAGGCATGGAAACACAAGAGGTGAAAAGGTGAATAAAAGCATTTCTACCACAATAATCTATGTTCTAATGATGACTCCTATAATGGTGCGTGCTCATCTACATGGGAGAGACATTCATATTGACCAATATAACTCGGGGCGCATGGAAAGTCAAAATGTTCCTAAGACACCTCTCTCTCACTGAGAAAAGCGTTCTTCAGGCATGGAAACACAAGAGGTGAAAAGGTGAATAAAAGCATTTCTACCACAATAATCTATGTTCTAATGATGACTCCTATAATGGTGCGTGCTCTTCTACATGGGAGAGACATTCATATTGACCAAAATAACTCGGGGCGCATGGAAAGTCAAAATGTTCCTAAGACACCTCTCTCTCACTGAGAAAAGCGTTCTTCAGGCATGGAACACAAACGGTGAATAGGTGAATAAAAGCATTTCTACCACAATAATCTATGTTCTAATGATGACTCCTATAATGGTGCGTGCTCTTCTACATGGGAGAGACATTCATATTGACCAAAATAACTCGGGGCGCATGGAAAGTCAAAATGTTCCTAAGACACCTCTCTCTCACTGAGAAAAGCGTTCTTCAGGCATGGAAACACAAACGGTGAATAGGTGAATAAAAGCATTTCTACCACAATAATCTATGTTCTAATGATGACTCCTATAATGGTGCGTGCTCTTCTACATGGGAGAGACATTCATATTGACCAAAATAACTCGGGGCGCATGGAAAGTCAAAATGTTCCTAAGACACCTCTCTCTCACTGAGAAAAGCGTTCTTCAGGCATGGAAACACAAGAGGTGAAAAGGTGAATAAAAGCATTTCTACCACAATAATCTATGTTCTAATGATGACTCCTATAATGGTGCGTGCTCTTCTACATGGGAGAGACATTCATATTGACCAAAATAACTCGGGGCGCATGGAAAGTCAAAATGTTCCTAAGACACCTCTCTCTCACTGAGAAAAGCGTTCTTCAGGCATGGAACACAAACGGTGAATAGGTGAATAAAAGCATTTCTACCACAATAATCTATGTTCTAATGATGACTCCTATAATGGTGCGTGCTCTTCTACATGGGAGAGACATTCATATTGACCAAAATAACTCGGGGCGCATGGAAAGTCAAAATGTTCCTAAGACACCTCTCTCTCACTGAGAAAAGCGTTCTTCAGGCATGGAAACACAAGAGGTGAAAAGGTGAATAAAAGCATTTCTACCACAATAATCTATGTTCTAATGATGACTCCTATAATGGTGCGTGCTCTTCTACATGGGAGAGACATTCATATTGACCAAAATAACTCGGGGCGCATGGAAAGTCAAAATATTCCTAAAACACCTCTCTCTCACTGAGAAAAGCGTTCTTCAGGCATGGAAACACAAGAGGTGAAAAGGTGAATAAAAGCATTTCTACGACAATAATCTATGTTCTAATGATGACTCCTATAATGGTGCGTGCTCTTCTACATGGGAGAGACATTCATATTGACCAAAATAACTCGGGGCGCATGGAAAGTCAAAATGTTCCTAAAACACCTCTCTCTCACTGAGAAAAGCGTTCTTCAGGCATGGAAACACAAGAGGTGAAAAGGTGAATAAAAGCATTTCTACCACAATAATCTATGTTCTAATGATGACTCCTATAATGGTGCGTGCTCTTCTACATGGGAGAGACATTCATATTGACCAATATAACTCGGGGCGCATGGAAAGTCAAAATGTTCCTAAGACACCTCTCTCTCACTGAGAAAAGCGTTTTTCAAGCATGGAACACAAGAGGTGAAAAGGTGAATAAAAGCAATTCTACCACAATAATCTATGTTCTAATGATGACTCCTATAATGGTGCGTGCTCTTCTACATGGGAGAGACATTCATATTGACCAAAATAACTCGGGGCGCATGGAAAGTCAAAATGTTCCTAAGACACCTCTCTCTCACTGAGAAAAGCGTTCTTCAGGCATGGAAACACAAGAGGTGAAAAGGTGAATAAAAGCATTTCTACCACAATAATCTATGTTCTAATGATGACTCCTATAATGGTGCGTGCTCTTCTACATGGGAGAGACATTCATATTGACCAAAATAACTCGGGGCGCATGGAAAGTCAAAATGTTCCTAAGACACCTCTCTCTCACTGAGAAAAGCGTTCTTCAGGCATGGAACACAAACGGTGAATAGGTGAATAAAAGCATTTCTACCACAATAATCTATGTTCTAATGATGACTCCTATAATGGTGCGTGCTCTTCTACATGGGAGAGACATTCATATTGACCAAAATAACTCGGGGCGCATGGAAAGTCAAAATGTTCCTAAGACACCTCTCTCTCACTGAGAAAAGCGTTCTTCAGGCATGGAAACACAAGAGGTGAAAAGGTGAATAAAAGCATTTCTACCACAATAATCTATGTTCTAATGATGACTCCTATAATGGTGCGTGCTCTTCTACATGGGAGAGACATTCATATTGACCAAAATAACTCGGGGCGCATGGAAAGTCAAAATATTCCTAAAACACCTCTCTCTCACTGAGAAAAGCGTTCTTCAGGCATGGAAACACAAGAGGTGAAAAGGTGAATAAAAGCATTTCTACGACAATAATCTATGTTCTAATGATGACTCCTATAATGGTGCGTGCTCTTCTACATGGGAGAGACATTCATATTGACCAAAATAACTCGGGGCGCATGGAAAGTCAAAATGTTCCTAAAACACCTCTCTCTCACTGAGAAAAGCGTTCTTCAGGCATGGAAACACAAGAGGTGAAAAGGTGAATAAAAGCATTTCTACCACAATAATCTATGTTCTAATGATGACTCCTATAATGGTGCGTGCTCTTCTACATGGGAGAGACATTCATATTGACCAATATAACTCGGGGCGCATGGAAAGTCAAAATGTTCCTAAGACACCTCTCTCTCACTGAGAAAAGCGTTTTTCAAGCATGGAACACAAGAGGTGAAAAGGTGAATAAAAGCAATTCTACCACAATAATCTATGTTCTAATGATGACTCCTATAATGGTGCGTGCTCTTCTACATGGGAGAGACATTCATATTGACCAAAATAACTCGGGGCGCATGGAAAGTCAAAATGTTCCTAAGACACCTCTCTCTCACTGAGAAAAGCGTTCTTCAGGCATGGAAACACAAGAGGTGAAAAGGTGAATAAAAGCATTTCTACCACAATAATCTATGTTCTAATGATGACTCCTATAATGGTGCGTGCTCTTCTACATGGGAGAGACATTCATATTGACCAAAATAACTCGGGGCGCATGGAAAGTCAAAATGTTCCTAAGACACCTCTCTCTCACTGAGAAAAGCGTTCTTCAGGCATGGAAACACAAACGGTGAATAGGTGAATAAAAGCATTTCTACCACAATAATCTATGTTCTAATGATGACTCCTATAATGGTGCGTGCTCTTCTACATGGGAGAGACATTCATATTGACCAAAATAACTCGGGGCGCATGGAAAGTCAAAATGTTCCTAAGACACCTCTCTCTCACTGAGAAAAGCGTTCTTCAGGCATGGAACACAAACGGTGAATAGGTGAATAAAAGCATTTCTACCACAATAATCTATGTTCTAATGATGACTCCTATAATGGTGCGTGCTCTTCTACATGGGAGAGACATTCATATTGACCAAAATAACTCGGGGCGCATGGAAAGTCAAAATGTTCCTAAGACACCTCTCTCTCACTGAGAAAAGCATTCTTCAGGCATGGAAACACAAGAGGTGAAAAGGTGAATAAAAGCATTTCTACGACAATAATCTATGTTCTAATGATGACTCCTATAATGGTGCGTGCTCTTCTACATGGGAGAGACATTCATATTGACCAAAATAACTCGGGGCGCATGGAAAGTCAAAATGTTCCTAAAACACCTCTCTCTCACTGAGAAAAGCGTTCTTCAGGCATGGAAACACAAGAGGTGAAAAGGTGAATAAAAGCATTTCTACCACAATAATCTATGTTCTAATGATGACTCCTATAATGGTGCGTGCTCTTCTACATGGGAGAGACATTCATATTGACCAATATAACTCGGGGCGCATGGAAAGTCAAAATGTTCCTAAGACACCTCTCTCTCACTGAGAAAAGCGTTTTTCAAGCATGGAACACAAGAGGTGAAAAGGTGAATAAAAGCAATTCTACCACAATAATCTATGTTCTAATGATGACTCCTATAATGGTGCGTGCTCTTCTACATGGGAGAGACATTCATATTGACCAAAATAACTCGGGGCGCATGGAAAGTCAAAATGTTCCTAAGACACCTCTCTCTCACTGAGAAAAGCGTTCTTCAGGCATGGAACACAAACGGTGAATAGGTGAATAAAAGCATTTCTACCACAATAATCTATGTTCTAATGATGACTCCTATAATGGTGCATGCTCTTCTACATGGGAGAGACATTCATATTGACCAAAATAACTCGGGGCGCATGGAAAGTCAAAATGTTCCTAAGACACCTCTCTCTCACTGAGAAAAGCGTTCTTCAGGCATGGAAACACAAGAGGTGAAAAGGTGAATAAAAGCATTTCTACCACAATAATCTATGTTCTAATGATGACTCCTATAATGGTGCGTGCTCTTCTACATGGGAGAGACATTCATATTGACCAAAATAACTCGGGGCGCATGGAAAGTCAAAATATTCCTAAAACACCTCTCTCTCACTGAGAAAAGCGTTCTTCAGGCATGGAAACACAAGAGGTGAAAAGGTGAATAAAAGCATTTCTACGACAATAATCTATGTTCTAATGATGACTCCTATAATGGTGCGTGCTCTTCTACATGGGAGAGACATTCATATTGACCAAAATAACTCGGGGCGCATGGAAAGTCAAAATGTTCCTAAAACACCTCTCTCTCACTGAGAAAAGCGTTCTTCAGGCATGGAAACACAAGAGGTGAAAAGGTGAATAAAAGCATTTCTACCACAATAATCTATGTTCTAATGATGACTCCTATAATGGTGCGTGCTCTTCTACATGGGAGAGACATTCATATTGACCAATATAACTCGGGGCGCATGGAAAGTCAAAATGTTCCTAAGACACCTCTCTCTCACTGAGAAAAGCGTTTTTCAAGCATGGAACACAAGAGGTGAAAAGGTGAATAAAAGCAATTCTACCACAATAATCTATGTTCTAATGATGACTCCTATAATGGTGCGTGCTCTTCTACATGGGAGAGACATTCATATTGACCAAAATAACTCGGGGCGCATGGAAAGTCAAAATGTTCCTAAGACACCTCTCTCTCACTGAGAAAAGCGTTCTTCAGGCATGGAAACACAAGAGGTGAAAAGGTGAATAAAAGCATTTCTACCACAATAATCTATGTTCTAATGATGACTCCTATAATGGTGCGTGCTCTTCTACATGGGAGAGACATTCATATTGACCAAAATAACTCGGGGCGCATGGAAAGTCAAAATGTTCCTAAGACACCTCTCTCTCACTGAGAAAAGCGTTCTTCAGGCATGGAAACACAAACGGTGAATAGGTGAATAAAAGCATTTCTACCACAATAATCTATGTTCTAATGATGACTCCTATAATGGTGCGTGCTCTTCTACATGGGAGAGACATTCATATTGACCAAAATAACTCGGGGCGCATGGAAAGTCAAAATGTTCCTAAGACACCTCTCTCTCACTGAGAAAAGCGTTCTTCAGGCATGGAAACACAAGAGGTGAAAAGGTGAATAAAAGCATTTCTACCACAATAATCTATGTTCTAATGATGACTCCTATAATGGTGCGTGCTCTTCTACATGGGAGAGACATTCATATTGACCAAAATAACTCGGGGCGCATGGAAAGTCAAAATATTCCTAAAACACCTCTCTCTCACTGAGAAAAGCGTTCTTCAGGCATGGAAACACAAGAGGTGAAAAGGTGAATAAAAGCATTTCTACGACAATAATCTATGTTCTAATGATGACTCCTATAATGGTGCGTGCTCTTCTACATGGGAGAGACATTCATATTGACCAAAATAACTCGGGGCGCATGGAAAGTCAAAATGTTCCTAAGACACCTCTCTCTCACTGAGAAAAGCGTTCTTCAGGCATGGAACACAAACGGTGAATAGGTGAATAAAAGCATTTCTACCACAATAATCTATGTTCTAATGATGACTCCTATAATGGTGCGTGCTCTTCTACATGGGAGAGACATTCATATTGACCAAAATAACTCGGGGCGCATGGAAAGTCAAAATGTTCCTAAGACACCTCTCTCTCACTGAGAAAAGCGTTCTTCAGGCATGGAAACACAAACGGTGAATAGGTGAATAAAAGCATTTCTACCACAATAATCTATGTTCTAATGATGACTCCTATAATGGTGCGTGCTCTTCTACATGGGAGAGACATTCATATTGACCAAAATAACTCGGGGCGCATGGAAAGTCAAAATGTTCCTAAGACACCTCTCTCTCACTGAGAAAAGCGTTCTTCAGGCATGGAAACACAAGAGGTGAAAAGGTGAATAAAAGCATTTCTACCACAATAATCTATGTTCTAATGATGACTCCTATAATGGTGCGTGCTCTTCTACATGGGAGAGACATTCATATTGACCAAAATAACTCGGGGCGCATGGAAAGTCAAAATGTTCCTAAGACACCTCTCTCTCACTGAGAAAAGCGTTCTTCAGGCATGGAAACACAAGAGGTGAAAAGGTGAATAAAAGCAATTCTACCACAATAATCTATGTTCTAATGATGACTCCTATAATGGTGCGTGCTCTTCTACATGGGAGAGACATTCATATTGACCAAAATAACTCGGGGCGCATGGAAAGTCAAAATGTTCCTAAGACACCTCTCTCTCACTGAGAAAAGCGTTCTTCAGGCATGGAAACACAAGAGGTGAAAAGGTGAATAAAAGCAATTCTACCACAATAATCTATGTTCTAATGATGACTCCTATAATGGTGCGTGCTCTTCTACATGGGAGAGACATTCATATTGACCAATATAACTCGCGGCGCATGGAAAGTCAAAATGTTCCTAAGACACCTCTCTCTCACTGAGAAAAGCGTTTTTCAAGCATGGAACACAAGAGGTGAAAAGGTGAATAAAAGCAATTCTACCACAATAATCTATGTTCTAATGATGACTCCTATAATGGTGCGTGCTCTTCTACATGGGAGAGACATTCATATTGACCAAAATAACTCGGGGCGCATGGAAAGTCAAAATGTTCCTAAGACACCTCTCTCTCACTGAGAAAAGCGTTCTTCAGGCATGGAAACACAAGAGGTGAAAAGGTGAATAAAAGCATTTCTACCACAATAATCTATGTTCTAATGATGACTCCTATAATGGTGCGTGCTCTTCTACATGGGAGAGACATTCATATTGACCAAAATAACTCGGGGCGCATGGAAAGTCAAAATGTTCCTAAGACACCTCTCTCTCACTGAGAAAAGCGTTCTTCAGGCATGGAAACACAAGAGGTGAAAAGGTGAATAAAAGCAATTCTACCACAATAATCTATGTTCTAATGATGACTCCTATAATGGTGCGTGCTCTTCTACATGGGAGAGACATTCATATTGACCAATATAACTCGGGGCGCATGGAAAGTCAAAATGTTCCTAAGACACCTCTCTCTCACTGAGAAAAGCGTTCTTCAGGCATGGAAACACAAGAGGTGAAAAGGTGAATAAAAGCATTTCTACCACAATAATCTATGTTCTAATGATGACTCCTATAATGGTGCGTGCTCTTCTACATGGGAGAGACATTCATATTGACCAAAATAACTCGGGGCGCATGGAAAGTCAAAATGTTCCTAAGACACCTCTCTCTCACTGAGAAAAGCGTTCTTCAGGCATGGAAACACAAACGGTGAATAGGTGAATAAAAGCATTTCTACCACAATAATCTATGTTCTAATGATGACTCCTATAATGGTGCGTGCTCTTCTACATGGGAGAGACATTCATATTGACCAAAATAACTCGGGGCGCATGGAAAGTCAAAATGTTCCTAAGACACCTCTCTCTCACTGAGAAAAGCGTTCTTCAGGCATGGAAACACAAGAGGTGAAAAGGTGAATAAAAGCAATTCTACCACAATAATCTATGTTCTAATGATGACTCCTATAATGGTGCGTGCTCTTCTACATGGGAGAGACATTCATATTGACCAATATAACTCGGGGCGCATGGAAAGTCAAAATGTTCCTAAGACACCTCTCTCTCACTGAGAAAAGCGTTTTTCAGGCATGGAACACAAGAGGTGAAAAGGTGAATAAAAGCAATTCTACCACAATAATCTATGTTCTAATGATGACTCCTATAATGGTGCGTGCTCTTCTACATGGGAGAGACATTCATATTGACCAAAATAACTCGGGGCGCATGAAAAGTCAAAATATTCCTAAAACACCTCTCTCTCACTGAGAAAAGCGTTTTTCAGGCATGGAAACACAAGAGGTGAAAAGGTAACACTCAAAGATTCCTTAAGTATAGCTATAACATCTACCCTATTGCCCTGCTCTGTGTTCCCTCTGATAATCTCTGCAATTATATTGCTACCTAGTAGGGGCTGGTTATAGTTCTGACTGATCACTACTGGAACTTGGATAGTCACATATCCATGATTCATGCTACCCAACTGAAGGTCGATTTCTGCCCATCCATCCAGGGGAACATCTGTACCATTTGCTGCTGATACTTCAAGATCAAAAAACAGGGATGCGAGTGGCTGAATTTTGACATTGGGTAATTCTTTCTCAATCCATGTTCTTCCCACTATGGTCACCTGAGCTCTCGAGTCCAGCAGCATTTGGTGAGGGACGCCATTGACTGAACAGGAGACCATACATCGCTTTCCAATCAGTTGGGCTACACGTTTTCTTGAGGTTTGTTGACATGGTGGATTTGGCATAGTGGTTTTGACCTTTACTGGGGGCCTCTCGCTGCTGAAGGTCGTCGGCTGCCCCTTTCCAACGACCTCCCCCCGTTTCCCGACATCCTCTTTTGCAGGCAGCCAACGGCCCGATGTCCTGCCTGGCTACAAGGACAAGCTTCTATCTCTTTCCACTTTGGGGAAACAGCCATGTACACCCCCCATATGTTGGTGTACACCGTGCATAGTTTAACATGCGCGCTGTACACCAACATATGCCAGGTGTACACCGTTGTTTCTCCAAAGTGGAAAGAGATAGAAGGTTGCCCTTTGGGGGACTAAGAGTACCCTATGGGACCATGTACATACTACAATGACAACCTACTATCTCTTTCCACTTTGGAGAAACAGCCGTGTACACCCGCCATATGTTGGTGTACACCGTGCATAGTTTAGCATGCCTGCTGTACACCAACATATGCCAGGTGTACACGGCTGTTTCTCCAAAGTGGAAAGAGATAGAAGGTTGCCCTTTGCGGGGAATAAGAGTACCCTATGGGACCATGTAAATACTACAAGGACAACCTTCTATCTCTTTCAACTTTGGAGAAACAGCCGTGTACACCCGCCATATGTTGGTGTACAACACGCATAGTTTAAGTTTAACATGCGCGCTGTACACCAACATATGTCAGGTGTATACGGCTGTTTCTGCAAAGTGGAAAGAGATAGAAGGTTGCCCTGTGAGGGACTAATAGTGTGGTCTTGGAGCTGCAGTGGATATCGCGACAGAGTATCTGCATCCACATTCACCCTGCCTGGCCTATACTTGAGCGTGAAATGGAAATCGGCCAACTCACCCACCCAGCGGTGCCCGACTGCATTTAACTTGGCTGTGTTAAGACGTAACTAAGGGGGTTATTATCTGTATATACAGTAAATGTGGGTGCGTAATACATGTAATCCCTAAACCTATGGCAGATCGCCATAGATTTGACAGTTCGCTCACTGGACTCTGCAGGGCTCCCTTGAAGTTTGAACAGTGGGCGTGCTATCCTGGAGAAATCCTGAATGAAGGATTGATAGTATCCCAGGAATCCCAGCAGAGCACGGTCTTCTCCCACGTTCTTTGGTTCCCTCTCCTTCAGCTGAAGCACTGCTTCTAGGTCCTTCGGGTCTACCTGAACACCTTCACTTGTCACCAGATGCCCAACATACCTCACTTGGCGCTTGAACAGCTCACATTTCTTGGGGCGTAACTTAACACTGTGCTCCCGTAACCGACATAGTACTCTTCTCAGATCCTGCACATGCTCCTGAAATGTTTTGGAGAAGCAGAGCACATCATCTAAGTAAGGGGAGCAGCACTCGTCCCTCAGACCATCAAGTACCCCTTCCATGCATCTCTGAAATGCTGCCGGAGCATTGGTTAGGCCAAAAGAAAGGCGGAGCCACTCATACAGCCCCCAAGGTGTGCTAAAAGCCGTCAGATGCCTGGAACCCTCCTCGACAAAGCCCTGGTGGTAGGCACTGCCTTGGTCGAGTATGGAAAACCATGAGTAGCCTCCCAGGTTATCCAGCAGATCCTGAATCCTTGGTAGTGGGTGGCGATCAGGAATGGTTTTGCTGTTCAGCCCACGGAAGTCTACGCACAGCCGTAAGCTCTTGTCTTTCTTTCTCACGCAGACCACGGGAGACGAGTACGGTGAAGTCGATTTCCTGATCAATCCATGATCAAGCAGGTTCTGCACATATTCCTTGACTTCCCTGTACAGGGGCTTTGGAATGCCATTGTAGGACTTTTGAACTGGTGTTTCATCCTTAAGATGGATTTTCAGTTGCAGGTTTGGAATGCCACCTATATCTGCATCGTCCCTGGCAAACACATCTGACTCATGGAACAGCATGTCATGGACTATCTGCTGTTCATCTTCTCCGAGATGTGACAAGTCAACAGGTGCATGCCACTTTTCTTTTGTAATCTGTGTATTTGTGTGTTTGTCATTCTTGTTCCTTGTGTTGTCTTCTTTGTCTGAACTCAACTGGGCATGTTTGGGCAGTGGGCTCAGAACTGGAAGTGGGACACTTGACAGGTTTCGCATCACTGAATTCTTCTAGGGTCCCCAGGACTGTTCTCTGTACTAAATATATATCATGCCTAGTGGAGTTCTGGATTAGGACTTTTGTACATTTCGATGACCCACTCGGGACATCTACGAGAGAAGGAAACAGCTCTAAACCCTCAGGGCAGTTACTGTCTAAATTAGGCTGAAACAACATTGTACCTCCCCCTGGCCATCCCCTAACCCTGCATCTCACTTCTCTGATCTGTCCTGCAGGAATAACTACACCTTTCTTCCCAACCCTTACACTACACTGGGGTGGTGCCTCCTCAGGGGTTATTATCTGGAGAACAGACACGATGGCCTCTACTGTACTCTCAGTAACACTCAAAGATTCCTTAAGTATAGCTATAACATCTACCCTATTGCCCTGCTCTGTGTTCCCTCTGATAATCTCTGCAATTATATTGCTACCTAGTAGGGGCTGGTTACAGTTCTGACTGATCACTACTGGAACTTGGATAGTCACATATCCATGATTCATGCTACCCAACTGAAGGTCGATTTCTGCCCATCCATCCAGGGGAACATCTGTACCATTTGCTGCTGATACTTCAAGATCAAAAAACAGGGATGCGAGTGGCTGAATTTTGACATTGGGTAATTCTTTCTCAATCCATGTTCTTCCCACTATGGTCACCTGAGCTCTCGAGTCCAGCAGCATTTGGTGAGGGACGCCATTGACTGAACAGGAGACCATACATCGCTTTCCAATCAGTTGGGCTACACGTTTTCTTGAGGTTTGTTGACATGGTGGATTTGGCATAGTGGTTTTGACCTTTACTGGGGGCCTCTCGCTGCTGAAGGTCGTCGGCTGCCCCTTTCCAACGACCTCCCCCCGTTTCCCGACATCCTCTTTTGCAGGCAGCCAACGGCCCGATGTCCTGCCTGGCTACAAGGACAAGCTTCTATCTCTTTCCACTTTGGGGAAACAGCCATGTACACACCCCATATGTTGGTGTACACCGTGCATAGTTTAACATGCGCGCTGTACACCAACATATGCCAGGTGTACACCGTTGTTTCTCCAAAGTGGAAAGAGATAGAAGGTTGCCCTTTGGGGGACTAAGAGTACCCTATGGGACCATGTACATACTACAATGACAACCTACTATCTCTTTCCACTTTGGAGAAACAGCCGTGTACACCCGCCATATGTTGGTGTACACCGTGCATAGTTTAGCATGCCTGCTGTACACCAACATATGCCAGGTGTACAAGGCTGTTTCTCCAAAGTGGAAAGAGATAGAAGGTTGCCCTTTGCGGGGAATAAGAGTACCCTATGGGACCATGTAAATACTACAAGGACAACCTTCTATCTCTTTCAACTTTGGAGAAACAGCCGTGTACACCCGCCATATGTTGGTGTACAACACGCATAGTTTAAGTTTAACATGCGCGCTGTACACCAACATATGTCAGGTGTATACGGCTGTTTCTGCAAAGTGGAAAGAGATAGAAGGTTGCCCTGTGAGGGACTAATAGTGTGGTCTTGGAGCTGCAGTGGATATCGCGACAGAGTATCTGCATCCACATTCACCCTGCCTGGCCTATACTTGAGCGTGAAATGGAAATCGGCCAACTCACCCACCCAGCGGTGCCCGACTGCATTTAACTTGGCTGTGTTAAGACGTAACTAAGGGGGTTATTATCTGTATATACAGTAAATGTGGGTGCGTAATACAGGTAATCCCTAAACCTATGGCAGATCGCCATAGATTTGACAGTTCGCTCACTGGACTCTGCAGGGCTCCCTTGAAGTTTGAACAGTGGGCGTGCTATCCTGGAGAAATCCTGAATGAAGGATTGATAGTATCCCAGGAATCCCAGCAGAGCACGGTCTTCTCCCACGTTCTTTGGTTCCCTCTCCTTCAGCTGAAGCACTGCTTCTAGGTCCTTCGGGTCTACCTGAACACCTTCACTTGTCACCAGATGCCCAACATACCTCACTTGGCGCTTGAACAGCTCACATTTCTTGGGGCGTAACTTAACACTGTGCTCCCGTAACCGACATAGTACTCTTCTCAGATCCTGCACATGCTCCTGAAATGTTTTGGAGAAGCAGAGCACATCATCTAAGTAAGGGGAGCAGCACTCGTCCCTCAGACCATCAAGTACCCCTTCCATGCATCTCTGAAATGCTGCCGGAGCATTGGTTAGGCCAAAAGAAAGGCGGAGCCACTCATACAGCCCCCAAGGTGTGCTAAAAGCCGTCAGATGCCTGGAACCCTCCTCGACAAAGCCCTGGTGGTAGGCACTGCCTTGGTCGAGTATGGAAAACCATGAGTAGCCTCCCAGGTTATCCAGCAGATCCTGAATCCTTGGTAGTGGGTGGCGATCAGGAATGGTTTTGCTGTTCAGCCCACGGAAGTCTACGCACAGCCGTAAGCTCTTGTCTTTCTTTCTCACGCAGACCACGGGAGACGAGTACGGTGAAGTCGATTTCCTGATCAATCCATGATCAAGCAGGTTCTGCACATATTCCTTGACTTCCCTGTACAGGGGCTTTGGAATGCCATTGTAGGACTTTTGAACTGGTGTTTCATCCTTAAGATGGATTTTCAGTTGCAGGTTTGGAATGCCACCTATATCTGCATCGTCCCTGGCAAACACATCTGACTCATGGAACAGCATGTCATGGACTATCTGCTGTTCATCTTCTCCGAGATGTGACAAGTCAACAGGTGCATGCCACTTTTCTTTTGTAATCTGTGTATTTGTGTGTTTGTCATTCTTGTTCCTTGTATTGTCTTCTTTGTCTGAACTCAACTGGGCATGTTTGGGCAGTGGGCTCAGAACTGGAAGTGGGACACTTGACAGTTTTCGCATCACTGAATTCTTCTAGGGTCCCCAGGACTGTTCTCTGTACTAAATATATATCATGCCTAGTGGAGTTCTGGATTAGGACTTTTGTACATTTCGATGACCCACTCGGGACATCTACGAGAGAAGGAAACAGCTCTAAACCCTCAGGGCAGTTACTGTCTAAATTAGGCTGAAACAACATTGTACCTCCCCCTGGCCATCCCCTAACCCTGCATCTCACTTCTCTGATCTGTCCTGCAGGAATAACTACACCTTTCTTCCCAACCCTTACACTACACTGGGGTGGTGCCTCCTCAGGGGTTATTATCTGGAGAACAGACACGATGGCCTCTACTGTACTCTCAGTAACACTCAAAGATTCCTTAAGTATAGCTATAACATCTACCCTATTGCCCTGCTCTGTGTTCCCTCTGATAATCTCTGCAATTATATTGCTACCTAGTAGGGGCTGGTTACAGTTCTGACTGATCACTACTGGAACTTGGATAGTCACATATCCATGATTCATGCTACCCAACTGAAGGTCGATTTCTGCCCATCCATCCAGGGGAACATCTGTACCATTTGCTGCTGATACTTCAAGATCAAAAAACAGGGATGCGAGTGGCTGAATTTTGACATTGGGTAATTCTTTCTCAATCCATGTTCTTCCCACTATGGTCACCTGAGCTCTCGAGTCCAGCAGCATTTGGTGAGGGACGCCATTGACTGAACAGGAGACCATACATCGCTTTCCAATCAGTTGGGCTACACGTTTTCTTGAGGTTTGTTGACATGGTGGATTTGGCATAGTGGTTTTGACCTTTACTGGGGGCCTCTCGCTGCTGAAGGTCGTCGGCTGCCCCTTTCCAACGACCTCCCCCCGTTTCCCGACATCCTCTTTTGCAGGCAGCCAACGGCCCGATGTCCTGCCTGGCTACAAGGACAAGCTTCTATCTCTTTCCACTTTGGGGAAACAGCCATGTACACACCCCATATGTTGGTGTACACCGTGCATAGTTTAACATGCGCGCTGTACACCAACATATGCCAGGTGTACACCGTTGTTTCTCCAAAGTGGAAAGAGATAGAAGGTTGCCCTTTGGGGGACTAAGAGTACCCTATGGGACCATGTACATACTACAATGACAACCTACTATCTCTTTCCACTTTGGAGAAACAGCCGTGTACACCCGTCATATGTTGGTGTACACCGTGCATAGTTTAGCATGCCTGCTGTACACCAACATATGCCAGGTGTACACGGCTGTTTCTCCAAAGTGGAAAGAGATAGAAGGTTGCCCTTTGCGGGGAATAAGAGTACCCTATGGGACCATGTAAATACTACAAGGACAACCTTCTATCTCTTTCAACTTTGGAGAAACAGCCATGTACACCCGCCATATGTTGGTGTACAACACGCATAGTTTAAGTTTAACATGCGCGCTGTACACCAACATATGTCAGGTGTATACGGCTGTTTCTGCAAAGTGGAAAGAGATAGAAGGTTGCCCTGTGAGAGACTAATAGTGTGGTCTTGGAGCTGCAGTGGATATCGCGACAGAGTATCTGCATCCACATTCACCCTGCCTGGCCTATACTTGAGCGTGAAATGGAAATCGGCCAACTCACCCACCCAGCGGTGCCCGACTGCATTTAACTTGGCTGTGTTAAGACGTAAGTAAGGGGGTTATTATCTGTATATACAGTAAATGTGGGTGCGTAATACAGGTAATCCCTAAACCTATGGTAGATCGCCATAGATTTGACAGTTCGTTTACTGGACTCTGCAGGGCTCCCTTGAAGTTTGAACAGTGGGCGTGCTATCCTGGAGAAATCCTGATTGAAGGATTGATAGTATCCCAGGAATCCCAGCAGAGCACGGTCTTCTCCCACGTTCTTTGGTTCCCTCTCCTTCAGCTGAAGCCCTGCTTCTAGGTCCTTCGGGTCTACCTGAACACCTTCACTTGTCACCAGATGCCCAACATACCTCACTTGGCGCTTGAACAGCTCACATTTCTTGGGGCGTAACTTAACACTGTGCTCCCGTAACCGACATAGTACTCTTCTCAGATCCTGCACATGCTCCTGAAATGTTTTGGAGAAGCAGAGCACATCATCTAAGTAAGGGGAGCAGCACTCGTCCCTCAGACCATCAAGTACCCCTTCCATGCATCTCTGAAATGCTGCCGGAGCATTGGTTAGGCCAAAAGAAAGGCGGAGCCACTCATACAGCCCCCAAGGTGTGCTAAAAGCCGTCAGATGCCTGGAACCCTCCTCGACTAAGCCCTGGTGGTAGGCACTGCCTTGGTCGAGTATGGAAAACCATGAGTAGCCTCCCAGGTTATCCAGCAGATCCTGAATCCTTGGTAGTGGGTGGCGATCAGGAATGGTTTTGCTGTTCAGCCCACGGAAGTCTACGCACAGCCGTAAGCTCTTGTCTTTCTTTCTCACGCAGACCACGGGAGACGAGTACGGTGAAGTCGATTTCCTGATCAATCCATGATCAAGCAGGTTCTGCACATATTCCTTGACTTCCCTGTACAGGGGCTTTGGAATGCCATTGTAGGACTTTTGAACTGGTGTTTCATCCTTAAGATGGATTTTCAGTTGCAGGTTTGGAATGCCACCTATATCTGCATCGTCCCTGGCAAACACATCTGACTCATGGAACAGCATGTCATGGACTATCTGCTGTTCATCTTCTCCGAGATGTGACAAGTCAACAGGTGCATGCCACTTTTCTTTTGTAATCTGTGTATTTGTGTGTTTGTCATTCTTGTTCCTTGTGTTGTCTTCTTTGTCTGAACTCAACTGGGCATGTTTGGGCAGTGGGCTCAGAACTGGAAGTGGGACACTTGACAGGTTTCGCATCACTGAATTCTTCTAGGGTCCCCAGGACTGTTCTCTGTATTAAATATATATCATGCCTAGTGGAGTTCTGGATTAGGACTTTTGTACATTTCGATGACCCACTCGGGACATCTACGAGAGAAGGAAACAGCTCTAAACCCTCAGGGCAGCTACTGTCTAAATTAGGCTGAAACAACATTGTACCTCCCCCTGGCCATCCCCTAACCCTGCATCTCACTTCTCTGATCTGTCCTGCAGGAATAACTACACCTTTCTTCCCAACCCTTACACTACACTGGGGTGGTGCCTCCTCAGGGGTTATTATCTGGAGAACAGACACGATGGCCTCTACTGTACTCTCAGTAACACTCAAAGATTCCTTAAGTATAGCTATAACATCTACCCTATTGCCCTGCTCTGTGTTCCCTCTGATAATCTCTGCAATTATATTGCTACCTAGTAGGGGCTGGTTACAGTTCTGACTGATCACTACTGGAACTTGGATAGTCACATATCCATGATTCATGCTACCCAACTGAAGGTCGATTTCTGCCCATCCATCCAGGGGAACATCTGTACCATTTGCTGCTGATACTTCAAGATCAAAAAACAGGGATGCGAGTGGCTGAATTTTGACATTGGGTAATTCTTTCTCAATCCATGTTCTTCCCACTATGGTCACCTGAGCTCTCGAGTCCAGCAGCATTTGGTGAGGGACGCCATTGACTGAACAGGAGACCATACATCGCTTTCCAATCAGTTGGGCTACACGTTTTCTTGAGGTTTGTTGACATGGTGGATTTGGCATAGTGGTTTTGACCTTTACTGGGGGCCTCTCGCTGCTGAAGGTCGTCGGCTGCCCCTTTCCAACGACCTCCCCCCGTTTCCCGACATCCTCTTTTGCAGGCAGCCAACGGCCCGATGTCCTGCCTGGCTACAAGGACAAGCTTCTATCTCTTTCCACTTTGGGGAAACAGCCATGTACACCCCCCATATGTTGGTGTACACCGTGCATAGTTTAACATGCGCGCTGTACACCAACATATGCCAGGTGTACACCGTTGTTTCTCCAAAGTGGAAAGAGATAGAAGGTTGCCCTTTGGGGGACTAAGAGTACCCTATGGGACCATGTACATACTACAATGACAACCTACTATCTCTTTCCACTTTGGAGAAACAGCCGTGTACACCCGCCATATGTTGGTGTACACCGTGCATTGTTTAGCATGCCTGCTGTACACCAACATATGCCAGGTGTACAAGGCTGTTTCTCCAAAGTGGAAAGAGATAGAAGGTTGCCCTTTGCGGGGAATAAGAGTACCCTATGGGACCATGTAAATACTACAAGGACAACCTTCTATCTCTTTCAACTTTGGAGAAACAGCCGTGTACACCCGCCATATGTTGGTGTACAACACGCATAGTTTAAGTTTAACATGCGCGCTGTACACCAACATATGTCAGGTGTATACGGCTGTTTCTGCAAAGTGGAAAGAGATAGAAGGTTGCCCTGTGAGGGACTAATAGTGTGGTCTTGGAGCTGCAGTGGATATCGCGACAGAGTATCTGCATCCACATTCACCCTGCCTGGCCTATACTTGAGCGTGAAATGGAAATCGGCCAACTCACCCACCCAGCGGTGCCCGACTGCATTTAACTTGGCTGTGTTAAGACGTAACTAAGGGGGTTATTATCTGTATATACAGTAAATGTGGGTGCGTAATACAGGTAATCCCTAAACCTATGGCAGATCGCCATAGATTTGACAGTTCGCTCACTGGACTCTGCAGGGCTCCCTTGAAGTTTGAACAGTGGGCGTGCTATCCTGGAGAAATCCTGAATGAAGGATTGATAGTATCCCAGGAATCCCAGCAGAGCACGGTCTTCTCCCACGTTCTTTGGTTCCCTCTCCTTCAGCTGAAGCACTGCTTCTAGGTCCTTCGGGTCTACCTGAACACCTTCACTTGTCACCAGATGCCCAACATACCTCACTTGGCGCTTGAACAGCTCACATTTCTTGGGGCGTAACTTAACACTGTGCTCCCGTAACCGACATAGTACTCTTCTCAGATCCTGCACATGCTCCTGAAATGTTTTGGAGAAGCAGAGCACATCATCTAAGTAAGGGGAGCAGCACTCGTCCCTCAGACCATCAAGTACCCCTTCCATGCATCTCTGAAATGCTGCCGGAGCATTGGATAGCCCAAAAGAAAGGCGGAGCCACTCATACAGCCCCCAAGGTGTGCTAAAAGCCGTCAGATGCCTGGAACCCTCCTCGACAAAGCCCTGGTGGTAGGCACTGCCTTGGTCGAGTATGGAAAACCATGAGTAGCCTCCCAGGTTATCCAGCAGATCCTGAATCCTTGGTAGTGGGTGGCGATCAGGAATGGTTTTGCTGTTCAGCCCACGGAAGTCTACGCACAGCCGTAAGCTCTTGTCTTTCTTTCTCACGCAGACCACGGGAGACGAGTACGGTGAAGTCGATTTCCTGATCAATCCATGATCAAGCAGGTTCTGCACATATTCCTTGACTTCCCTGTACAGGGGCTTTGGAATGCCATTGTAGGACTTTTGAACTGGTGTTTCATCCTTAAGATGGATTTTCAGTTGCAGGTTTGGAATGCCACCTATATCTGCATCGTCCCTGGCAAACACATCTGACTCATGGAACAGCATGTCATGGACTATCTGCTGTTCATCTTCTCCGAGATGTGACAAGTCAACAGGTGCATGCCACTTTTCTTTTGTAATCTGTGTATTTGTGTGTTTGTCATTCTTGTTCCTTGTGTTGTCTTCTTTGTCTGAACTCAACTGGGCATGTTTGGGCAGTGGGCTCAGAACTGGAAGTGGGACACTTGACAGGTTTCGCATCACTGAATTCTTCTAGGGTCCCCAGGACTGTTCTCTGTACTAAATATATATCATGCCTAGTGGAGTTCTGGATTAGGACTTTTGTACATTTCGATGACCCACTCGGGACATCTACGAGAGAAGGAAACAGCTCTAAACCCTCAGGGCAGCTACTGTCTAAATTAGGCTGAAACAACATTGTTGTCTGGCCATCCCCTAACCCTGCATCTCACTTCTCTGATCTGTCCTGCAGGAATAACTACACCTTTCTTCCCAACCCTTACACTACACTGGGGTGGTGCCTCCTCAGGGGTTATTATCTGGAGAACAGACACGATGGCCTCTACTGTACTCTCAGTAACACTCAAAGATTCCTTAAGTATAGCTATAACATCTACCCTATTGCCCTGCTCTGTGTTCCCTCTGATAATCTCTGCAATTATATTGCTACCTAGTAGGGGCTGGTTACAGTTCTGACTGATCACTACTGGAACTTGGATAGTCACATATCCATGATTCATGCTACCCAACTGAAGGTCGATTTCTGCCCATCCATCCAGCGGAACATCTGTACCATTTGCTGCTGATACTTCAAGATCAAAAAACAGGGATGCGAGTGGCTGAATTTTGACATTGGGTAATTCTTTCTCAATCCATGTTCTTCCCACTATGGTCACCTGAGCTCTCGAGTCCAGCAGCATTTGGTGAGGGACGCCATTGACTGAACAGGAGACCATACATCGCTTTCCAATCAGTTGGGCTACACGTTTTCTTGAGGTTTGTTGACATGGTGGATTTGGCATAGTGGTTTTGACCTTTACTGGGGGCCTCTCGCTGCTGAAGGTCGTCGGCTGCCCCTTTCCAACGACCTCCCCCCGTTTCCCGACATCCTCTTTTGCAGGCAGCCAACGGCCCGATGTCCTGCCTGGCTACAAGGACAAGCTTCTATCTCTTTCCACTTTTGGGAAACAGCCATGTACACCCCCCATATGTTGGTGTACACCGTGCATAGTTTAACATGCGCGCTGTACACCAACATATGCCAGGTGTACACCGTTGTTTCTCCAAAGTGGAAAGAGATAGAAGGTTGCCCTTTGGGGGACTAAGAGTACCCTATGGGACCATGTACATACTACAATGACAACGTACTATCTCTTTCCACTTTGGAGAAACAGCCGTGTACACCCGCCATATGTTGGTGTACACCGTGCATAGTTTAGCATGCCTGCTGTACACCAACATATGCCAGGTGTACACGGCTGTTTCTCCAAAGTGGAAAGAGATAGAAGGTTGCCCTTTGCGGGGAATAAGAGTACCCTATGGGACCATGTAAATACTACAAGGACAACCTTCTATCTCTTTCAACTTTGGAGAAACAGCCGTGTACACCCGCCATATGTTGGTGTACAACACGCATAGTTTAAGTTTAACATGCGCGCTGTACACCAACATATGTCAGGTGTATACGGCTGTTTCTGCAAAGTGGAAAGAGATAGAAGGTTGCCCTGTGAGGGACTAATAGTGTGGTCTTGGAGCTGCAGTGGATATCGCGACAGAGTATCTGCATCCACATTCACCCTGCCTGGCCTATACTTGAGCGTGAAATGGAAATCGGCCAACTCACCCACCCAGCGGTGCCCGACTGCATTTAACTTGGCTGTGTTAAGAAGTAACTAAGGGGGTTATTATCTGTATATACAGTAAATGTGGGTGCGTAATACAGGTAATCCCTAAACCTATGGCAGATCGCCATAGATTTGACAGTTCGCTCACTGGACTCTGCAGGGCTCCCTTGAAGTTTGAACAGTGGGCGTGCTATCCTGGAGAAATCCTGAATGAAGGATTGATAGTATCCCAGGAATCCCAGCAGAGCACGGTCTTCTCCCACGTTCTTTGGTTCCCTCTCCTTCAGCTGAAGCACTGCTTCTAGGTCCTTCGGGTCTACCTGAACACCTTCACTTGTCACCAGATGCCCAACATACCTCACTTGGCGCTTGAACAGCTCACATTTCTTGGGGCGTAACTTAACACTGTGCTCCCGTAACCGACATAGTACTCTTCTCAGATCCTGCACATGCTCCTGAAATGTTTTGGAGAAGCAGAGCACATCATCTAAGTAAGGGGAGCAGCACTCGTCCCTCAGACCATCAAGTACCCCTTCCATGCATCTCTGAAATGCTGCCGGAGCATTGGATAGGCCAAAAGAAAGGCGGAGCCACTCATACAGCCCCCAAGGTGTGCTAAAAGCCGTCAGATGCCTGGAACCCTCCTCGACAAAGCCCTGGTGGTAGGCACTGCCTTGGTCGAGTATGGAAAACCATGAGTAGCCTCCCAGGTTATCCAGCAGATCCTGAATCCTTGGTAGTGGGTGGCGATCAGGAATGGTTTTGCTGTTCAGCCCACGGAAGTCTACGCACAGCCGTAAGCTCTTGTCTTTCTTTCTCACGCAGACCACGGGAGACGAGTACGGTGAAGTCGATTTCCTGATCAATCCATGATCAAGCAGGTTCTGCACATATTCCTTGACTTCCCTGTACAGGGGCTTTGGAATGCCATTGTAGGACTTTTGAACTGGTGTTTCATCCTTAAGATGGATTTTCAGTTGCAGGTTTGGAATGCCACCTATATCTGCATCGTCCCTGGCAAACACATCTGACTCATGGAACAGCATGTCATGGACTATCTGCTGTTCATCTTCTCCGAGATGTGACAAGTCAACAGGTGCATGCCACTTTTCTTTTGTAATCTGTGTATTTGTGTGTTTGTCATTCTTGTTCCTTGTGTTGTCTTCTTTGTCTGAACTCAACTGGGCATGTTTGGGCAGTGGGCTCAGAACTGGAAGTGGGACACTTGACAGGTTTCGCATCACTGAATTCTTCTAGGGTCCCTAGGACTGTTCTCTGTACTAAATATATATCATGCCTAGTGGAGTTCTGGATTAGGACTTTTGTACATTTCGATGACCCACTCGGGACATCTACGAGAGAAGGAAACAGCTCTAAACCCTCAGGGCAGCTACTGTCTAAATTAGGCTGAAACAACATTGTTGTCTGGCCATCCCCTAACCCTGCATCTCACTTCTCTGATCTGTCCTGCAGGAATAACTACACCTTTCTTCCCAACCCTTACACTACACTGGGGTGGTGCCTCCTCAGGGGTTATTATCTGGAGAACAGACACGATGGCCTCTACTGTACTCTCAGTAACACTCAAAGATTCCTTAAGTATAGCTATAACATCTACCCTATTGCCCTGCTCTGTGTTCCCTCTGATAATCTCTGCAATTATATTGCTACCTAGTAGGGGCTGGTTACAGTTCTGACTGATCACTACTGGAACTTGGATAGTCACATATCCATGATTCATGCTACCCAACTGAAGGTCGATTTCTGCCCATCCATCCAGGGGAACATCTGTACCATTTGCTGCTGATACTTCAAGATCAAAAAACAGGGATGCGAGTGGCTGAATTTTGACATTGGGTAATTCTTTCTCAATCCATGTTCTTCCCACTATGGTCACCTGAGCTCTCGAGTCCAGCAGCATTTGGTGAGGGACGCCATTGACTGAACAGGAGACCATACATCGCTTTCCAATCAGTTGGGCTACACGTTTTCTTGAGGTTTGTTGACATGGTGGATTTGGCATAGTGGTTTTGACCTTTACTGGGGGCCTCTCGCTGCTGAAGGTCGTCGGCTGCCCCTTTCCAACGACCTCCCCCCGTTTCCCGACATCCTCTTTTGCAGGCAGCCAACGGCCCGATGTCCTGCCTGGCTACAAGGACAAGCTTCTATCTCTTTCCACTTTGGGGAAACAGCCATGTACACCCCCCATATGTTGGTGTACACCGTGCATAGTTTAACATGCGCGCTGTACACCAACATATGCCAGGTGTACACCGTTGTTTCTCCAAAGTGGAAAGAGATAGAAGGTTGCCCTTTGGGGGACTAAGAGTACCCTATGGGACCATGTACATACTACAATGACAACGTACTATCTCTTTCCACTTTGGAGAAACAGCCGTGTACACCCGCCATATGTTGGTGTACACCGTGCATAGTTTAGCATGCCTGCTGTACACCAACATATGCCAGGTGTACACGGCTGTTTCTCCAAAGTGGAAAGAGATAGAAGGTTGCCCTTTGCGGGGAATAAGAGTACCCTATGGGACCATGTAAATACTACAAGGACAACCTTCTATCTCTTTCAACTTTGGAGAAACAGCCGTGTACACCCGCCATATGTTGGTGTACAACACGCATAGTTTAAGTTTAACATGCGCGCTGTACACCAACATATGTCAGGTGTATACGGCTGTTTCTGCAAAGTGGAAAGAGATAGAAGGTTGCCCTGTGAGGGACTAATAGTGTGGTCTTGGAGCTGCAGTGGATATCGCGACAGAGTATCTGCATCCACATTCACCCTGCCTGGCCTATACTTGAGCGTGAAATGGAAATCGGCCAACTCACCCACCCAGCGGTGCCCGACTGCATTTAACTTGGCTGTGTTAAGAAGTAACTAAGGGGGTTATTATCTGTATATACAGTAAATGTGGGTGCGTAATACAGGTAATCCCTAAACCTATGGCAGATCGCCATAGATTTGACAGTTCGCTCACTGGACTCTGCAGGGCTCCCTTGAAGTTTGAACAGTGGGCGTGCTATCCTGGAGAAATCCTGAATGAAGGATTGATAGTATCCCAGGAATCCCAGCAGAGCACGGTCTTCTCCCACGTTCTTTGGTTCCCTCTCCTTCAGCTGAAGCACTGCTCCTAGGTCCTTCGGGTCTACCTGAACACCTTCACTTGTCACCAGATGCCCAACATACCTCACTTGGCGCTTGAACAGCTCACATTTCTTGGGGCGTAACTTAACACTGTGCTCCCGTAACCGACATAGTACTCTTCTCAGATCCTGCACATGCTCCTGAAATGTTTTGGAGAAGCAGAGCACATAATCTAAGTAAGGGGAGCAGCACTCGTCCCTCAGACCATCAAGTACCCCTTCCATGCATCTCTGAAATGCTGCCGGAGCATTGGTTAGGCCAAAAGAAAGGCGGAGACACTCATACAGCCCCCAAGGTGTGCTAAAAGCCGTGAGATGCCTGGAACCCTCCTCGACAAAGCCCTGGTGGTAGGCACTGCCTTGGTCGAGTATGGAAAACCATGAGTAGCCTCCCAGGTTATCCAGCAGATCCTGAATCCTTGGTAGTGGGTGGCGATCAGGAATTGTTTTGCTGTTCAGCCCACGGAAGTCTACGCACAGCCGTAAGCTCTTGTCTTTCTTTCTCACGCAGACCACGGGAGACGAGTACGGTGAAGTCGATTTCCTGATCAATCCATGATCAAGCAGGTTCTGCCCATATTCCTTGACTTCCCTGTACAGGGGCTTTGGAATGTCATTGTAGGACTTTTGAACTGGTGTTTCATCCTTAAGATGGATTTTCAGTTGCAGGTTTGGAATGCCACCTATATCTGCATCGTCCCTGGCAAACACATCTGACTCATGGAACAGCATGTCATGGACTATCTGCTGTTCATCTTCTCCGAGATGTGACAAGTCAACAGGTGCATGCCACTTTTCTTTTGTAATCTGTGTATTTGTGTGTTTGTCATTCTTGTTCCTTGTGTTGTCTTCTTTGTCTGAACTCAACTGGGCATGTTTGGGCAGTGGGCTCAGAACTGGAAGTGGGACACTTGACAGGTTTCGCATCACTGAATTCTTCTAGGGTCCCCAGGACTGTTCTCTGTACTAAATATATATCATGCCTAGTGGAGTTCTGGATTAGGACTTTTGTACATTTCGATGACCCACTCGGGACATCTACGAGAGAAGGAAACAGCTCTAAACCCTCAGGGCAGTTACTGTCTAAATTAGGCTGAAACAACATTGTACCTCCCCCTGGCCATCCCCTAACCCTGCATCTCACTTCTCTGATCTGTCCTGCAGGAATAACTACACCTTTCTTCCCAACCCTTACACTACACTGGGGTGGTGCCTCCTCAGGGGTTATTATCTGGAGAACAGAACCTCTACTGTACTCTCAGTAACACTCAAAGATTCCTTAAGTATAGCTATAACATCTACCCTATTGCCCTGCTCTGTGTTCCCTCTGATAATCTCTGCAATTATATTGCTACCTAGTAGGGGCTGGTTACAGTTCTGACTGATCACTACTGGAACTTGGATAGTCACATATCCATGATTCATGCTACCCAACTGAAGGTCGATTTCTGCCCATCCATCCAGGGGAACATCTGTACCATTTGCTGCTGATACTTCAAGATCAAAAAACAGGGATGCGAGTGGCTGAATTTTGACATTGGGTAATTCTTTCTCAATCCATGTTCTTCCCACTATGGTCACCTGAGCTCTCGAGTCCAGCAGCATTTGGTGAGGGACGCCATTGACTGAACAGGAGACCATACATCGCTTTCCAATCAGTTGGGCTACACGTTTTCTTGAGGTTTGTTGACATGGTGGATTTGGCATAGTGGTTTTGACCTTTACTGGGGGCCTCTCGCTGCTGAAGGTCGTCGGCTGCCCCTTTCCAACGACCTCCCCCCGTTTCCCGACATCCTCTTTTGCAGGCAGCCAACGGCCCGATGTCCTGCCTGGCTACAAGGACAAGCTTCTATCTCTTTCCACTTTGGGGAAACAGCCATGTACACCCCCCATATGTTGGTGTACACCGTGCATAGTTTAACATGCGCGCTGTACACCAACATATGCCAGGTGTACACCGTTGTTTCTCCAAAGTGGAAAGAGATAGAAGGTTGCCCTTTGGGGGACTAAGAGTACCCTATGGGACCATGTACATACTACAATGACAACGTACTATCTCTTTCCACTTTGGAGAAACAGCCGTGTACACCCGCCATATGTTGGTGTACACCGTGCATAGTTTAGCATGCCTGCTGTACACCAACATATGCCAGGTGTACACGGCTGTTTCTCCAAAGTGGAAAGAGATAGAAGGTTGCCCTTTGCGGGGAATAAGAGTACCCTATGGGACCATGTAAATACTACAAGGACAACCTTCTATCTCTTTCAACTTTGGAGAAACAGCCGTGTACACCCGCCATATGTTGGTGTACAACACGCATAGTTTAAGTTTAACATGCGCGCTGTACACCAACATATGTCAGGTGTATACGGCTGTTTCTGCAAAGTGGAAAGAGATAGAAGGTTGCCCTGTGAGGGACTAATAGTGTGGTCTTGGAGCTGCAGTGGATATCGCGACAGAGTATCTGCATCCACATTCACCCTGCCTGGCCTATACTTGAGCGTGAAATGGAAATCGGCCAACTCACCCACCCAGCGGTGCCCGACTGCATTTAACTTGGCTGTGTTAAGAAGTAACTAAGGGGGTTATTATCTGTATATACAGTAAATGTGGGTGCGTAATACAGGTAATCCCTAAACCTATGGCAGATCGCCATAGATTTGACAGTTCGCTCACTGGACTCTGCAGGGCTCCCTTGAAGTTTGAACAGTGGGCGTGCTATCCTGGAGAAATCCTGAATGAAGGATTGATAGTATCCCAGGAATCCCAGCAGAGCACGGTCTTCTCCCACGTTCTTTGGTTCCCTCTCCTTCAGCTGAAGCACTGCTCCTAGGTCCTTCGGGTCTACCTGAACACCTTCACTTGTCACCAGATGCCCAACATACCTCACTTGGCGCTTGAACAGCTCACATTTCTTGGGGCGTAACTTAACACTGTGCTCCCGTAACCGACATAGTACTCTTCTCAGATCCTGCACATGCTCCTGAAATGTTTTGGAGAAGCAGAGCACATAATCTAAGTAAGGGGAGCAGCACTCGTCCCTCAGACCATCAAGTACCCCTTCCATGCATCTCTGAAATGCTGCCGGAGCATTGGTTAGGCCAAAAGAAAGGCGGAGACACTCATACAGCCCCCAAGGTGTGCTAAAAGCCGTGAGATGCCTGGAACCCTCCTCGACAAAGCCCTGGTGGTAGGCACTGCCTTGGTCGAGTATGGAAAACCATGAGTAGCCTCCCAGGTTATCCAGCAGATCCTGAATCCTTGGTAGTGGGTGGCGATCAGGAATTGTTTTGCTGTTCAGCCCACGGAAGTCTACGCACAGCCGTAAGCTCTTGTCTTTCTTTCTCACGCAGACCACGGGAGACGAGTACGGTGAAGTCGATTTCCTGATCAATCCATGATCAAGCAGGTTCTGCCCATATTCCTTGACTTCCCTGTACAGGGGCTTTGGAATGTCATTGTAGGACTTTTGAACTGGTGTTTCATCCTTAAGATGGATTTTCAGTTGCAGGTTTGGAATGCCACCTATATCTGCATCGTCCCTGGCAAACACATCTGACTCATGGAACAGCATGTCATGGACTATCTGCTGTTCATCTTCTCCGAGATGTGACAAGTCAACAGGTGCATGCCACTTTTCTTTTGTAATCTGTGTATTTGTGTGTTTGTCATTCTTGTTCCTTGTGTTGTCTTCTTTGTCTGAACTCAACTGGGCATGTTTGGGCAGTGGGCTCAGAACTGGAAGTGGGACACTTGACAGGTTTCGCATCACTGAATTCTTCTAGGGTCCCCAGGACTGTTCTCTGTACTAAATATATATCATGCCTAGTGGAGTTCTGGATTAGGACTTTTGTACATTTCGATGACCCACTCGGGACATCTACGAGAGAAGGAAACAGCTCTAAACCCTCAGGGCAGTTACTGTCTAAATTAGGCTGAAACAACATTGTACCTCCCCCTGGCCATCCCCTAACCCTGCATCTCACTTCTCTGATCTGTCCTGCAGGAATAACTACACCTTTCTTCCCAACCCTTACACTACACTGGGGTGGTGCCTCCTCAGGGGTTATTATCTGGAGAACAGAACCTCTACTGTACTCTCAGTAACACTCAAAGATTCCTTAAGTATAGCTATAACATCTACCCTATTGCCCTGCTCTGTGTTCCCTCTGATAATCTCTGCAATTATATTGCTACCTAGTAGGGGCTGGTTACAGTTCTGACTGATCACTACTGGAACTTGGATAGTCACATATCCATGATTCATGCTACCCAACTGAAGGTCGATTTCTGCCCATCCATCCAGGGGAACATCTGTACCATTTGCTGCTGATACTTCAAGATCAAAAAACAGGGATGCGAGTGGCTGAATTTTGACATTGGGTAATTCTTTCTCAATCCATGTTCTTCCCACTATGGTCACCTGAGCTCTCGAGTCCAGCAGCATTTGGTGAGGGACGCCATTGACTGAACAGGAGACCATACATCGCTTTCCAATCAGTTGGGCTACACGTTTTCTTGAGGTTTGTTGACATGGTGGATTTGGCATAGTGGTTTTGACCTTTACTGGGGGCCTCTCGCTGCTGAAGGTCGTCGGCTGCCCCTTTCCAACGACCTCCCCCCGTTTCCCGACATCCTCTTTTGCAGGCAGCCAACGGCCCGATGTCCTGCCTGGCTACAAGGACAAGCTTCTATCTCTTTCCACTTTGGGGAAACAGCCATGTACACCCCCCATATGTTGGTGTACACCGTGCATAGTTTAACATGCGCGCTGTACACCAACATATGCCAGGTGTACACCGTTGTTTCTCCAAAGTGGAAAGAGATAGAAGGTTGCCCTTTGGGGGACTAAGAGTACCCTATGGGACCATGTACATACTACAATGACAACGTACTATCTCTTTCCACTTTGGAGAAACAGCCGTGTACACCCGCCATATGTTGGTGTACACCGTGCATAGTTTAGCATGCCTGCTGTACACCAACATATGCCAGGTGTACACGGCTGTTTCTCCAAAGTGGAAAGAGATAGAAGGTTGCCCTTTGCGGGGAATAAGAGTACCCTATGGGACCATGTAAATACTACAAGGACAACCTTCTATCTCTTTCAACTTTGGAGAAACAGCCGTGTACACCCGCCATATGTTGGTGTACAACACGCATAGTTTAAGTTTAACATGCGCGCTGTACACCAACATATGTCAGGTGTATACGGCTGTTTCTGCAAAGTGGAAAGAGATAGAAGGTTGCCCTGTGAGGGACTAATAGTGTGGTCTTGGAGCTGCAGTGGATATCGCGACAGAGTATCTGCATCCACATTCACCCTGCCTGGCCTATACTTGAGCGTGAAATGGAAATCGGCCAACTCACCCACCCAGCGGTGCCCGACTGCATTTAACTTGGCTGTGTTAAGAAGTAACTAAGGGGGTTATTATCTGTATATACAGTAAATGTGGGTGCGTAATACAGGTAATCCCTAAACCTATGGCAGATCGCCATAGATTTGACAGTTCGCTCACTGGACTCTGCAGGGCTCCCTTGAAGTTTGAACAGTGGGCGTGCTATCCTGGAGAAATCCTGAATGAAGGATTGATAGTATCCCAGGAATCCCAGCAGAGCACGGTCTTCTCCCACGTTCTTTGGTTCCCTCTCCTTCAGCTGAAGCACTGCTCCTAGGTCCTTCGGGTCTACCTGAACACCTTCACTTGTCACCAGATGCCCAACATACCTCACTTGGCGCTTGAACAGCTCACATTTCTTGGGGCGTAACTTAACACTGTGCTCCCGTAACCGACATAGTACTCTTCTCAGATCCTGCACATGCTCCTGAAATGTTTTGGAGAAGCAGAGCACATAATCTAAGTAAGGGGAGCAGCACTCGTCCCTCAGACCATCAAGTACCCCTTCCATGCATCTCTGAAATGCTGCCGGAGCATTGGTTAGGCCAAAAGAAAGGCGGAGACACTCATACAGCCCCCAAGGTGTGCTAAAAGCCGTGAGATGCCTGGAACCCTCCTCGACAAAGCCCTGGTGGTAGGCACTGCCTTGGTCGAGTATGGAAAACCATGAGTAGCCTCCCAGGTTATCCAGCAGATCCTGAATCCTTGGTAGTGGGTGGCGATCAGGAATGGTTTTGCTGTTCAGCCCACGGAAGTCTACGCACAGCCGTAAGCTCTTGTCTTTCTTTCTCACGCAGACCACGGGAGACGAGTACGGTGAAGTCGATTTCCTGATCAATCCATGATCAAGCAGGTTCTGCCCATATTCCTTGACTTCCCTGTACAGGGGCTTTGGAATGCCATTGTAGGACTTTTGAACTGGTGTTTCATCCTTAAGATGGATTTTCAGTTGCAGGTTTGGAATGCCACCTGTATCTGCATCGTCCCTGGCAAACACATCTGACTCATGGAACAGCATGTCATGGACTATCTGCTGTTCATCTTCTCCGAGATGTGACAAGTCAACAGGTGCATGCCACTTTTCTTTTGTAATCTGTGTATTTGTGTGTTTGTCATTCTTGTTCCTTGTGTTGTCTTCTTTGTCTGAACTCAACTGGGCATGTTTGGGCAGTGGGCTCAGAACTGGAAGTGGGACACTTGACAGGTTTCGCATCACTGAATTCTTCTAGGGTCCCCAGGACTGTTCTCTGTACTAAATATATATCATGCCTAGTGGAGTTCTGTATTAGGACTTTTGTACATTTCGATGACCCACTCGGGACATCTACGAGAGAAGGAAACAGCTCTAAACCCTCAGGGCAGTTACTGTCTAAATTAGGCTGAAACAACATTGTACCTCCCCCTGGCCATCCCCTAACCCTGCATCTCACTTCTCTGATCTGTCCTGCAGGAATAACTACACCTTTCTTCCCAACCCTTACACTACACTGGGGTGGTGCCTCCTCAGGGGTTATTATCTGGAGAACAGAACCTCTACTGTACTCTCAGTAACACTCAAAGATTCCTTAAGTATAGCTATAACATCTACCCTATTGCCCTGCTCTGTGTTCCCTCTGATAATCTCTGCAATTATATTGCTACCTAGTAGGGGCTGGTTACAGTTCTGACTGATCACTACTGGAACTTGGATAGTCACATATCCATGATTCATGCTACCCAACTGAAGGTCGATTTCTGCCCATCCATCCAGGGGAACATCTGTACCATTTGCTGCTGATACTTCAAGATCAAAAAACAGGGATGCGAGTGGCTGAATTTTGACATTGGGTAATTCTTTCTCAATCCATGTTCTTCCCACTATGGTCACCTGAGCTCTCGAGTCCAGCAGCATTTGGTGAGGGACGCCATTGACTGAACAGGAGACCATACATCGCTTTCCAATCAGTTGGGCTACACGTTTTCTTGAGGTTTGTTGACATGGTGGATTTGGCATAGTGGTTTTGACCTTTACTGGGGGCCTCTCGCTGCTGAAGGTCGTCGGCTGCCCCTTTCCAACGACCTCCCCCCGTTTCCCGACATCCTCTTTTGCAGGCAGCCAACGGCCCGATGTCCTGCCTGGCTACAAGGACAAGCTTCTATCTCTTTCCACTTTGGGGAAACAGCCATGTACACCCCCCATATGTTGGTGTACACCGTGCATAGTTTAACATGCGCGCTGTACACCAACATATGCCAGGTGTACACCGTTGTTTCTCCAAAGTGGAAAGAGATAGAAGGTTGCCCTTTGGGGGACTAAGAGTACCCTATGGGACCATGTACATACTACAATGACAACCTACTATCTCTTTCCACTTTGGAGAAACAGCCGTGTACACCCGCGATATGTTGGTGTACACCGTGCATAGTTTAGCATGCCTGCTGTACACCAACATATGCCAGGTGTACACGGCTGTTTCTCCAAAGTGGAAAGAGATAGAAGGTTGCCCTTTGCGGGGAATAAGAGTACCCTATGGGACCATGTAAATACTACAAGGACAACCTTCTATCTCTTTCAACTTTGGAGAAACAGCCGTGTACACCCGCCATATGTTGGTGTACAACACGCATAGTTTAAGTTTAACATGCGCGCTGTACACCAACATATGTCAGGTGTATACGGCTGTTTCTGCAAAGTGGAAAGAGATAGAAGGTTGCCCTGTGAGGGACTAATAGTGTGGTCTTGGAGCTGCAGTGGATATCGCGACAGAGTATCTGCATCCACATTCACCCTGCCTGGCCTATACTTGAGCGTGAACTGGAAATCGGCCAACTCACCCACCCAGCGGTGCCCGACTGCATTTAACTTGGCTGTGTTAAGACGTAACTAAGGGGGTTATTATCTGTATATACAGTAAATGTGGGTGCGTAATACATGTAATCCCTAAACCTATGGCAGATCGCCATAGATTTGACAGTTCGCTCACTGGACTCTGCAGGGCTCCCTTGAAGTTTGAACAGTGGGCGTGCTATCCTGGAGAAATCCTGAATGAAGGATTGATAGTATCCCAGGAATCCCAGCAGAGCACGGTCTTCTCCCACGTTCTTTGGTTCCCTCTCCTTCAGCTGAAGCACTGCTTCTAGGTCCTTCGGGTCTACCTGAACACCTTCACTTGTCACCAGATGCCCAACATACCTCACTTGGCGCTTGAACAGCTCACATTTCTTGGGGCGTAACTTAACACTGTGCTCCCGTAACCGACATAGTACTCTTCTCAGATCCTGCACATGCTCCTGAAATGTTTTGGAGAAGCAGAGCACATCATCTAAGTAAGGGGAGCAGCACTCGTCCCTCAGACCATCAAGTACCCCTTCCATGCATCTCTGAAATGCTGCCGGAGCATTGGTTAGGCCAAAAGAAAGGCGGAGCCACTCATACAGCCCCCAAGGTGTGCTAAAAGCCGTCAGATGCCTGGAACCCTCCTCGACAAAGCCCTGGTGGTAGGCACTGCCTTGGTCGAGTATGGAAAACCATGAGTAGCCTCCCAGGTTATCCAGCAGATCCTGAATCCTTGGTAGTGGGTGGCGATCAGGAATGGTTTTGCTGTTCAGCCCACGGAAGTCTACGCACAGCCGTAAGCTCTTGTCTTTCTTTCTCACGCAGACCACGGGAGACGAGTACGGTGAAGTCGATTTCCTGATCAATCCATGATCAAGCAGGTTCTGCACATATTCCTTGACTTCCCTGTACAGGGGCTTTGGAATGCCATTGTAGGACTTTTGAACTGGTGTTTCATCCTTAAGATGGATTTTCAGTTGCAGGTTTGGAATGCCACCTATATCTGCATCGTCCCTGGCAAACACATCTGACTCATGGAACAGCATGTCATGGACTATCTGCTGTTCATCTTCTCCGAGATGTGACAAGTCAACAGGTGCATGCCACTTTTCTTTTGTAATCTGTGTATTTGTGTGTTTGTCATTCTTGTTCCTTGTGTTGTCTTCTTTGTCTGAACTCAACTGGGCATGTTTGGGCAGTGGGCTCAGAACTGGAAGTGGGACACTTGACAGGTTTCGCATCACTGAATTCTTCTAGGGTCCCCAGGACTGTTCTCTGTACTAAATATATATCATGCCTAGTGGAGTTCTGGATTAGGACTTTTGTACATTTCGATGACCCACTCGGGACATCTACGAGAGAAGGAAACAGCTCTAAACCCTCAGGGCAGCTACTGTCTAAATTAGGCTGAAACAACATTGTTGTCTGGCCATCCCCTAACCCTGCATCTCACTTCTCTGATCTGTCCTGCAGGAATAACTACACCTTTCTTCCCAACCCTTACACTACACTGGGGTGGTGCCTCCTCAGGGGTTATTATCTGGAGAACAGACACGATGGCCTCTACTGTACTCTCAGTAACACTCAAAGATTCCTTAAGTATAGCTATAACATCTACCCTATTGCCCTGCTCTGTGTTCCCTCTGATAATCTCTGCAATTATATTGCTACCTAGTAGGGGCTGGTTACAGTTCTGACTGATCACTACTGGAACTTGGATAGTCACATATCCATGATTCATGCTACCCAACTGAAGGTCGATTTCTGCCCATCCATCCAGCGGAACATCTGTACCATTTGCTGCTGATACTTCAAGATCAAAAAACAGGGATGCGAGTGGCTGAATTTTGACATTGGGTAATTCTTTCTCAATCCATGTTCTTCCCACTATGGTCACCTGAGCTCTCGAGTCCAGCAGCATTTGGTGAGGGACGCCATTGACTGAACAGGAGACCATACATCGCTTTCCAATCAGTTGGGCTACACGTTTTCTTGAGGTTTGTTGACATGGTGGATTTGGCATAGTGGTTTTGACCTTTACTGGGGGCCTCTCGCTGCTGAAGGTCGTCGGCTGCCCCTTTCCAACGACCTCCCCCCGTTTCCCGACATCCTCTTTTGCAGGCAGCCAACGGCCCGATGTCCTGCCTGGCTACAAGGACAAGCTTCTATCTCTTTCCACTTTGGGGAAACAGCCATGTACACCCCCCATATGTTGGTGTACACCGTGCATAGTTTAACATGCGCGCTGTACACCAACATATGCCAGGTGTACACCGTTGTTTCTCCAAAGTGGAAAGAGATAGAAGGTTGCCCTTTGGGGGACTAAGAGTACCCTATGGGACCATGTACATACTACAATGACAACGTACTATCTCTTTCCACTTTGGAGAAACAGCCGTGTACACCCGCCATATGTTGGTGTACACCGTGCATATTTTAGCATGCCTGCTGTACACCAACATATGCCAGGTGTACACGGCTGTTTCTCCAAAGTGGAAAGAGATAGAAGGTTGCCCTTTGCGGGGAATAAGAGTACCCTATGGGACCATGTAAATACTACAAGGACAACCTTCTATCTCTTTCAACTTTGGAGAAACAGCCGTGTACACCCGCCATATGTTGGTGTACAACACGCATAGTTTAAGTTTAACATGCGCGCTGTACACCAACATATGTCAGGTGTATACGGCTGTTTCTGCAAAGTGGAAAGAGATAGAAGGTTGCCCTGTGAGGGACTAATAGTGTGGTCTTGGAGCTGCAGTGGATATCGCGACAGAGTATCTGCATCCACATTCACCCTGCCTGGCCTATACTTGAGCGTGAAATGGAAATCGGCCAACTCACCCACCCAGCGGTGCCCGACTGCATTTAACTTGGCTGTGTTAAGAAGTAACTAAGGGGGTTATTATCTGTATATACAGTAAATGTGGGTGCGTAATACAGGTAATCCCTAAACCTATGGCAGATCGCCATAGATTTGACAGTTCGCTCACTGGACTCTGCAGGGCTCCCTTGAAGTTTGAACAGTGGGCGTGCTATCCTGGAGAAATCCTGAATGAAGGATTGATAGTATCCCAGGAATCCCAGCAGAGCACGGTCTTCTCCCACGTTCTTTGGTTCCCTCTCCTTCAGCTGAAGCACTGCTTCTAGGTCCTTCGGGTCTACCTGAACACCTTCACTTGTCACCAGATGCCCAACATACCTCACTTGGCGCTTGAACAGCTCACATTTCTTGGGGCGTAACTTAACACTGTGCTCCCGTAACCGACATAGTACTCTTCTCAGATCCTGCACATGCTCCTGAAATGTTTTGGAGAAGCAGAGCACATCATCTAAGTAAGGGGAGCAGCACTCGTCCCTCAGACCATCAAGTACCCCTTCCATGCATCTCTGAAATGCTGCCGGAGCATTGGATAGGCCAAAAGAAAGGCGGAGCCACTCATACAGCCCCCAAGGTGTGCTAAAAGCCGTCAGATGCCTGGAACCCTCCTCGACAAAGCCCTGGTGGTAGGCACTGCCTTGGTCGAGTATGGAAAACCATGAGTAGCCTCCCAGGTTATCCAGCAGATCCTGAATCCTTGGTAGTGGGTGGCGATCAGGAATGGTTTTGCTGTTCAGCCCACGGAAGTCTACGCACAGCCGTAAGCTCTTGTCTTTCTTTCTCACGCAGACCACGGGAGACGAGTACGGTGAAGTCGATTTCCTGATCAATCCATGATCAAGCAGGTTCTGCACATATTCCTTGACTTCCCTGTACAGGGGCTTTGAATGCCATTGTAGGACTTTTGAACTGGTGTTTCATCCTTAAGATGGATTTTCAGTTGCAGGTTTGGAATGCCACCTATATCTGCATCGTCCCTGGCAAACACATCTGACTCATGGAACAGCATGTCATGGACTATCTGCTGTTCATCTTCTCCGAGATGTGACAAGTCAACAGGTGCATGCCACTTTTCTTTTGTAATCTGTGTATTTGTGTGTTTGTCATTCTTGTTCCTTGTGTTGTCTTCTTTGTCTGAACTCAACTGGGCATGTTTGGGCAGTGGGCTCAGAACTGGAAGTGGGACACTTGACAGGTTTCGCATCACTGAATTCTTCTAGGGTCCCCAGGACTGTTCTCTGTACTAAATATATATCATGCCTAGTGGAGTTCTGGATTAGGACTTTTGTACATTTCGATGACCCACTCGGGACATCTACGAGAGAAGGAAACAGCTCTAAACCCTCAGGGCAGCTACTGTCTAAATTAGGCTGAAACAACATTGTTGTCTGGCCATCCCCTAACCCTGCATCTCACTTCTCTGTCCTGCAGGAATAACTACACCTTTCTTCCCAACCCTTACACTACACTGGGGTGGTGCCTCCTCAGGGGTTATTATCTGGAGAACAGACACGATGGCCTCTACTGTACTCTCAGTAACACTCAAAGATTCCTTAAGTATAGCTATAACATCTACCCTATTGCCCTGCTCTGTGTTCCCTCTGATAATCTCTGCAATTATATTGCTACCTAGTAGGGGCTGGTTACAGTTCTGACTGATCACTACTGGAACTTGGATAGTCACATATCCATGATTCATGCTACCCAACTGAAGGTCGATTTCTGCCCATCCATCCAGGGGAACATCTGTACCATTTGCTGCTGATACTTCAAGATCAAAAAACAGGGATGCGAGTGGCTGAATTTTGACATTGGGTAATTCTTTCTCAATCCATGTTCTTCCCACTATGGTCACCTGAGCTCTCGAGTCCAGCAGCATTTGGTGAGGGACGCCATTGACTGAACAGGAGACCATACATCGCTTTCCAATCAGTTGGGCTACACGTTTTCTTGAGGTTTGTTGACATGGTGGATTTGGCATAGTGGTTTTGACCTTTACTGGGGGCCTCTCGCTGCTGAAGGTCGTCGGCTGCCCCTTTCCAACGACCTCCCCCCGTTTCCCGACATCCTCTTTTGCAGGCAGCCAACGGCCCGATGTCCTGCCTGGCTACAAGGACAAGCTTCTATCTCTTTCCACTTTGGGGAAACAGCCATGTACACCCCCCATATGTTGGTGTACACCGTGCATAGTTTAACATGCGCGCTGTACACCAACATATGCCAGGTGTACACCGTTGTTTCTCCAAAGTGGAAAGAGATAGAAGGTTGCCCTTTGGGGGACTAAGAGTACCCTATGGGACCATGTACATACTACAATGACAACGTACTATCTCTTTCCACTTTGGAGAAACAGCCGTGTACACCCGCCATATGTTGGTGTACACCGTGCATAGTTTAGCATGCCTGCTGTACACCAACATATGCCAGGTGTACACGGCTGTTTCTCCAAAGTGGAAAGAGATAGAAGGTTGCCCTTTGCGGGGAATAAGAGTACCCTATGGGACCATGTAAATACTACAAGGACAACCTTCTATCTCTTTCAACTTTGGAGAAACAGCCGTGTACACCCGCCATATGTTGGTGTACAACACGCATAGTTTAAGTTTAACATGCGCGCTGTACACCAACATATGTCAGGTGTATACGGCTGTTTCTGCAAAGTGGAAAGAGATAGAAGGTTGCCCTGTGAGGGACTAATAGTGTGGTCTTGGAGCTGCAGTGGATATCGCGACAGAGTATCTGCATCCACATTCACCCTGCCTGGCCTATACTTGAGCGTGAAATGGAAATCGGCCAACTCACCCACCCAGCGGTGCCCGACTGCATTTAACTTGGCTGTGTTAAGAAGTAACTAAGGGGGTTATTATCTGTATATACAGTAAATGTGGGTGCGTAATACAGGTAATCCCTAAACCTATGGCAGATCGCCATAGATTTGACAGTTCGCTCACTGGACTCTGCAGGGCTCCCTTGAAGTTTGAACAGTGGGCGTGCTATCCTGGAGAAATCCTGAATGAAGGATTGATAGTATCCCAGGAATCCCAGCAGAGCACGGTCTTCTCCCACGTTCTTTGGTTCCCTCTCCTTCAGCTGAAGCACTGCTCCTAGGTCCTTCGGGTCTACCTGAACACCTTCACTTGTCACCAGATGCCCAACATACCTCACTTGGCGCTTGAACAGCTCACATTTCTTGGGGCGTAACTTAACACTGTGCTCCCGTAACCGACATAGTACTCTTCTCAGATCCTGCACATGCTCCTGAAATGTTTTGGAGAAGCAGAGCACATAATCTAAGTAAGGGGAGCAGCACTCGTCCCTCAGACCATCAAGTACCCCTTCCATGCATCTCTGAAATGCTGCCGGAGCATTGGTTAGGCCAAAAGAAAGGCGGAGCCACTCATACAGCCCCCAAGGTGTGCTAAAAGCCGTCAGATGCCTGGAACCCTCCTCGACAAAGCCCTGGTGGTAGGCACTGCCTTGGTCGAGTATGGAAAACCATGAGTAGCCTCCCAGGTTATCCAGCAGATCCTGAATCCTTGGTAGTGGGTGGCGATCAGGAATGGTTTTGCTGTTCAGCCCACGGAAGTCTACGCACAGCCGTAAGCTCTTGTCTTTCTTTCTCACGCAGACCACGGGAGACGAGTACGGTGAAGTCGATTTCCTGATCAATCCATGATCAAGCAGGTTCTGCACATATTCCTTGACTTCCCTGTACAGGGGCTTTGGAATGCCATTGTAGGACTTTTGAACTGGTGTTTCATCCTTAAGATGGATTTTCAGTTGCAGGTTTGGAATGCCACCTATATCTGCATCGTCCCTGGCAAACACATCTGACTCATGGAACAGCATGTCATGGACTATCTGCTGTTCATCTTCTCCGAGATGTGACAAGTCAACAGGTGCATGCCACTTTTCTTTTGTAATCTGTGTATTTGTGTGTTTGTCATTCTTGTTCCTTGTGTTGTCTTCTTTGTCTGAACTCAACTGGGCATGTTTGGGCAGTGGGCTCAGAACTGGAAGTGGGACACTTGACAGGTTTCGCATCACTGAATTCTTCTAGGGTCCCCAGGACTGTTCTCTGTACTAAATATATATCATGCCTAGTGGAGTTCTGGATTAGGACTTTTGTACATTTCGATGACCCACTCGGGACATCTACGAGAGAAGGAAACAGCTCTAAACCCTCAGGGCAGTTACTGTCTAAATTAGGCTGAAACAACATTGTACCTCCCCCTGGCCATCCCCTAACCCTGCATCTCACTTCTCTGATCTGTCCTGCAGGAATAACTACACCTTTCTTCCCAACCCTTACACTACACTGGGGTGGTGCCTCCTCAGGGGTTATTATCTGGAGAACAGAACCTCTACTGTACTCTCAGTAACACTCAAAGATTCCTTAAGTATAGCTATAACATCTACCCTATTGCCCTGCTCTGTGTTCCCTCTGATAATCTCTGCAATTATATTGCTACCTAGTAGGGGCTGGTTACAGTTCTGACTGATCACTACTGGAACTTGGATAGTCACATATCCATGATTCATGCTACCCAACTGAAGGTCGATTTCTGCCCATCCATCCAGGGGAACATCTGTACCATTTGCTGCTGATACTTCAAGATCAAAAAACAGGGATGCGAGTGGCTGAATTTTGACATTGGGTAATTCTTTCTCAATCCATGTTCGAGTTCAAAGTCCTGGTGTTCACCCACCGAGCTCTTCACGGACAGACCCCGGCCTACATCACAGAACTTTTACACCCTCACTCTCTGAGTCGGTCTCTGAGGTCATCCGACCAGGGTCTCCTGGCGGTGCCCCGGACCAGACTAAAAACTCAGGGTGACAGAGCATTTGAGGCGGTGGCGCCAAGACTCTGGAACGCTCTTCCCCAGGCCCTGAGAGAGCCATCCGCTGAACCCATGTTCAAAAAACTTCTTAAGACACACATGTTCAGGCAGGCCTTCGGCCATCTATAACGCCTTGCTGCTCGCAATGTTGTTGTTTTATCTGTTCTGTGTCGTTTTAATCTTGTCTCGTGTTGTAATGCCATTTTAATTTATTACTGTAAAGCACTCTGTGCATCCGTGCTGTGAAGAGCGCTATATAAATAAAGCTTACTTACTTACTTACTTACTTACTTCCCACTATGGTCACCTGAGCTCTCGAGTCCAGCAGCATTTGGTGAGGGACGCCATTGACTGAACAGGAGACCATACATCGCTTTCCAATCAGTTGGGCTACACGTTTTCTTGAGGTTTGTTGACATGGTGGATTTGGCATAGTGGTTTTGACCTTTACTGGGGGCCTCTCGCTGCTGAAGGTCGTCGGCTGCCCCTTTCCAACGACCTCCCCCCGTTTCCCGACATCCTCTTTTGCAGGCAGCCAACGGCCCGATGTCCTGCCTGGCTACAAGGACAAGCTTCTATCTCTTTCCACTTTGGGGAAACAGCCATGTACACCCCCCATATGTTGGTGTACACCGTGCATAGTTTAACATGCGCGCTGTACACCAACATATGCCAGGTGTACACCGTTGTTTCTCCAAAGTGGAAAGAGATAGAAGGTTGCCCTTTGGGGGACTAAGAGTACCCTATGGGACCATGTACATACTACAATGACAACGTACTATCTCTTTCCACTTTGGAGAAACAGCCGTGTACACCCGCCATATGTTGGTGTACACCGTGCATAGTTTAGCATGCCTGCTGTACACCAACATATGCCAGGTGTACACGGCTGTTTCTCCAAAGTGGAAAGAGATAGAAGGTTGCCCTTTGCGGGGAATAAGAGTACCCTATGGGACCATGTAAATACTACAAGGACAACCTTCTATCTCTTTCAACTTTGGAGAAACAGCCGTGTACACCCGCCATATGTTGGTGTACAACACGCATAGTTTAAGTTTAACATGCGCGCTGTACACCAACATATGTCAGGTGTATACGGCTGTTTCTGCAAAGTGGAAAGAGATAGAAGGTTGCCCTGTGAGGGACTAATAGTGTGGTCTTGGAGCTGCAGTGGATATCGCGACAGAGTATCTGCATCCACATTCACCCTGCCTGGCCTATACTTGAGCGTGAAATGGAAATCGGCCAACTCACCCACCCAGCGGTGCCCGACTGCATTTAACTTGGCTGTGTTAAGAAGTAACTAAGGGGGTTATTATCTGTATATACAGTAAATGTGGGTGCGTAATACAGGTAATCCCTAAACCTATGGCAGATCGCCATAGATTTGACAGTTCGCTCACTGGACTCTGCAGGGCTCCCTTGAAGTTTGAACAGTGGGCGTGCTATCCTGGAGAAATCCTGAATGAAGGATTGATAGTATCCCAGGAATCCCAGCAGAGCACGGTCTTCTCCCACGTTCTTTGGTTCCCTCTCCTTCAGCTGAAGCACTGCTCCTAGGTCCTTCGGGTCTACCTGAACACCTTCACTTGTCACCAGATGCCCAACATACCTCACTTGGCGCTTGAACAGCTCACATTTCTTGGGGCGTAACTTAACACTGTGCTCCCGTAACCGACATAGTACTCTTCTCAGATCCTGCACATGCTCCTGAAATGTTTTGGAGAAGCAGAGCACATAATCTAAGTAAGGGGAGCAGCACTCGTCCCTCAGACCATCAAGTACCCCTTCCATGCATCTCTGAAATGCTGCCGGAGCATTGGTTAGGCCAAAAGAAAGGCGGAGACACTCATACAGCCCCCAAGGTGTGCTAAAAGCCGTGAGATGCCTGGAACCCTCCTCGACAAAGCCCTGGTGGTAGGCACTGCCTTGGTCGAGTATGGAAAACCATGAGTAGCCTCCCAGGTTATCCAGCAGATCCTGAATCCTTGGTAGTGGGTGGCGATCAGGAATGGTTTTGCTGTTCAGCCCACGGAAGTCTACGCACAGCCGTAAGCTCTTGTCTTTCTTTCTCACGCAGACCACGGGAGACGAGTACGGTGAAGTCGATTTCCTGATCAATCCATGATCAAGCAGGTTCTGCCCATATTCCTTGACTTCCCTGTACAGGGGCTTTGGAATGCCATTGTAGGACTTTTGAACTGGTGTTTCATCCTTAAGATGGATTTTCAGTTGCAGGTTTGGAATGCCACCTATATCTGCATCGTCCCTGGCAAACACATCTGACTCATGGAACAGCATGTCATGGACTATCTGCTGTTCATCTTCTCCGAGATGTGACAAGTCAACAGGTGCATGCCACTTTTCTTTTGTAATCTGTGTATTTGTGTGTTTGTCATTCTTGTTCCTTGTGTTGTCTTCTTTGTCTGAACTCAACTGGGCATGTTTGGGCAGTGGGCTCAGAACTGGAAGTGGGACACTTGACAGGTTTCGCATCACTGAATTCTTCTAGGGTCCCCAGGACTGTTCTCTGTACTAAATATATATCATGCCTAGTGGAGTTCTGGATTAGGACTTTTGTACATTTCGATGACCCACTCGGGACATCTACGAGAGAAGGAAACAGCTCTAAACCCTCAGGGCAGTTACTGTCTAAATTAGGCTGAAACAACATTGTACCTCCCCCTGGCCATCCCCTAACCCTGCATCTCACTTCTCTGATCTGTCCTGCAGGAATAACTACACCTTTCTTCCCAACCCTTACACTACACTGGGGTGGTGCCTCCTCAGGGGTTATTATCTGGAGAACAGAACCTCTACTGTACTCTCAGTAACACTCAAAGATTCCTTAAGTATAGCTATAACATCTACCCTATTGCCCTGCTCTGTGTTCCCTCTGATAATCTCTGCAATTATATTGCTACCTAGTAGGGGCTGGTTACAGTTCTGACTGATCACTACTGGAACTTGGATAGTCACATATCCATGATTCATGCTACCCAACTGAAGGTCGATTTCTGCCCATCCATCCAGGGGAACATCTGTACCATTTGCTGCTGATACTTCAAGATCAAAAAACAGGGATGCGAGTGGCTGAATTTTGACATTGGGTAATTCTTTCTCAATCCATGTTCTTCCCACTATGGTCACCTGAGCTCTCGAGTCCAGCAGCATTTGGTGAGGGACGCCATTGACTGAACAGGAGACCATACATCGCTTTCCAATCAGTTGGGCTACACGTTTTCTTGAGGTTTGTTGACATGGTGGATTTGGCATAGTGGTTTTGACCTTTACTGGGGGCCTCTCGCTGCTGAAGGTCGTCGGCTGCCCCTTTCCAACGACCTCCCCCCGTTTCCCGACATCCTCTTTTGCAGGAAGCCAACGGCCCGATGTCCTGCCTGGCTACAAGGACAAGCTTCTATCTCTTTCCACTTTGGGGAAACAGCCATGTACACCCCCCATATGTTGGTGTACACCGTGCATAGTTTAACATGCGCGCTGTACACCAACATATGCCAGGTGTACACCGTTGTTTCTCCAAAGTGGAAAGAGATAGAAGGTTGCCCTTTGGGGGACTAAGAGTACCCTATGGGACCATGTACATACTACAATGACAACCTACTATCTCTTTCCACTTTGGAGAAACAGCCGTGTACACCCGCCATATGTTGGTGTACACCGTGCATAGTTTAGCATGCCTGCTGTACACCAACATATGCCAGGTGTACACGGCTGTTTCTCCAAAGTGGAAAGAGATAGAAGGTTGCCCTTTGCGGGGAATAAGAGTACCCTATGGGACCATGTAAATACTACAAGGACAACCTTCTATCTCTTTCAACTTTGGAGAAACAGCCGTGTACACCCGCCATATGTTGGTGTACAACACGCATAGTTTAAGTTTAACATGCGCGCTGTACACCAACATATGTCAGGTGTATACGGCTGTTTCTGCAAAGTGGAAAGAGATAGAAGGTTGCCCTGTGAGGGACTAATAGTGTGGTCTTGGAGCTGCAGTGGATATCGCGACAGAGTATCTGCATCCACATTCACCCTGCCTGGCCTATACTTGAGCGTGAAATGGAAATCGGCCAACTCACCCACCCAGCGGTGCCCGACTGCATTTAACTTGGCTGTGTTAAGACGTAACTAAGGGGGTTATTATCTGTATATACAGTAAATGTGGGTGCGTAATACATGTAATCCCTAAACCTATGGCAGATCGCCATAGATTTGACAGTTCGCTCACTGGACTCTGCAGGGCTCCCTTGAAGTTTGAACAGTGGGCGTGCTATCCTGGAGAAATCCTGAATGAAGGATTGATAGTATCCCAGGAATCCCAGCAGAGCACGGTCTTCTCCCACGTTCTTTGGTTCCCTCTCCTTCAGCTGAAGCACTGCTTCTAGGTCCTTCGGGTCTACCTGAACACCTTCACTTGTCACCAGATGCCCAACATACCTCACTTGGCGCTTGAACAGCTCACATTTCTTGGGGCGTAACTTAACACTGTGCTCCCGTAACCGACATAGTACTCTTCTCAGATCCTGCACATGCTCCTGAAATGTTTTGGAGAAGCAGAGCACATCATCTAAGTAAGGGGAGCAGCACTCGTCCCTCAGACCATCAAGTACCCCTTCCATGCATCTCTGAAATGCTGCCGGAGCATTGGTTAGGCCAAAAGAAAGGCGGAGCCACTCATACAGCCCCCAAGGTGTGCTAAAAGCCGTCAGATGCCTGGAACCCTCCTCGACAAAGCCCTGGTGGTAGGCACTGCCTTGGTCGAGTATGGAAAACCATGAGTAGCCTCCCAGGTTATCCAGCAGATCCTGAATCCTTGGTAGTGGGTGGCGATCAGGAATGGTTTTGCTGTTCAGCCCACGGAAGTCTACGCACAGCCGTAAGCTCTTGTCTTTCTTTCTCACGCAGACCACGGGAGACGAGTACGGTGAAGTCGATTTCCTGATCAATCCATGATCAAGCAGGTTCTGCACATATTCCTTGACTTCCCTGTACAGGGGCTTTGGAATGCCATTGTAGGACTTTTGAACTGGTGTTTCATCCTTAAGATGGATTTTCAGTTGCAGGTTTGGAATGCCACCTATATCTGCATCGTCCCTGGCAAACACATCTGACTCATGGAACAGCATGTCATGGACTATCTGCTGTTCATCTTCTCCGAGATGTGACAAGTCAACAGGTGCATGCCACTTTTCTTTTGTAATCTGTGTATTTGTGTGTTTGTCATTCTTGTTCCTTGTGTTGTCTTCTTTGTCTGAACTCAACTGGGCATGTTTGGGCAGTGGGCTCAGAACTGGAAGTGGGACACTTGACAGGTTTCGCATCACTGAATTCTTCTAGGGTCCCCAGGACTGTTTTCTGTACTAAATATATATCATGCCTAGTGGAGTTCTGGATTAGGACTTTTGGACATTTCGATGACCCACTCGGGACATCTACGAGAGAAGGAAACAGCTCTAAACCCTCAGGGCAGCTACTGTCTAAATTAGGCTGAAACAACATTGTACCTCCCCCTGGCCATCCCCTAACCCTGCATCTCACTTCTCTGATCTGTCCTGCAGGAATAACTACACCTTTCTTCCCAACCCTTACACTACACTGGGGTGGTGCCTCCTCAGGGGTTATTATCTGGAGAACAGACACGATGGCCTCTACTGTACTCTCAGTAACACTCAAAGATTCCTTAAGTATAGCTATAACATCTACCCTATTGCCCTGCTCTGTGTTCCCTCTGATAATCTCTGCAATTACATTGCTACCTAGTAGGGGCTGGTTACAGTTCTGACTGATCACTACTGGAACTTGGATAGTCACATATCCATGATTCATGCTACCCAACTGAAGGTCGATTTCTGCCCATCCATTCAGGGGAACATCTGTACCATTTGCTGCTGATACTTCAAGATCAAAAAACAGGGATGCCAGTGGCTGAATTTTGACATTGGGTAATTCTTTCTCAATCCATGTTCTTCCCACTATGGTCACCTGAGCTCTCGAGTCCAGCAGCATTTGGTGAGGGACGCCATTGACTGAACAGGAGACCATACATCGCTTTCCAATCAGTTGGGCTACACGTTTTCTTGAGGTTTGTTGACATGGTGGATTTGGCATAGTGGTTTTGACCTTTACTGGGGGCCTCTCGCTGCTGAAGGTCGTCGGCTGCCCCTTTCCAACGACCTCCCCCCGTTTCCCGACATCCTCTTTTGCAGGCAGCCAACGGCCCGATGTCCTGCCTGGCTACAAGTACAAGCTTCTATCTCTTTCCACTTTGGGGAAACAGCCATGTACACCCCCCATATGTTGGTGTACACCGTGCATAGTTTAACATGCGCGCTGTACACCAACATATGCCAGGTGTACACGGCTGTTTCTCCAAAGTGGAAAGAGATAGAAGGTTGCCCTTTGCGGGGAATAAGAGTACCCTATGGGACCATGTAAATACTACAAGGACAACCTTCTATCTCTTTCAACTTTGGAGAAACAGCCGTGTACACCCGCCATATGTTGGTGTACAACACGCATAGTTTAAGTTTAACATGCGCGCTGTACACCAACATATGTCAGGTGTATACGGCTGTTTCTGCAAAGTGGAAAGAGATAGAAGGTTGCCCTGTGAGGGACTAATAGTGTGGTCTTGGAGCTGCAGTGGATATCGCGACAGAGTATCTGCATCCACATTCACCCTGCCTGGCCTTTACTTGAGCGTGAAATGGAAATCGGCCAACTCACCCACCCAGCGGTGCCCGACTGCATTTAACTTGGCTGTGTTAAGACGTAAGTAAGGGGGTTATTATCTGTATATACAGTAAATGTGGGTGCGTAATACAGGTAATCCCTAAACCTATGGCAGATCGCCATAGATTTGACAGTTCGCTCACTGGACTCTGCAGGGCTCCCTTGAAGTTTGAACAGTGGGCGTGCTATCCTGGAGAAATCCTGAATGAAGGATTGATAGTATCCCAGGAATCCCAGCAGAGCACGGTCTTCTCCCACGTTCTTTGGTTCCCTCTCCTTCAGCTGAAGCACTGCTCCTAGGTCCTTCGGGTCTACCTGAACACCTTCACTTGTCACCAGATTCCCAACATACCTCATTTGGCGCTTGAACAGCTCACATTTCTTGGGGCGTAACTTAACACTGTGCTCCCGTAACCGACATAGTACTCTTCTCAGATCCTGCACATGCTCCTGAAATGTTTTGGAGAAGCAGAGCACATCATCTAAGTAAGGGGAGCAGCACTCGTCCCTCAGACCATCAAGTACCCCTTCCATGCATCTCTGAAATGCTGCCGGAGCATTGGTTAGGCCAAAAGAAAGGCGGAGCCACTCATACAGCCCCCAAGGTGTGCTAAAAGCCGTCAGATGCATGGAACCCTCCTCGACAAAGCCCTGGTGGTAGGCACTGCCTTGGTCGAGTATGGAAACCATGAGTAGCCTCCCAGGTTATCCAGCAGATCCTGAATCCTTGGTAGTGGGTGGCGATCAGGAATGGTTTTGCTGTTCAGCCCACGGAAGTCTACGCACAGCCGTAAGCTCTTGTCTTTCTTTCTCACGCAGACCACGGGAGACGAGTACGGTGAAGTCGATTTCCTGATCAATCCATGATCAAGCAGGTTCTGCACATATTCCTTGACTTCCCTGTACAGGGGCTTTGGAATGCCATTGTAGGACTTTTGAACTGGTGTTTCAACCTTAAGATGGATTTTCAGTTGCAGGTTTGGAATGCCACCTATATCTGCATCGTCCCTGGCAAACACATCTGACTCATGGAACAGCATGTCATGGACTATCTGCTGTTCATCTTCTCCGAGATGTGACAAGTCAACAGGTGCATGCCACTTTTCTTTTGTAATCTGTGTATTTGTGTGTTTGTCATTCTTGTTCCTTGTGTTGTCTTCTTTGTCTTCTTTTCCTTGATTCCTTAAGTATAGCTATAACATCTACCCTATTGCCCTGCTCTGTGTTCCCTCTGATAATCTCTGCAATTATATTGCTACCTAGTAGGGGCTGGTTACAGTTCTGACTGATCACTACTGGAACTTGGATAGTCACATATCCATGATTCATGCTATCCAACTGAAGGTCGATTTCTGCCCATCCATCCAGGGGAACATCTGTACCATTTGCTGCTGATACTTCAAGATCAAAAAACAGGGATGCGAGTGGCTGAATTTTGACATTGGGTAATTCTTTCTCAATCCATGTTCTTCCCACTATGGTCACCTGAGCTCTCGAGTCCAGCAGCATTTGGTGAGGGACGCCATTGACTGAACAGGAGACCATACATCGCTTTCCAATCAGTTGGGCTACACGTTTTCTTGAGGTTTGTTGACATGGTGGATTTGGCATAGTGGTTTTGACCTTTACTGGGGGCCTCTCGCTGCTGAAGGTCGTCGGCTGCCCCTTTCCAACGACCTCCCCCCGTTTCCCGACATCCTCTTTTGCAGGCAGCCAACGGCCCGATGTCCTGCCTGGCTACAAGGACAAGCTTCTATCTCTTTCCACTTTGGGGAAACAGCCATGTACACCCCCCATATGTTGGTGTACACCGTGCATAGTTTAACATGCGCGCTGTACACCAACATATGCCAGGTGTACACCGTTGTTTCTCCAAAGTGGAAAGAGATAGAAGGTTGCCCTTTGGGGGACTAAGAGTACCCTATGGGACCATGTACATACTACAATGACAACCTACTATCTCTTTCCACTTTGGAGAAACATCCGTGTACACCCGCCATATGTTGGTGTACACCGTGCATAGTTTAGCATGCCTGCTGTACACCAACATATGCCAGGTGTACACGGCTGTTTCTCCAAAGTGGAAAGAGATAGAAGGTTGCCCTTTGCGGGGAATAAGAGTACCCTATGGGACCATGTAAATACTACAAGGACAACCTTCTATCTCTTTCAACTTTGGAGAAACAGCCGTGTACACCCGCCATATGTTGGTGTACAACACGCATAGTTTAAGTTTAACATGCGCGCTGTACACCAACATATGTCAGGTGTATACGGCTGTTTCTGCAAAGTGGAAAGAGATAGAAGGTTGCCCTGTGAGGGACTAATAGTGTGGTCTTGGAGCTGCAGTGGATATCGCGACAGAGTATCTGCATCCACATTCACCCTGCCTGGCCTATACTTGAGCGTGAAATGGAAATCGGCCAACTCACCCACCCAGCGGTGCCCGACTGCATTTAACTTGGCTGTGTTAAGACGTAACTAAGGGGGTTATTATCTGTATATACAGTAAATGTGGGTGCGTAATACAGGTAATCCCTAAACCTATGGCAGATCGCCATAGATTTGACAGTTCGCTCACTGGACTCTGCAGGGCTCCCTTGAAGTTTGAACAGTGGGCGTGCTATCCTGGAGAAATCCTGAATGAAGGATTGATAGTATCCCAGGAATCCCAGCAGAGCACGGTCTTCTCCCACGTTCTTTGGTTCCCTCTCCTTCAGCTGAAGCACTGCTCCTAGGTCCTTCGGGTCTACCTGAACACCTTCACTTGTCACCAGATTCCCAACATACCTCATTTGGCGCTTGAACAGCTCACATTTCTTGGGGCGTAACTTAACACTGTGCTCCCGTAACCGACATAGTACTCTTCTCAGATCCTGCACATGCTCCTGAAATGTTTTGGAGAAGCAGAGCACATCATCTAAGTAAGGGGAGCAGCACTCGTCCCTCAGACCATCAAGTACCCCTTCCATGCATCTCTGAAATGCTGCCGGAGCATTGGTTAGGCCAAAAGAAAGGCGGAGCCACTCATACAGCCCCCAAGGTGTGCTAAAAGCCGTCAGATGCATGGAACCCTCCTCGACAAAGCCCTGGTGGTAGGCACTGCCTTGGTCGAGTATGGAAACCATGAGTAGCCTCCCAGGTTATCCAGCAGATCCTGAATCCTTGGTAGTGGGTGGCGATCAGGAATGGTTTTGCTGTTCAGCCCACGGAAGTCTACGCACAGCCGTAAGCTCTTGTCTTTCTTTCTCACGCAGACCACGGGAGACGAGTACGGTGAAGTCGATTTCCTGATCAATCCATGATCAAGCAGGTTCTGCACATATTCCTTGACTTCCCTGTACAGGGGCTTTGGAATGCCATTGTAGGACTTTTGAACTGGTGTTTCAACCTTAAGATGGATTTTCAGTTGCAGGTTTGGAATGCCACCTATATCTGCATCGTCCCTGGCAAACACATCTGACTCATGGAACAGCATGTCATGGACTATCTGCTGTTCATCTTCTCCGAGATGTGACAAGTCAACAGGTGCATGCCACTTTTCTTTTGTAATCTGTGTATTTGTGTGTTTGTCATTCTTGTTCCTTGTGTTGTCTTCTTTGTCTTCTTTTCCTTGATTCCTTAAGTATAGCTATAACATCTACCCTATTGCCCTGCTCTGTGTTCCCTCTGATAATCTCTGCAATTATATTGCTACCTAGTAGGGGCTGGTTACAGTTCTGACTGATCACTACTGGAACTTGGATAGTCACATATCCATGATTCATGCTATCCAACTGAAGGTCGATTTCTGCCCATCCATCCAGGGGAACATCTGTACCATTTGCTGCTGATACTTCAAGATCAAAAAACAGGGATGCGAGTGGCTGAATTTTGACATTGGGTAATTCTTTCTCAATCCATGTTCTTCCCACTATGGTCACCTGAGCTCTCGAGTCCAGCAGCATTTGGTGAGGGACGCCATTGACTGAACAGGAGACCATACATCGCTTTCCAATCAGTTGGGCTACACGTTTTCTTGAGGTTTGTTGACATGGTGGATTTGGCATAGTGGTTTTGACCTTTACTGGGGGCCTCTCGCTGCTGAAGGTCGTCGGCTGCCCCTTTCCAACGACCTCCCCCCGTTTCCCGACATCCTCTTTTGCAGGCAGCCAACGGCCCGATGTCCTGCCTGGCTACAAGGACAAGCTTCTATCTCTTTCCACTTTGGGGAAACAGCCATGTACACCCCCCATATGTTGGTGTACACCGTGCATAGTTTAACATGCGCGCTGTACACCAACATATGCCAGGTGTACACCGTTGTTTCTCCAAAGTGGAAAGAGATAGAAGGTTGCCCTTTGGGGGACTAAGAGTACCCTATGGGACCATGTACATACTACAATGACAACCTACTATCTCTTTCCACTTTGGAGAAACATCCGTGTACACCCGCCATATGTTGGTGTACACCGTGCATAGTTTAGCATGCCTGCTGTACACCAACATATGCCAGGTGTACACGGCTGTTTCTCCAAAGTGGAAAGAGATAGAAGGTTGCCCTTTGCGGGGAATAAGAGTACCCTATGGGACCATGTAAATACTACAAGGACAACCTTCTATCTCTTTCAACTTTGGAGAAACAGCCGTGTACACCCGCCATATGTTGGTGTACAACACGCATAGTTTAAGTTTAACATGCGCGCTGTACACCAACATATGTCAGGTGTATACGGCTGTTTCTGCAAAGTGGAAAGAGATAGAAGGTTGCCCTGTGAGGGACTAATAGTGTGGTCTTGGAGCTGCAGTGGATATCGCGACAGAGTATCTGCATCCACATTCACCCTGCCTGGCCTATACTTGAGCGTGAAATGGAAATCGGCCAACTCACCCACCCAGCGGTGCCCGACTGCATTTAACTTGGCTGTGTTAAGACGTAACTAAGGGGGTTATTATCTGTATATACAGTAAATGTGGGTGCGTAATACAGGTAATCCCTAAACCTATGGCAGATCGCCATAGATTTGACAGTTCGCTCACTGGACTCTGCAGGGCTCCCTTGAAGTTTGAACAGTGGGCGTGCTATCCTGGAGAAATCCTGAATGAAGGATTGATAGTATCCCAGGAATCCCAGCAGAGCACGGTCTTCTCCCACGTTCTTTGGTTCCCTCTCCTTCAGTTGAAGCACTGCTTCTAGGTCCTTCGGGTCTACCTGAACACCTTCACTTGTCACCAGATGCCCAACATACCTCACTTGGCGCTTGAACAGCTCACATTTCTTGGGGCGTAACTTAACACTGTGCTCCCGTAACCGACATAGTACTCTTCTCAGATCCTGTACATGCTCCTGAAATGTTTTGGAGAAGCAGAGCACATCATCTAAGTAAGGGGAGCAGCACTCGTCCCTCAGACCATCAAGTACCCCTTCCATGCATCTCTGAAATGCTGCCGGAGCATTGGTTAGGCCAAAAGAAAGGCGGAGCCACTCATACAGCCCCCAAGGTGTGCTAAAAGCCGTCAGATGCCTGGAACCCTCCTCGACAAAGCCCTGGTGGTAGGCACTGCCTTGGTCGAGTATGGAAAACCATGAGTAGCCTCCCAGGTTATCCAGCAGATCCTGAATCCTTGGTAGTGGGTGGCGATCAGGAATGGTTTTGCTGTTCAGCCCACGGAAGTCTACGCACAGCCGTAAGCTCTTGTCTTTCTTTCTCACGCAGACCACGGGAGACGAGTACGGTGAAGTCGATTTCCTGATCAATCCATGATCAAGCAGGTTCTGCACATATTCCTTGACTTCCCTGTACAGGGGCTTTGGAATGCCATTGTAGGACTTTTGAACTGGTGTTTCATCCTTAAGATGGATTTTCAGTTGCAGGTTTGGAATGCCACCTATATCTGCATCGTCCCTGGCAAACACATCTGACTCATGGAACAGCATGTCATGGACTATCTGCTGTTCATCTTCTCCGAGATGTGACAAGTCAACAGGTGCATGCCACTTTTCTTTTGTAATCTGTGTATTTGTGTGTTTGTCATTCTTGTTCCTTGTGTTGTCTTCTTTGTCTGAACTCAACTGGGCATGTTTGGGCAGTGGGCTCAGAACTGGAAGTGGGACCCTTGACAGGTTTCGCATCACTGAATTCTTCTAGGGTCCCCAGGACTGTTCTCTGTACTAAATATATATCATGCCTAGTGGAGTTCTGGATTAGGACTTTTGTACATTTCGATGACCCACTCGGGACATCTACGAGAGAAGGAAACAGCTCTAAACCCTCAGGGCAGCTACTGTCTAAATTAGGCTGAAACAACATTGTACCTCCCCCTGGCCATCCCCTAACCCTGCATCTCACTTCTCTGATCTGTCCTGCAGGAATAACTACACCTTTCTTCCCAACCCTTACACTACACTGGGGTGGTGCCTCCTCAGGGGTTATTATCTGGAGAACAGACACGATGGCCTCTACTGTACTCTCAGTAACACTCAAAGATTCCTTAAGTATAGCTAAAACATCTACCCTATTGCCCTGCTCTGTGTTCCCTCTGATAATCTCTGCAATTACATTGCTACCTAGTAGGGGCTGGTTACAGTTCTGACTGATCACTACTGGAACTTGGATAGTCACATATCCATGATTCATGCTACCCAACTGAAGGTCGATTTCTGCCCATCCATCCAGGGGAACATCTGTACCATTTGCTGCTGATACTTCAAGATCAAAAAACAGGGATGCCAGTGGCTGAATTTTGACATTGGGTAATTCTTTCTCAATCCATGTTCTTCCCACTATGGTCACCTGAGCTCTCGAGTCCAGCAGCATTTGGTGAGGGACGCCATTGACTGAACAGGAGACCATACATCGCTTTCCAATCAGTTGGGCTACACGTTTTCTTGAGGTTTGTTGACATGGTGGATTTGGCATAGTGGTTTTGACCTTTACTGGGGGCCTCTCGCTGCTGAAGGTCGTCGGCTGCCCCTTTCCAACGACCTCCCCCCGTTTCCCGACATCCTCTTTTGCAGGCAGCCAACGGCCCGATGTCCTGCCTGGCTACAAGGACAAGCTTCTATCTCTTTCCACTTTGGGGAAACAGCCATGTACACCCCCCATATGTTGGTGTACACCGTGCATAGTTTAACATGCGCGCTGTACACCAACATATGCCAGGTGTACACAGCTGTTTCTCCAAAGTGGAAAGAGATAGAAGGTTGCCCTTTGCGGGGAATAAGAGTACCCTATGGGACCATGTAAATACTACAAGGACAACCTTCTATCTCTTTCCACTTTGGAGAAACAGCCGTGTACACCCGCCATATGTTGGTGTACAACACGCATAGTTTAAGTTTAACATGCGCGCTGTACACCAACATATGTCAGGTGTATACGGCTGTTTCTGCAAAGTGGAAAGAGATAGAAGGTTGCCCTGTGAGGGACTAATAGTGTGGTCTTGGAGCTGCAGTGGATATCGCGACAGAGTATCTGCATCCACATTCACCCTGCCTGGCCTTTACTTGAGCGTGAAATGGAAATCGGCCAACTCACCCACCCAGCGGTGCCCGACTGCATTTAACTTGGCTGTGTTAAGACGTAAGTAAGGGGGTTATTATCTGTATATACAGTAAATGTGGGTGCGTAATACAGGTAATCCCTAAACCTATGGCAGATCCCAGGAATCCCAGCAGAGCACGGTCTTCTCCCACGTTCTTTGGTTCCCTCTCCTTCAGCTGAAGCACTGCTCCTAGGTCCTTCGGGTCTACCTGAACACCTTCACTTGTCACCAGATGCCCAACATACCTCACTTGGCGCTTGAACAGCTCACATTTCTTGGGGCGTAACTTAACACTGTGCTCCCGTAACCGACATAGTACTCTTCTCAGATCCTGCACATGCTCCTGAAATGTTTTGGAGAAGCAGAGCACATCATCTAAGTAAGGGGAGCAGCACTCGTCCCTCAGACCATCAAGTACCCCTTCCATGCATCTCTGAAATGCTGCCGGAGCATTGGTTAGGCCAAAAGAAAGGCGGAGACACTCATACAGCCCCCAAGGTGTGCTAAAAGCCGTCAGATGCCTGGAACCCTCCTCGACAAAGCCCTGGTGGTAGGCACTGCCTTGGTCGAGTATGGAAAACCATGAGTAGCCTCCCAGGTTATCCAGCAGATCCTGAATCCTTGGTAGTGGGTGGCGATCAGGAATGGTTTTGCTGTTCAGCCCACGGAAGTCTACGCACAGCCGTAAGCTCTTGTCTTTCTTTCTCACGCAGACCACGGGAGACGAGTACGGTGAAGTCGATTTCCTGATCAATCCATGATCAAGCAGGTTCTGCACATATTCCTTGACTTCCCTGTACAGGGGCTTTGGAATGCCATTGTAGGACTTTTGAACTGGTGTTTCATCCTTAAGATGGATTTTCAGTTGCAGGTTTGGAATGCCACCTATATCTGCATCGTCCCTGGCAAACACATCTGACTCATGGAACAGCATGTCATGGACTATCTGCTGTTCATCTTCTCCGAGATGTGACAAGTCAACAGGTGCATGCCACTTTTCTTTTGTAATCTGTGTATTTGTGTGTTTGTCATTCTTGTTCCTTGTGTTGTCTTCTTTGTCTGAACTCAACTGGGCATGTTTGGGCAGTGGGCTCAGAACTGGAAGTGGGACACTTGACAGTTTTCGCATCACTGAATTCTTCTAGGGTCCCCAGGACTGTTCTCTGTACTAAATATATATCATGCCTAGTGGAGTTCTGGATTAGGACTTTTGTACATTTCGATGACCCACTCGGGACATCTACGAGAGAAGGAAACAGCTCTAAACCCTCAGGGCAGTTACTGTCTAAATTAGGCTGAAACAACATTGTACCTCCCCCTGGCCATCCCCTAACCCTGCATCTCACTTCTCTGATCTGTCCTGCAGGAATAACTACACCTTTCTTCCCAACCCTTACACTACACTGGGGTGGTGCCTCCTCAGGGGTTATTATCTGGAGAACAGACACGATGGCCTCTACTGTACTCTCAGTAACACTCAAAGATTCCTTAAGTATAGCTATAACATCGGGGGCAAAACAAGGACAAAATGGCACATTAAAAGCAAAATGGCGGCCTTCCTGTTGCATGTTGGGTATAGTTTCAAGAGACATTTTAGTGTGTCTCGATGAAATACATATGCCCTCCGAATTTCGTTCGCCTACATCAAACTGAAAGGTGGGGCTCGCCATTTTAAACTTTCCAGGGGGCGCTCTTGAGCCGTTTTGCCACGCCCATTTCCGTCACCCATGAATTATCAAATTTTTCACCGGGACTGACGTATCTGCAAAGTTTCATCCGTTTTCATCGATGTTTAGGCCACCAAAAAGGCATTTGTTTGGGGAGAAGAAGAAGGAGAAGGTAGGAGAATAATAATCCTTCGAGTTTCAATAGGGCCTCGCACCGCCAGTGCTCGGGCCCTAACTAGTGCTGCGAGCAGCAGTGAGCGGGCCCTCGCACCCCACGCGTGTCGATGTGTGGCGCCGTTGAAGGGTGTGCTATTTCGGTGTGCAGTACTGAGACAAACTTCCTGTCACCAGTAGGTGGCGCTCTAGGCGTGACTCAATACCGAAGCATAGATGTGTTCAGGACGGTACCTTGATAAAGCGTGAGACATGTTGAGTAAATCAGATAACGTATGTAGGAGTTATGAGGACTTCCTGTTTCACCAGCAGGTGGCGCTGTAGTTATGACGCAATACTGACTTACAGAAGTGTTCAAGATGCGACCTTCATCAAGCATGAGCAATTTGGAGTAAATCGGATAACATATGTAGGAGTTATGAGGACTTCCTGTTTCACCAATAGGTGGCGCTATAAGTATGACGCAATACTGACACATAGATGTGTTCAGGACAGAACCGTCATGAAGCGTGAGATATATCGGACAAATTGGATAATGTATGGAGGAGTTATGAGGACTTCCTGTTTCACCAATAGGTGGCGCTATAAGTATGACGCAATACTGACACATAGATGTGTTCAGGACAGAACCGTCATGAAGCGTGAGATATATCGGACAAATTGGATAATGTATGGAGGAGTTATGAGGACTTCCTGTTTCACCAATAGGTGGCGCTATAAGTATGACGCAATACTGACACATAGATGTGTTCAGGACAGAACCGTCATGAAGCGTGAGATATATCGGACAAATTGGATAATGTATGGAGGAGTTATGAGGACTTCGTGTTTTATGGCGAAATGTCAAACTTTGGCAGGGCGCCACGGCAAGGGTGTTTGGTGAAAACTCAATTTTTTTGATAACTTTTGATCACAAAGGTCTTAAGATGAAGCTGACCCGATATGAAGTTGATCGGATGAAATCTGTAGGAGGTGTTCGTCGAAGTACGAGGCATGGAAATGGTCAAAACAAGGACAAAATGGCACATTAAGAGCAAAATGGCGGACTTCCTGTTGCATGTTGGGTATAGCTCCAAGAGACATTTAAGTGTGGCTCGATGAAATACATATGCCCACCGAATTTCGTTAGCCTACATCAAACTGAAAGGTGGGGCTCGCCATTTTAAACTTTCCAGGGGGCGCTCTTGAGCCGTTTTGCCACGACCATTTCCGTCACCCATGAATTATCAAATTTTTCACCGGGACTGACGTATCTGCAAAGTTTCATCCGTTTTCATCGATGTTCAGGCCGCCTAAAAGGCATTTGTTTGGAGTAAAGGAGAAGGAGAAGAAGGAGAAGGAGAATAATAATAATCCTTCGAGTTTCAATAGGGCCTCGCACCGCCAGTGCTCGGGCCCTAATAATCCTTCGAAATTTAATAGGGCCTCGCACCGCCAGTGCTCGGGCCCTAATAAGGAGAAGGAGAATAATAATAATCCTTCGAAATACAATAGGGCCTCGCACCGCCAGTGCTCGGGCCCTAATAATAATCCTTCGAAATACAATAGGGCCTCGCACCGCCAGTGCTCGGGCCCTAACTAGGGCTGCGAGCAGCAGTGAGCGGGCCCTCGCACCCCACGCGTGTCGGGGTGCTGCGCCGTTAAAGGCTGTGCTATTTCGGTGTGCAGTACTGAGAGAAACTTCCTGTCACCAGTAGGTGGCGCTCTAGGCGTGACTCAATACCGAAGCATAGATGTGTTCAGGACGGTACCTTGATGAAGCGTGAGAAATGTTGAGTAAATCGGATAACGTATGTAGGAGTTATGAGGACTTCCTGTTTCACCAGTAGGTGGCGCTGTAAGTGTGACTCAATACCGACACATAGATGGGTTCAGAAGGCCACCTTCATGAAGCGTCAGCAATTTGGTGCAAATCGGATGATGTATGCAGGAGTTATGAGGACTTCCTATTTCACCAATAGGTGGCGCTATACGTATGACGCAATACTGACACATAGATGTGTTCAGGACAGAACTGTCATGAAGCGTGAGCTATATCGGACAAATTGGATAATGTATGGAGGAGTTATGAGGACTTCCTGTTTCACCAATAGGTGGCGCTATAAGTATGACGCAATACTGAAACATAGATGTGTGCAGGACAGAACCGTCATGAAGCGTGAGACATATCGGACAAATTGGATAATGTATGGAGGAGTTATGAGGACTTCCTGTTTCACCAATAGGTGGCGCTATAAGTATGACGCAATACTGAAACATAGATGTGTTCAGGACAGAACCGTCATGAAGCGTGAGATATATCGGACAAATTGGATAATGTATGGAGGAGTTATGAGGACTTCCTGTTTCACCAATAGGTGGCGCTATAAGTATGACGCAATACTGAAACATAGATGTGTTCAGGACAGAACCGTCATGAAGCGTGAGATATATCGGACAAATTGGATAATGTATGGAGGAGTTATGAGGACTTCCTGTTTCACCAATAGGTGGCGCTATAAGTATGACGCAATACTGAAACATAGATGTGTTCAGGACAGAACCGTCATGAAGCGTGAGATATATCGGACAAATTGGATAATGTATGGAGGAGTTATGAGGACTTCCTGTTTCACCAATAGGTGGCGCTATAAGTATGACGCAATACTGACACATAGATGTGTTCAGGACAGAACCGTCATGAAGCGTGAGATATATCGGACAAATCGGATAATGTATGGAGGAGTTATGAGGACATCGTGTTTTATGGCGAAATGTCAAACTTTGGCGGGGCGCCACGGCAAGGGTGTTTGGTGAAAACTCAATTTTCTTGATAACTTTTGATCACAAAGGGCTTAAGATGAAGCTGACCGAGTATAAAGTTGATCGGATGAAATCTGTATGAGGAGTTCGTTGAAGTACGAGGCATGGAAATGATCAAAACAAGGGGAAAATGGCACATTAAGAGCAAAATGGCGGACTTCCTGTTGCATGTTGGGTATAGCTCCAAGAGACATTTTAGTGTGTCTCGATGAAAAACATATGCCCTCCGAATTTCGTTCGCCTACATCAAACTGAAAGGTGGGGCTCGCCATTTTAAATTTACCAGGGGGCGCTCTCGAGCCGTTTTGCCACGCTTATTTCCGTCACCAATGAATTATCACATTTTTCACCGGGACTGATGTATCTGCAAAGTTTCATCCGTTTTCATCGATGTTTAGGCCGCCAAAAAGGCATTTGTTTCGGGAGAAGAAGAAGAAGAAGGAGAAGGTAGGAGAATAATAATCCTTCGAAATACAATAGGGCCTCGCACCGCCAGTGCTCGGGCCCTAACTAGGGCTGCGAGCAGCAGTGAGCGGGCCCTCGCACCCCACGCGTGTCGGGGTGTGGCGCCGTTGAAGGGTGTGCTATTTCGGTGTGCAGTACTGAGAGAAACTTCCTGTCACTAGTAGGTGGCGCTCTAGGCGTGACTCAATACCGAAGCATAGATGTGTTCAGGATGGTACCTTGATGAAGCGTGAGAAATGTTGAGTAAATCGGATAACGTATGTAGGAGTTATGAGGACTTCCTGTTTCACCAGTAGGTGGCGCTGTAGGTATGACGCAATACTGACTTACAGAAGTGTTCAAGATGCGACCATCATCAAGCATGAGCAATTTGGAGTAAATCGGATAACGTATGTAGGAGTTATGAGTACTTCCTGTTTCACCAGTAGGTGGCGCTGTAAGTGTGACTCAATACCGACACATAGATGTGTTCAGAATGTCACCTTCGTGAAGCGTCAGCAATTTGGTGCAAATCGGATGATGTATGCAGGAGTTATGAGGACTTCCTGTTTCACCAATAGGTGGCGCTATAAGTATGACACAATACGGACACATAGATGTGTTCAGGACCGAACCGTCATGAAGCATGAGATATATCGGACAAATTGGATAATGTATGTAGGAGTTATGAGGACTTCCTGTTTCACCAATAGGTGGCGCAAGAAGTATGATGCAATACTGACACAAAGATGTGTTCAGGACAGAACCGTCATGAAGCGTGAGATATATCGGACTAATTGGATAATGTATGGAGGAGTTATGAGGACTTCCTGTTTCACCAATAGGTGGCGCTATAAGTATGACGCAATACTGACACATAGATGTGTTCAGGACAGAACCGTCATGAAGCGTGAGATATATCGGACAAATTGGATAATGTATGGAGGAGTTATGAGGACTTCGTGTTTTTTGGCGAAATGTCAAACTTTGGCGGGGCGCCACGGCAAGGGTGTGTGGTGAAAACTCAATTTTTTTGATAACTTTTGATCACAAGGGTCTTAAGATGAAGCTGACCGAATATGAAGTTGATCGGATGAAATCTGTAGGAGGAGTTCGTTGAAGTACGAGGCATGGAAATGGTAAAAACAAGGACAAAATGGCACAATAAAAGCAAAATGGCTGACTTCCTGTTCGATGTTGGGTATAGGTCCAAGAGACATTTTAGTGATGAACTACTTATGCCCAGCGATTTTCGTTCGCCTACATCAAACTGAAAGGTGGGGCTCGCCATTTTAATTTTTCCAGGGGGCGCTCTTGAGCCGTTTTGCCACGCCTATTTCCGTCACCCATGAATTATCAAATTTTTCACCGGGACTGACGTATCTGCAAAGTTTCATCCGTTTTCATTGTGGTTTAGGCCGCCAAAAAGGCATTTGTTTTGGAAGAAGAAGGTAGGAGAATAATAATAATCCTTCGAAATACAATAGGGCCTCGCACCGCCAGTGCTCGGGCCCTAATAATCTTTCGAATTTCAATAGGGCCTCGCACCGCCAGTGCTCGGGCCCTAATAATCCTTCGAGTTTCAATAGGGCCTCGCACAGCCAGTGCTCGGGCCCTAATAATCCTTCGAAATTCAATAGGGCCTCGCACCGCCAGTGCTCGGGCCCTAATAATCCTTCGAGTTTCAATAGGGCCTCGCACCGCCAGTGCTCGGGCCCTAATAATCCTTACAATTTCAATAGGGCCTCGCACCGCCAGTGCTCGGGCCCTAATAATCCTTCGAAATTCAATAGGGCCTCGCAACGCCAGTGCTCGGGCCCTAATAATAATAATAATAATCCTTCGAAATTCAATAGGGCCTCGCACCGCCAGTGCTCGGGCCCTAATAAAATGCTTGAAAATGATCACTTTTGATGGCAATTTGTCAGGCGGACAGACATGTTTTTGTCTTTTGGGGGATGTTGATGGTGATACTTGAAAATAGAAAGGCAGCAAGCCCCAGAGTCTTATTCTGCTAGTTTCCCCTATGTGTCAGGATACACCATGCAAAATGTCAGACTTATTTGACCATTTTTGCAGTTGTAGTACCTTAATATTTGCAATTACATCATTTTGCCAGAAGCTTTTCCCAAAAAGGGTTTCTTTTGGCCCCTGAGACCAAACGGCCCCGAGTTGGGAGTGGAGGTTATCAACTTGTGATGGCCCAAGGTATGAGATAACAGGAAATAATAGTGAAAAAAAGATAGCAAAAAACATCCTGAGGGGTGGACCTGGCTCCCGGCCTATAGCTTACGTCCTACCAGTCCTGAACAGAAACAAGCCAGCCACGCACATAAGCCAGGCTGGGCCTGGCCTGGTTTTTTTGTATCCTGAAGTGTGTTGCCTGAGATAGTACACTCCGGTAAGGTAGGTGGCGGTATGCACCTTTAGTTGGTCCGCAACCCGCCATTAATTTAAAGAAGAAGAAGATTAGCTCATGCGCTCTTCAGAAGCGTCTTGCTGGACCAGACCCTTCCTTCCCACCGCGGAGCGCATCCTCAAGATCAGTCGCGCTAAGCTGGTTAGCAACTGTAGAGATCTCAAGACCGCTGTGCCTGTGTTGTGTCCTGTTCTGAAGAATAAAACGAAGTAGCCACCATACAACGTTAGGGTCATCAGATATAAAGGTAACGTTTAGGATGCAAGTTTGTGTTCATAGCTAGCTAGCTAGCTAACGAACGCAGTGCTAGCTAGCTAACGTTACTCTGCCGACTAACGTTAACGTAAATTAGCTAGCTAACCTTAGTCTAGCTAGCTACATCTTTGTCGACTATTCGACATTGGTAGGCCAGGTAAACCCATTGTTCAATGTGGTTTAAACACCGTGCTGCACATCGGTCTATCTAACGTTAACTAGCTTGGACGTAGCTAACGCTATAACTCGTTTGGCTAGTAAGGTTGTTATGGCAACGTTAACAGAATAGCTCAGCTACGCTAGCTAGCGGACCTACTGTATGCTTTGACACCAACGTTAATGTCTCTAATGCTGCAGTATCGTTAGGGCATTGCCTCTACAGTGAGCGAGCTAGCTAACACTGCTAGCCTAACACTGCTAGCCTGCCATCTCGCTCTCTGTAGAGGCAGTGTGCTAGCTAGCCATCTAGCACGTTAGCTAGCCACAGAGATTGATGGATAGGTGCATAGTGACGTTTCGCAAGTTAGCCTAGCACTGATATATCGTTATACTTTGTCCGAAATCAAATGCTAGTTGAGTTGGTTAGACAATAATGTCCTTTCTACATTTAGCACGCCATTTGGATTTGACGCCAATGTTGAGTAACGATAGATGCAAACAGACTAGTCTAATTGTTTTTTGTTTTTGTTTTTAACGCTGGACGTATTGCCTTTGTCCTCATTCACAGATGACTGCATTTCGATTAGGCGAACATCAGTCGGCCTGCTGATCCTTCAACTGGGGGTCTTGATGAAGGGGAGCGATTTCCGTATGGGATCATTGAATGATCAATCATCTGAAGCCATTCACAAGGAAGTGTGAACATGGCTTGACTGTGGATATACATCCAGTGTGTTGTTGCGGTGAGACATGCAGTGACTGGATTTCTTTTGGACCTCACCCGGAATTGGCAACACTGATATTTCCTGTGGTAATAACAATACAATCTAATTTGGTTTGAAGAGCAGCTCTCTGCTAATATTATTTTGGCTCTGCAAATGTATGAGTCACTAGGCACAGATGGCCTACCAAATCATTCCCGAGGTCTGAACTGGGACCCATTTAGGCCTGGTTGTTTTTCAGCCATACAAGGCGATAGCACGTGTTGGGTTTAGTGTCCCGCCTCCTTTGGGATTTATTAAGGGAAGGCTGGATTACTGACAGCTTGTGAACTGATAGGATTAAGGTCATTCTGGATTTGCCTGCAGAGGGGAAGGAGTAGGACACCTGAAATCCAGGCCATTGGGATCAGCTTGGTTGTTTTCCTTCTTGCCTTTACTTATGACCAGTATCCGGGCCCTCCTACACACTCTTACCACTGCTTTTTATTGTCAGCCATTTTCGTGTTCCATCAAGCAGTAGGCGGGCTATGTCATTTTTTCCATCCGCCATGCTTCATTAAGCTGAAATAACCTTAAAGCATCTGAAGCAGACTCCCTAATGTAACTTAAATATATGCAAATACGACCAAGGAAAATGACACGCTTGGCTGTTGCTGTCATAGTGACATGCTAGCTGCTGGGCTACTGGGAGCCAGTGATATGTGTTTCATTCAACGTCCTGGGGCTCCTTGAGTTCACTGGAGAAAAAAAGGTAGGTTAAAAAAAAAGCAGGTGTCCCTAGCCAAGTAGTTGTGTCATTCAGGCCTCTCAGCTGCTGCGCCCTGTTCTTGTTGTCATGGCTCTGCCCTGGTGGACCGCTAAGCGACAGGGGACAGTGCTGCGGGATTAGACCCAGCTCTGTGAGTTGGACCGGACCAGAGAGCCACCATGCTTCAGAGCCCCCTGTCTCGGCCCCTGCTGTGTTGTTGTTGTTGATTTTTCCTAGCCTGTGATCTCAAAGGTTTGGATGGTTGAGCACAAGGGCCACTTTGAAGGAGCCAGGCGGTGGCAGTGGTTTGGCCGAAGTTCACAGACTGTTCGCCAGCTACTGCTGATATCGTCCCCTCTGTCCCCTGCCCCCCAACCGCCTCCGCTGCCTCCCTGCTCTGGTGAACGGGGGTTTAGGGCAGCGTCGGGGAGGTGATGAACCCGCGCTGACAGATCTGACTGGTCACTTTCAGGCACTTTTTGTACTTTCAAGGGCTGCACTCTGCCGTGTTCTTGTTTTAAAGGCCGTTCGCTTTGATCTTTGGAGGAAAAGACCACAAGTCCAGGTCACCCCCCCCTCCCCCGCCTCAAAACAAGTGTTTTGTCCAGACTGAAGGATGAAGCTGAAGAAGCAGGTGACCGTGTGCGGCGGGGCCATATTCTGTGTGGCTGTCTTCTCGCTCTACCTGATGTTGGACCGAGTCCAGCACGACCCCGCCAGGAGACAGAGCGCCGGCAACTTTCCAAGGGTAAGAGGACAGGAAAAACAATGCAGGCTGGTTGCGGTGTGATACAGCTCTGTGTTTAAAGGAGAAGTCTCTTTTTCAACAACCTGGACCTTATTTACGGCATATTATAAGACGTTTGACTCACCGAGATAACTTTGGTGTAATTCGGAGGCCTGTAGAGGAAATTTTAAAATCCAGCGCGAGCCAAGTATCAGTCGCTCCAGAAAAACGCGGGCAAAAATCCTTGATTATGCAGGCAAAAATCTTTGATTATGCAATGGAATATGCAGGGTTTTTATGTGATTTTATGCGTTGAAAATGCGGGGATTTTCTGAAGTTGCAGGAACTTGCGAATATTGCGAGAATATGCGAAAAATGCAAGAACCTGTCCTGTGTTTTCGTGCACACCCCACTCTAATGCATATAGCCTACACTACATCTTCACATGCTGGGAATGATAAGTGAAATGACAAAACCATAGCCTATGCGAGTGCGCCTAGACCAGATACGGTATAGACCGGCGTCATGATTGAAGGCAGCCTTAAAAGGCAGCATTGGAACTTATAAACAACCCCCGATGTCTGGTTTCTGTGGTTGTCCAGGTCATTTGCCATTTCCAAGTTTATCAGACCAAACATTTTGCCCATGTCTATGATCTGATGTTTATTGATTTGATCTTAATATAATCGATGCAGCTGTGCTTTAGCCTACTCTTATTGGCTATTTATTTCCTTCATTCATGATGAGAATAGCAGAGGACTTTGAACTTGATATATAAATTGGTGCAATTCACTAGAATGCAGGAAATGAGATGTCTGATGCTCATAATCTCATGGGGGAGGACCACCAGACCCCTGCTTGATTTGTGTTCCGTGAGCATGGGACTGCTGGCAAGGTGTCCCTTATTTTTCCCCATTGAAGGTGGCAACCCTACAAACGAGGTGAAAAACATTAAAACTTGAAGCAGAAAAATGCGGGAAGTATGAAATCAAGCGAGCCCCGCATATTCCACGTTTTTTGCATGGAGTTCAGTGATTATCGCGATGAAAATGCGCTCTTTCTAAAATTATGTGACCCTTGCATAATCTGCGCCTTTTGCCTGATTATGCAATGAATTATGCGATCGCATAATCACGTTTTTCTGGAGGGACTGAAATATATCCATGTAATGGCGGCGGACGGGGCACCGAGAATGCAGCTTCTAAAAAATGTATTTTCTGCCGCGAAACAGTTTTCATCAATCTATTTTTATGAATCACTAATTGTGCTTCCATAGAGCGAGGGTTTGTTGTGGTTTTCACATGCCTTTGTAATATGATCTTTAGAAACGAAATACAGCTTCCCCACTTGCTCCAGCACGCATACACACAGCGCGCAGACTGGCTATTCTCAGTCTGTAGGCTACACTCGCGGCTCACATTCTCTACGCTACGATCGGCTTGTTGGTGCCTGGAATATTGTGTGCAATATGGCTTAATATTAATCAGATTTTGAGGATATAGAAGACGACTTGGAAGGCAGAAAAAATTTTTTTTAGAAGCTGCATTCTCAGTTCCCCCGTCCGCCGCCATTACATGGATATACTTGGCTCGCGCTGGATTTTAAATTTCTTCTACAGGCCTCCGAATTACACCAAAGTTATCTTGAGTCAAACGTCTTATAATATGCCGTAAATAAGATCCAGGTTGTCGAAAAAGAGGCTTCTCCTTTAAGCCAATTAGACACTTACGAGCAAATCTCCTTTCATATAGAGGCACACATCAAAGCAGTAATTAACAAATGTGGGATTATCCTTTTGTGGGTCTAATTGGTTAGATTAGACCAGACACCTGAAAGGCAGTAAATGTATTATTTTGTAAACACGCATTGTGGAAGGAAGGCTTGCAACGACAGCTGAGGCTCTCGCCATGTTAACAAACAGTGAGTTGTTATGAGCCGTAACTATCAGGCTGTCTCACAGAATTTGTCATGTACACCTGAATACCGTTTGTTACTCGGATATTTCTGTATAACTTTTGATTAATTGATCACTTGATAGTCTCATGCTTTTGTCAATAGCACCAACCTTATTAGGTATATCAGGAACTGTGCTGTGTATCCACACATTTTTCAGGAGTTATGCGTCACACACACCGTTGGGTTTAGGAGACGAGCAATGAAATGCTCATTGCTCACACATCCCCTCCTGTCCCTCTAGAGCCAGATCTCTGTCCTGCAGAACCGCATCGAGCAGTTGGAGCAGCTCTTGGAGGAGAACCACCAGATCATCAGCCACATCAAGGACTCGGTGCTGGAGCTCACCGACACCGGTGCTGTGTCGCCCAGTGGCCAGCTGCCCTTCCGCAGCGCCAACGGCTCCTGGATCCTGCCCTTCGACGGACGCCCCGCCTTCCTGTCCATCAAGCCCCAGGACTGCCAGTTCGCTGTGGGAAGCAGGGGGCAAACAGACCTGCAGGTGAGGTGCTACGGAGCTGGGAGTAAATCCTTGTGTTCGGCATAAACAGTCAATATCACACTGTATAATATGAGAATGCATTGCAGGGCTTGACATACATTTGAATTTGCTACTGGCCCTCTCTCCCTCTGGCCCTCCCTGCACCCCGTCCTATGTTGTCTCAATGTTATGCACCGCGTCCGAAAGCAAATTCCTAGTATGTTAAAAACTACAATGGCAATAAACAGATTCTGATTCTAATATAAACAGATCACCGTTTCATCGTTTTTGCCTCTTCTCACTTTTCCCCAATCTTAGCTTCTCACCAAACACACCCATAGTCAATAATAGTTAATAAGAATATTTCAAACGTGGTATGAGCCCGCCTCTGCCATACCTGGCATTGAGATGTGAGTCATATTTTGGTGGTGTCCCCCCCAGATGCTGGATGTGTACTCCCTGCTGAAGTTTGACAACCAGGATGGCGGTGTATGGAAGCAGGGCTTCGAGGTCACCTACGAGCCCGGGGAGTGGGAGGAGGAGCTGCTGCAGGTGTTCGTGGTCCCCCACTCCCACAACGACCCAGGTGAGCTGGAACCTGGAACTCTGTGTTCCTCACAACCTGGCCTCGGAGAGTCTCAGTCTGGCACCATCATCTAGGGCTTCACGATGAGTTCATTAGCAGAACAATGTGTTGCAGTGCTAGGTTAGTATACAAGCCTGTCTCTGTGTTTGTCTGTTAGCTGGCTAACCTAGAAATGCTGCTGTGGATGGCTGTTTCCCCTCAAGGCCAAGGTAAGGGTACGCTAATGTTAACTAGTTAGCTCGCTAACTGGCTAACGTTACCAGACCCTTACATTGGTTTAGTTAGTTAGCTAGCTACAACAGCAGGGAACAGCATTCCCAGCACAACATTAGCTAGTGACGACAATACAACGTGTGGTCTTCCAGGACTAGAGATGATGGACAACAACTGACTCTGTGCTACTGTAAACTCGATCACTTGAACTAACACCTGACAACACTTGAACAACAACTGAACACCTTGCCTATACAATAGACAATAACAACTGACTCTGTACAACTGTATACTTGGACATTATTAATTGCACTGCCGTGACACAGTCCTCCATGATTGGATGGGATAAGTGGATGAGGATGATACTGCTAGACTGCGGATAGTAAATTAAAGTAAATCTTTAATGTCTAGCTGAGTACCTAGGACTGGAATAAGGAACTAATTAGTGCTGATAAGACACTGTAAGGACAAGCGACGACAAGAATTCCAATGTACCTGTACTGGTTACTGTATATGGCAAGAATGCACTTTATATTCTATTCTGCTCTGTTCTGAAGAAGAACTGCTTGAATAGCCTTTTGGGAAGGGACTGGACTCCATCCAGCTCAGATCAGGCCCGTGTGAGCATGGAGGCTAATGAGGCCCGTCTAAGCCTAGACACGGGAGCAGTTGATTTAGCTGTTTATGCCAATCATAATTTGGGCATGATTGACCAATGAGGTGGCACAATACCACGGTCTAAATTTTGATTGGTCGGTGTGGCGGTTCCGCGTGAGACTTGACATTTTGATATGGTTAGTTGTCAGCCAGACCAGATAGCCAGCAGTTATTGATAGAGATTTTTCTGCCCCATGAACAGCAATAATCATGGTTTTGATGAAACCATGCTAAATGAAATGCCTTGCTGCTAGGGATGGGCAAACGATCAACATTTCTTTTTCGATAATTGAAAGAATTAACAATCAACTACTGTATCGATTAATTGATAAGCTTTTTTTCCATTAAAACAATGCCTAAGGCAGAAATAACAAATAAAGCATGTTTCCTTGAAAATAGCTTTATTTCTTGTGTTCTGATAACGTTGGCCTACATTAGGCTGTCTACGCATGCTGACGCGATTGCACTCAAAACGACATTCAGTCCAATCCTCTTAAACAAGGCAGTAAGTAGTGTATTGTTTAACAACACATTTTACGTTAAATAAATAAAAAATATAGCAAAAATAAGCTAATGTTACTCACCAGCAGTAACGTAAAAAAAACGAAAAAAAGGCCTGGCGCTGACCGGAGCAGGTGCTGCTGCTGGGGCTGCTTCGTCCTCCTCAGTCGGGCGGCATGGCCTCATCTCCTCCAGCCGGTGGGATAGGCTCTTCCATGTTTACTGCCTGTCCAAGTTCGAGCAGTTTGTTATTTGCGGCCTCTCTCTGTGCATCCGTAAGAAAACGCAGGTGTTTATGACGTGGATCCAACACTGATGAGATGATGGGTGCGGATGACACCAACTCCTCAGATTCAACCTGAATTAATAATGAAAAAGAATCAATTGGCAAATCAGAAAAAATGGCAATGCTGTACCAGACAGCCAAGGCCCCGTCTACACGAACATGGGTATATCCCCTCTCTGATTAAAACAAAAACTGGGTCCACACCAGCAGTGTTTTCCAAAATCTCCCCATCCAAACGACACTCATAATTATTTATTGAATGTATTTCGTTTGATAAAAATATATTGAAATGAATAATAGGTGGACTAATTTGTGGATGGAACAAACAAATCGTAGAGATTAAAAATAAATATATTAAAAAATTGCCTACCCATGTTCGTGTGAACGGGGCCTATACACAGACAACGCTGTAGGCCTACCAGACAGCTATAGATCACAATCACCACCCCTCAGTCATAATTGACTATTTATTATTGGGAATAATGTCAAAGAACTTTGCTTAACACACAGGCTACCTTCATTCGGTGGCTGAGGGAGGACCGCACTGTGGCCGTGAATTCAGCGCATCTGGCCCCGTCATTTTCATTTGGCACGAGATGGGTGTTGAGGCTGCAACATTAGGCAAGGCATGTTTATTTTTAAAGCACATCATCATAAGGTAGCCTAATGCATTAATGCAACAAAATGCTTTAACCTACACAAATCGATAAAAGAAAGGAACATAGTAGTACAGTAGTGGCCCAAGTTACAAAATTAAGAGGGGAGATAAAAACGCTAAAGATAATTATTTAATACCTGCAAGTGACTGGATACGTGTTGGACACGGAGACCTCCTTCTCGCCAGACATGACCGTGGTTGCAGTCTTCAGGGCCGTCACCACGGGCTGCGTTTCCTCCATCAGTTGCTAGTACTCGTACTTCAGCTCCAGGACCCTGGCGTCCTGGAGCCTGGTCACCGTGCGATCCGACAGGACAGCGGCAACAGCCCATCGCTGCTCCTTGAGCCGGTCGAACATTTCGCACACGCTGTTCCACCGGGTTTTACATGATTGTATGAGCTGGTGTGCTGGGAGGCCCATCTGCTCCTGTTTCTTCTGCAGTGCTTTGGTAGCCACAGTGCTGTGGTTGAAGTGGCTCACAGGTTTGGCAGCTGCAGAAATTACACGATACAAGTTAAGTTGAAAACCATCATGTATTGCTAGCTGGAGGTGTAATGTATGTCTTCTGTTATCAAATAACTTGACAGGAGGACCAGGTTTAGAACATTAATTTACTGTCTCCTTCATTAGCATGTCGTGCTCCACAGACACCGGTATCACCTGACTCTAACCCCCGGTCCCTCCCAGTATGGGTAACAGCATAGCTCAATACACTACAGGAGGGTGTGGGCGAAGCAGGCCACAGACATCCAGTTGACTCGTTCGGGTCCGTTGGCAGCTACTATGTTGGCAGCGTTGTCGTGGACGCACGCAATAACGCGGCCTTCAATGCCCCATTCTGCTACCGACTCGTTTAGCTTCTCGGCTAGGACGTCAGCTGTGTGGCGACTAGACAGGCTTTCGTTGACCAGCACGGCTGAGGCGATTTGCCAGTCTTTCCCAATGAAGTGCGCAGTTATAGTTATATAACTCTCTGTGGTGAGTGCCGTCCAGCAGTCGGTAGTTAGGGCAACCATACCCACGCTAGTAGGCTGCACAATTAATTGTGAATTAATCGAAATCGCAATTATGACCTCCGTGATTAACTAATCGCAAAAGGCCGCAATTAATGGGATTAATAATTTTGCTTTGAATTGAGTGTGGTGCTAGGACTACATGGACGAATCACAGGCGCTTATGCTGTCTGACCAATCACATGCGTTCCCGCTGATTGCGCTGTGCGCAGCAATTTCACTGAGAAGACAGATAGCAGTAGGTCAAGACAAGTGTCACAAGAGTACCTGCAGCCGTGAGTAGTGGAAAAAAAGAGCGAAAACGAGGTCAGTGAGTTAGTAGCAAGAAAGGGATCAACGTCCGTGATTTGGGAGCATTTTGGTTATTATATATTAATATTAAATATTAATCGCAATTATTAATTACAATTACCATTTTGAAGCAAATAATCGCAATTATTATTTTTTGTCATAATCGTGCAGCCCTACACGCTAGCTAGCGTCTTAAGCAGGTGCTGCTTGGACTCTCCGTGGTGCATTTCTATGCGCCTGGTGATGGAACGCCGTGAGGGAATTCATTGTATAGCTTGGCTCGGCTATTTGCATCAGCTCACGAAAACCCTTACCCTCGACGACACAGAGGTAGCATATCTGTCTCAATTAGTTTACAGATGGCCACGGTGATTTTTTCTGCTCGTTGATCATCACACCTCCTGAGTGGAATTAGATGAGACAAGATAGAGGGTTGAGAAGGTAGCGATGGGTTCATCAGGGTTGGATGTACCGTTCATCAGGGTTGTCGCCGTGTTGTATTTATATTTAACTGTGCAGTGTTTGCAGTAAGCCGTGTCGCCTTTTAAATTAAAATGATCCCACGCCAAACTTCGTTTTTCCCACTTCGTCTTCAACATGGCAGGCTGTTCTGCTGCTGCTGGACTGGCTAAATATTAATATGCATCAACTATACCGTTACTTCGGGAACCTGTCGTGTCATCGCGTAGCCTACTAATTCAACAAATACATTTCTCACACAGAACGTAGACAAACTAATTTCCACTGAATTTATTAATGATTATCGAGCACATTTTTTTGTGATCGACCAAAATCCTTATCAATCAATTATCGATCTTCGATCATTGATGCCCATCCCTAGTTGCTGCTGACCTAGTGCAGTCCTAGTTTGCCTCGCTCTAGCTTATCGAGGAAATGGCAATGAAGGTTAACACTGCTGATAGGAGGATGAGGGACAAACTGCTGGAGTCCATCCTGGACAGCCCCTCCCCTCCCGCCCCTCTCTGACAGGCTGGGGCAGATGGGAGCAGCTTCAGCCACAGGCACATCTCACCTAGATGCAAAACAGTGTGGTTCAGGCGTAGCGGCCATCAGCCTGCCTGAGCGCTCCTGAGTGTTGGTTAGTGTGCATGTACCAGTCAAAGGTTCTGACACACTTTCTCATTCAATTGAATGAGAAGGTGTGCCCACATTTTTGACTGAACACTAGTAATACTCATATTCATATACTACTAGTACTGTATATGAGTATTACTAGACATATAGGCCCTCATTTACTTAAGCGATCGTACGACAGAAAACTGGCCGCATGATAATTTCCACGCCAAGTTCGGCATTTATCAATCTGACCGTGTCTGACAGTCTCAGACCGTGAACGCAAGTTTCAGACTGATCCTGGCTGGCTTCTTAGCCACATAGGCCTGTTGACTTTAAAATAAGTAGCTACCCTATGGCAAATTATGATATTTTCTTAAAGGACAATGCTCGTTTTTGACAACCTGGACCTTATTTACGACATATTATAAGACGTTTGACTCACCGAGATCACTTTGTAATCGCTAGTTGTGCTTACATAGAGCATAGGCCTGTTGTGGTTTTTCACATGCCTCTGTAATATGATCTTTAGAAACGTCTTTAGACATGAAATAGCTTCCTCACTTGCTCCAGCACGCATGCGCACAGCGTGCTGGAGCAACGATTGCGCGCTGTGCGCATGCCTGCTGGAGCAAGTGAGGAAGCTATTTGGTTTCGAAAGACGTTTCTAAAGATCATATTACAGAGGCATGTGAAAAACCACCACAGGCCTACGTTCTATGTAAGCACAACTAGCGATTCATAAAGACAGATTGATGAAAACAACCGTTTCGCGGCAGAAAATAGATTTTTAGGTTGTCAAAAACGAGCATTGTCCTTTAAGGCCTCGTCACACATCCCTAAAATAAATTGGTATTTTCCTCTTGTTTTCAATTGAATGGGTAACCAGGTTTTTGGTCAAAGAATAATTTCGCTTTCATTTTGAGATGGTCGTATACTTCTTAGACTATAGCCTACAACTGTCCGAGGAGAGAGGAGCTAGCCTCTAAACCTAACCTACCGGACTCGATCACACAAATCCTGAATACTGAAATGATAATCTCACTTGCATCTAAAACTCTGCGTAGTCAGCAGTCCAAAAATGCAGACTATGGCAAAATATTACATACTCTAAAGGCCTCGACAATATGGCATATATTGTTACATAAATAAACATAAACATACATTACCAAAGTGTTTGCCATCAACACCTTTTGTTGCTGTGGGCCTAAAATCAAGTTCACTTACATTTTGGGATGGCCTACTTGTTAGGCTAGGCTACTGGTGACAGTCTGCAGCATCATTCTGGCCTGTGCGGTTCTGCACAATATTGCGCAGGACAACAGAGTTCCTCTTCAGGTCCCCGTGCAGCCAGACGAGCCCATGCCCAGAGAGCCCCAGCTGGGAGGACCTCATCAGTCGCTTTTAAATGTAGGCTATTACTCATGTTTGGCTGCAAGCTATTCCATTCAAGAAAGTCAGACAATGCACAACTTTCAAATAGCCCATTTTATTTCTGAAATTTCAGGGTTTCGTTAATCTCGTTCAAGCCCTCTCTCAGGGTTTCATTTATGAGCGCTGTAACATGCTTTTTGGTGGCGAGTTTCAAATCAGACCATTTTTTCTTCACCTTCATATAAAACGATTGGGAAATGAGCCATCATGATACTATATTATATAGGCCATGTAAAGATGTAGGATAAATTAAAATTTCACAGTTCTGTTGGAGTTTCGATTGGCCACAGAAACGCTGTTCACCGCAGCAGTGATTTCTCTCCATACCGCATTTTTCCTGCTTCTTTTGATGCCACTTTTGAGGCTACCAAATAGCACCAGTTGGTTAGACTGCACTTGAGAGGTTAAAACCTCTACGTCAGCCTCAGAGAAGTTTCTCTTTTTGGTCGTATTCCGCTTGTCCATGTTGTGAGCTCTAGGGGCGAGGCCTTTGAACCCAGAATATATAGGGGCGTGATATTCTAATTACGATAGATTCCAGCCGCCACATTTAGCAACGCCCGATCATTCTTACGATGGGATTGGTGGCGTACGATTGTTTGATAGATCACACGTGGATGCAGTCGTACCATCATTTGTGCGGAATGTGTGATAGAATGTGCGCCAGTTTGATAAATGAGGGCCATAGTCTGGATGTATATACACATTCTATATTTTACACATGCTGTATGTATGGATGTATATATTCCTTTCCCGTTTTTATGCTTATTTGCTACCATGTATATTCTGTATTCAGCATTTCCAACCTTTTCCTGTAATTTTCCACTGCTGAAATGCCAAATAATTTATCTATCTAAGAGCTGTTCTCCATTCTCTAACGGCAGGGATATGGCCTGCAGAGTTGGATTTGACTGCATGTAAAGATAAATAGGTCAGACAACAGGACTGGCCCAGTGACAGAGCCAGCCCTGCAGCGAACAGCCCCTCTCTCCTCCTCCTCTCCGCTCGGCTGCTCTCACTCTAGTCACACAATGACCGGGGAAACACTGCTTTCACCTGCAGTATCCCCCTCACAGCCTTAAAGACATGAGTTTGATCTTCCTACTGCTCTCTATGGAGTGAGTACCTTGCAAACCACAGATAATCCTTTTCATCTCATGAGCGATTCAAACCCGTGTGACTACACGCCTATCTGCTCTCCATGAGATGCAGTCCTGGTCCTGTGAAGTTCTGGTCCAGTACCTGCTGTGTTTAAATATGACGTGCATGCGGGTTATTGTGGATCCAGCTGAGCTGGTTCTATCCAGCTGGTTATCATGACTGCTGGTGAGGTACCTGTGCCTAACCCTGTTATTACAGCACTGAATCTGGAAGCAGAAATATAGTGCACATGTATATGTACACAGTGTGTGTGTGTGTGTTTGTGTGGTAGTCGTAGTAGTAGTATTAGTACTATACTACCATAATATAGTGTTTTATAGAGCAGGCAGTGTATAGTAGATACGGTTTTAGTGTGTAATAACTATATTGCCTCAGGACATGTGTGACATGTGCATGCCAGCAACCCACTTTATTTTCCCAGTCTATAGTAGAGCCACATTTATCAAAGCCATTCTGATGGTCCCTTCCTCCTGGCAGGCTGGATCAAGACGTTCGATAAGTACTACACCGACCAGACGCAGCACATCTTCAACAACATGCTGGTGAAGCTGGCAGAGGACCCGCGCAGGAAGTTCATCTGGGCTGAGATCTCCTTCTTCGCCAAGTGGTGGGAGAGCGTGGACACACACAAGCAGGAGGCCATGCGCAAGTGAGTCATTGACCAGAGCACAGAGCCACAGCAGGCCCATGAGATGGTCCGTCAGGCCCACGGAACCAGCCTTATCCTGGGCCCAGTTCTGACTCTAGCAATGCAGAATCCTTCCTCCTCCTGTCCTTGAGGAGATCTCTGAAAACACATTCCTTCACAGCTTTTACCAAAAGTTATGTCAGACTCCAAGGAAGGAAGGAAGGAAGGACAGAGGGAAGGAAGGAAGGACAGAGGGAAGGAAGGAAGGACAAAGGGAAGGAAGGAAGGACAAAGGGAAGGAAGGAAGGGCAGAGGGAAGGAAGGAAGGACAGAGGGAAGGTTGCATTTGTGAGAATCTGCCCAGCAGGGGGCAGAGCAGGGTTAGGGTTAGACCCAGGCTGCGTTCCGAATCGCATACTACCCTACTATATAGTATGCCAAAACAGGATGTAGTATGTCCCAATACATAGTATGCCACATGCAATATGGCAAAAATACCAGGATGTCCTACTACATCCGGTCGTATTTTGCAGTATGCAAGCCAGCAGGCTTCTCTGGCTATTCTGACCCACAATCCTGTGCACAGCGGAAATTTGCGTCACATGTGCGAGTCGTGACAGCTGTAGACGAATGTCGCGTTAATGAAAGCCACGGATGTGGGCAAATTTCAAGGCGCAATGTTACGACGGTAGTATGTCCCAATTGGATGCCTACTGCTTGCAAAGTATGTACTTTCTAAGGGCAGCTGTAGTAGGTACTGGTAGTAAGAAGTAGAAGTATGCGATTCGGAACGCAGCCCCAGACCCAGTGGTCGTTCTCCTGTGCTGATCTTAAGCTCGCTCTCTCAGAATCTGGTCAGGAAAGCCTACACCGTCCTAACTAAGTGCATGGCAGTCTGTTTACAAGTGTGCCTCCACTTGGATGCGTTTAACACGTTAACACTAACTCCGCTAAGAGACTATACACTCCTAAACGCCGCAGCTACCTGCCAGGCCACAATTACAGGCTGATCTGATGACGAGTGATCACTTTCCTTTGAGGAGAGAGTGGATGTCCCTAGAATAGTGTTATCTGTAATGGGGGTTCTTAAGCAGCAGCTTTTCCTCGCAGTGGGAGGTGTGGTAAATCCTCTCTGTCTCTCAGGCTAATCCTGGGAGGCCAGCTCGAGATTGTGACCGGAGGCTGGGTCATGACGGACGAAGCCAACACGCACTACTTCGCCATGATCGACCAGCTCATCGAAGGCCACCAGTGGCTGGAGAAGAACTTGGGTAAGGGACACGTGCTGGAAAACCACAACTGGCTTGCACTTGCTGCAGGTAGCCATGCTCTCTGGACCCTTGCGCTTGCTGCAGGTAGCCATGCTCTCTGGACCCTTTTGTTTCTCAAACAAGAAAGACAAAAATCACCTTGTTTCTTAAAGGCATAAAGTATTATTTTAATCAGCATTTGCAAAGGTGGGACAAGCATGAAAGTGTCAGTGAAAAGATCCCCAAAAGTGAAGAGAGAATATCGTACACTGTATTATAGGCTGTTAGTGGACCTGCCCCTAAACATGAATATAAACATGTAAATGTTCTCTTAACCAAACATTGAACACGTGAGAAAGGAGAAGAGGAAGATGAGAGGATCCAAACCCCTATGTATTCTGTTTTTACCTCACACCTAGTTCATCCTAGCAGGCCATTGGCCTCACAGTATCATGCAGAATGAGAGGCTGGTTTGTGTGTCTCTCACGTAGCTCATCCTGTAGGCGTGGTGCTTATTTTGAGCTGCACTGTAGAACCGGCTCATTACAAATGCATAGACCCAGATACATTCTCATTGTTTTCAGGTTCCCACCCAGATCCAGTGGTGTAAATCTAACTGAAGCGTGTTAATTAGCTTTTCAGGGCTAGTCAGACATCGAGGCAGCGTCCCACAGAATGAGAGTTATGAAATGCTTATTTACCATAGAGAAATTGATACTAAATCTTAAGTGAAATCCTGCCACACGTTAACACCCTTCGTTGAGGCCCGCTAAGCCGTCTGAGTTCCGCGTCATGCCCGGTCCCCTACTCCCCCGAGTTAAACCTGAGCATCCTCTGCCGTGTCTTAGGTGTGACCCCGCGCTCCGCGTGGGCCGTGGATCCCTTCGGGCACAGTGCCACCATGCCCTATCTGCTGAAGAGGGCCAACCTGACCAGCATGCTCATCCAGAGGGTCCACTACTCCATCAAGAAACACTTTGCTTCCAGCCGCAGCCTGGAGTTCATGTGGAGGCAAGCCTGGGGTGAGCGGACCACTGCCCACACGGCCCGGTCCAGTTCGAACCTCCTGCTCGTTTTGAATGAAGGCTTGTTTTGAATAGCTTGTCACTTTCAAAGTCAAAATCGAGTTTTGGAAATTAAAATTTCCAAGGCGCAAAACTGTTAGTCTTTGATTAAATGGCCTGAACTATAAACCACATGCACTATTATGAATCAACTAGACTCGAGTCTCTAAACACTTCGCTCAACTAAAGACATTCATCCAGATTTCGTTGCTTAAAGAGGATGGAAACAATTTGAGAGGAAAAAAACCCTGCATTGAAGAACCAATCCAAAGTCTTGAGGGTGTAGGTTTGTTAGTGGCCGTTCTCGACACCTCCATCTTGAATGTAGAAACCTCCAGACGCTCGGTGTAGGTGGAGATCTCTGATTGTATGGTATCGCGAGACTATGAATTAACTCCCTCGTCTCATCTCGCCTCTTTTCTCTCTCCTCGGGTGTGTGTCGCCATTGTGACAGACCCGGCGTCGAGCACGGATATCTTCTGCCACATGATGCCATTCTACAGTTACGACGTGCCCCACACCTGCGGGCCCGACCCCAAGATCTGCTGCCAGTTTGACTTCAAGAGGCTGCCCGGCGGCAGGGTCAACTGTCCCTGGAAGGTACCCCCGCGGGCCGTGGTGGAGGCCAACGTAGCAGAGAGGTGAGCCCAGCAGGGGGAGCCTCCCCTGGGTCTGTCAGGGTGGGACTGGACGTCCAGAAGTGGTTCCAGGGAGGCGGACTATTAAGGCTGTTCAGTGACAACAATAGAGAGTGTTGGTGGAGTAAAATAAGAAGCTGGACTTGGAGACATTTACTGTCTGTCTTGTGATATATTTCTAGTTGTTTGCATGGGACAAGTCAGACAAAGGGGACTTTTCAGTACACATTCCAGAACCTAATGGAAAAATAGCTATTTATCGGCATTTTGCTTTATAACTAGTGGGTCCTTTTATTCTCTGTTCGTTCTTGAAGGTCATCTGTTAGGGTTAGGAATGCTGGCAAGCACACACCTGCTGTTTGGTTGCCAAGCTATTTGTCTTCTCTCGTTTGTCTGTCTGACGCAGGGCTCAGCTGCTCCTGGACCAGTACCGCAAGAAGTCCAAGTTGTTTCGTAGTAAGGTGGTTCTGATTCCACTGGGAGACGACTTCCGCTACGACAAGGCCTTAGAGTGGGACCAGCAGTACCTCAACTACCAGAAACTCTTCGACTACATGAACTCGCACCCTGAGATGCGCGTGCAGGTGAGAAACCACCGCTGCCGGTGGACTGTTCTCTGACCAGGCTGGTCTATAGTACGTGAGGCCAAATCCAAGGGCCAGAAGCAGTGATGATTGTAATTTCTCTGTTCAGTGTTTGAGGGACATCTGGGACAACACATACCGCCTCGCTCTGGTTCTGCTTGTGTGTTTGCAGGCCCAGTTTGGGACTCTGACAGACTATTTCAATGCGGTTTACAAAGCCAACGGAGTGGCCCCAGGGACCAGGCCCCCAGACTACCCGGTACTGAGCGGAGACTTCTTCGCCTACGCTGACCGCGAGGACCACTACTGGAGCGGCTACTACACCTCGCGGCCCTTCTACAAGAACCTGGACAGGGTCCTGGAGTCCCACCTCCGGTGAGACTGGGCAGACCTGACAGAGCTGTGTATCTGAAGAGATGTGACAGTGAAAGCCCTGGAGTCTCATGCCCTCTAGAAAGTGCAAAATGCTAATGTTGCCTGGCTAGCACAAACGGTTCCCAGAAGTAGTAGCTATTGGTAAAAGGAGTTTAACTTAAAAGGATCAATTTGAGTCTTCGTATCGCATTGTTAACCAATAGAAACCCAGCCCTCGTTGTCTTAACCCATTTCCTATGAAAGGCTGTGCTCACTAGCGGTGGTGGCTCTGTATCATTAGTGTGGTGTTTTCATACAGTACCAATCAAAAGTTTGGACACACCTTGTCATTCAATTCAATTCAAGGCTCTTTGTCCAAAAATTCCGAACTGCCCCTTTTAAACCTCTCCAGTCAAAGAAGCGGTGGTTGAGTGATGCCAGCTGTTCTGTGCGCTTCTCCAGGGGGGCGGAGATCCTGTTCAGCCTGGCTGTGGCCCACGCGCGGCACGGGGGCATGGAGGGCCGCTACCCCACCTCCGACTACGCCCTGCTGGCCGATGCCAGACGCACCGTCGCCCTCTTCCAGCACCACGACGCCATTACCGGCACTGCCAAGGAAAACGTCGTCATCGACTATGGGACCAGGTAAGCAAATACTCTTGATCGAACATAACAATTAGCTGCCATCTTCGACAGGCATATTGTGCCAAGTAGATTTTGTTGATCTCAATTAAACTAGGCTGTATAGGATGCACTTGTAGTAGGTGGAATCTGTTGTTGCTGTCGTTCTGAGGGAAGAGAGAGGAGGCTAGGGGCCGTGCGAGCTCTGTTAGGGCGAGGTGCTGCTCTAGAGAGCTCTGTTAGGGCGAGGTGCTGCTCTAGAGAGCTCTGTTAGGGCGAGGTGCTGCTCTAGAGAGCTCTGTTAGAGTGAGGTGCTGATCTGTTCCCTCCTCTGCAGGCTATTGCGCTCTCTGATTGGACTAAAGAGAGTAATCATCAATGCTGCCCATTTCCTGGTGATGAAGAATAAGGACATCTATCGCTTCTACCAGACAGAGCCATTCCTGGAGACGGTGAGGGGGGGGGGGGGGATTATGGCAACACTGCGCATTGGTTTAATTCTCTAGATATCTAACCCTTCTTCCTTCCTTCTGTGGCACTCTTATTGAGGTCATCTGATCCATCTGTTACCAGTCTGATCTATCTGTTACCAGTCAACTCATGTCAGATCTGTGATTTCTTTGAGCACGGGAGGAAGGAGACTGTGAGAGAGGTCCTGTCCTGACCCCTGAGTGGACGTCCTGAACTGCTTCTGTGGTGCGAGCAGTCAGCGCCCGCTGACCATGTTTTTGTTGCTTCTAGGACGACAGACGGGCCACTCAGGACTCCCTGCCTCAGCGCACTCTCATCGAACTGGACCCAGCCGGGCCCAGGTACTGTACCACCCGCCTCCTCCCAGACACACCTATCCTCCCTCTTTCTTCTCCCCCTCCTTCTCTCCTCTCCTCTGCACTCCTCCTCCTCTCCCCCTCTCTCCTCCTCTCCCCTCCTCTCCTTCTTTCCTCTCCTCCTCTCCTCTCCTCTCCTCTCCTCTTGTCCCGTCCCATCTTGTTCTCCTCCTCTGTTCTGCCCCCTGTCTGTTCAGTCGGGGAGTGTCATGCCCTCGTGTGTTAGTCCAGCGCTTCTCAAACTGTGAGGTACTGCAGGTGGTCCGTGTAAAAAGCTAAATAAAACCCACTTTTTATTATCAAGGATTTTCGCGGACCTCATATGTGCAAACTGTAAAAAAAAAAATATATATTTAAAGTACATATATAAACGTAGTGTTAAAACGCAGATATTTTTTAGAGTTAATTACAGACAATCAAAAGTAAATTGTAGCCTACTCATCACTCATCACCATTTACTCGTGTCCGTGCACAATCCATGTTTGTGGTTTCAACAAGTGAAGAGAGTCGGTTGGCCCTTGTGCGTGACGTCAGTTTTAAACCGACTCTCACCATGCACTTATTGAAACCACAAACATGGATCGGTGGCTAGCAGGTTCTCTGAAGAGAAAAGAGATTACCATTAATAGAGGAGGACTTTCTCTTTTGTAAATCTTTGCCGACACGCACAACTGCAGAGGCGCTTTTTGACATGTTGAACAGTTTCATAACGGAACATGGGATTTATTGGTCAAAGTGTGTGGGCATTAGCACAGACGGGGCAGCAGCCATGTTAGGCCAACACAGTGGGCTTGTTAAACGTGTACAAACAGTGGCTCCACAAGCTGAATCAATCCATTGCAGCATCCACAGGGAGGCTCTCGCAGCCAAAAACATGCCTCCTGATCTCACTGTTCTGGAACAGAACTGTTCTGGATGAAACGGTACGAACAGTCAATTTTATCAAGGCCCATCCACTGAATGTCCAGGTTGTTTGACGTTTTATGCGATGAGATGGGCAGTGATCACCGGCAATTACTTCTGCACACCAAGGTCCGGTGGCTATCGAGAGGAAAGGTGGTTGCGCAGCTCTATGAGTTGCGCGATGAAGTGAGAAGGTTTTTTACTTGACTGAAAATTTTAACTTTCAGATCGTTTCAGCGATGCCCAGTGGCTTGCCAAGTTAGCATACCTGGCAGATATTTTTGAGCATTTGAATGGACTCAATCGGAGTCTTTAATGGAAGTCAGTGACACTTTTTCTTGTGCAAGACAAAGTTGAAGCTCCTATCAAGAAGATGGAGATGTGGGCCCGGCACCTGGAGCAGTGTGACTATGACTCATTTGCAAACCTATCTGATTTTTTGACACCGTGGAAATGCAGCTTCCAAATAATGTGAAAAATTATGTCAGGGAGCACTTGTACAGTTCGAAAACACAGCTACGGATGTACTTCCCTATCCCTGACACAACTGCGAACTGGATCAGAAATCCATTTGCTACCCTGGACGATGACATCCTCGCAAGCCTTACGTCCAGAGAGCAAGACAGCCTTGTTGAACTGTGCTGTGACAGGGCTTTAAAAAATTATTTTTCTCAGAGATGCCTGCCTGCCTTTTGGCTAAAAGCTGCTTCAGAATACCCAGAGTTGTCCGACAAGGCCTTGATGGCAATGGCCTCCCAACTCCGACAGCAGGATAGGGTTTGAGGACATGGGGGTTCAATGTTTTTCTCCTATAGTCTACGAATGAAGCATCATTAAATTTCACATTCTTTAATTTAAATGCTCTGTTGTAAAGCACTTTGAGCTGAATTTATCTGTATGAAAGGTGCTATACAAATAACGTTTAATTGTTATTATTACCTTGTTCTCAAACACATGTTTTCTCCATCTGGATGTAATTTAATTATTACGAACACCTATATCTAGGCCTACAGTAGCCTATCTATCTCGGTAACTGACGTCGGGTCAAGACGTGGTGGCTGTTAAGTCAAATGCGTAAAATAACAGTATTGTAAATATATTTGTTAGTAAAGATGTGGTGAACGTGAGGGTTTTGCGTTTTGTTTCTGGAACGCATTCAACTGGTAGGCTTCTCGTAAACCCCGGAAGTAAATTTGAAGACGGGGCACCAGCTAATTCTGCCAAGTCTGAGCGCAGTAGGCTATATGGCTTCAGCACGATACAAAGAAAAAATAAGCTTGATCGGAGGTGTGGATCCATACAAAATTGACAGTCGCCATGAGTAAAGATCACTCATTGCCAATCATATCCGGACATTAACTATCTTGTGCATAGCCTACATAGCGGCAGGTTTGACAGTGAGTGCGTTCACATGCACACTATACGGCGATCAACCGATAATTGTAATAATGCGATTATTGAAATGGTCTTGTGAACGCCTTTATCTGATTTCCAAAATCGGAGTAGGGTCTTAACACTAGAACCGCCAAAGACGTCCATTGGACGATTGTGGGTTTTCATTTGCACGTAACTATATTTTAATAAAACATTGAAGTCCGCCTGTCAATGACTTTCCCTAAAATTGTGTTCTGTTGCCTATTGTTAAATTATAAATTAAAAAAACATACACAATATTTTGTTATTTGAATGATCTTGAATATATATATATATATATATATATATTCAAGATCATTCAAATAACAAAATATCGTGTATGTTTTTATTTATTTATACCGGCCGCCAGCCGTTCAATGAACGGCTATAGGGAATGCGCAGTTTTGCGCTGGCTACAGCCTATTATATGCACAGTTTCGCGCTATATAGGCTATTATAAATAAGTATTATTCATTGGGGGAGCTTGGACACGCTGGGGACTGGTGGAGAGACGCAGAGCCTCCCCAGACGCGACATCCTCCAGTTGGCTGAAGAGATGGACTACTGTTTTATTTGGATCCTTGGCCAAAATACTGTTCTTGTAGCTGTTTCATCGATTCTTCTCCTTGTGTGAAGTGTAGGCTTTATTCTTGTTAAAGTGCGGCCTAGGCTTTATTCAAAAAAATATGAGAAAGGCGTCATAGGCCTACAGACACACAAATCATATGTTGCTCTTAGTAACATTAAAAACAATGCAAATGCAAATCATGCAAAGTTGAAGGCCGCGACTTCATCAGTAAGGCTAGTGTTGGCATGATCTATAGATGCTCAGGTCATAATGTCCGTTGAAAATAATTCCCTCATAAGCACAATTTGAATTGTATTAAAATAGGCTAAACATTTTTTTACAAAAATTAAGCCTAGGCTATAATCTGCGATGAACAAAACAGCCACAATGTAGCCTGCTTATAGCGAGCGAGAAGGCAGTATAAAGTGTATAGCCTAACCATAATGTAATATATCTAGACTACATGCATTGTGGTATTTCTTTATATAGCCCAGCCTGCCTATCAATTGTTTCTCAATAAACAGTTATGTCATCCTCTAAGTAGGCTAATAGACCGGCAGCTCTAAATGCCTTCCCAATCAATGAGACGTGGTTGTAAAAATTGTTTTATTGATGAAGAGGGTAAAACTGAAAAACATAAAGAGTCATTGCATTTATCGATGCAGTCCGTTCAAATAGGCATCAAAACATAAAGTAGGCCCATTTAAAATGACCAATTACATCTTCAAATCCATTCTAATCTTGGCCTTTGATAGGGTTTTTTCCCCACCCTACTGCCAATTATGTCCGGACATTAACTATCTTGTGCATACAGAGCACAAACAATGAAACAATGAAACGAATAGATTTCCTCCCTGTCTGTCTGTGGCATTCGCTACCAGCAAACACTGAAAATACAGGTCCTCAATTTATTTAGATTAGACTAGCCTATCCAACTGGACCACTCCAATGAATGTTGAACGTAGCCTACTTTTATTCTTTAGGTTTTACAGAATAGGCCTACATGTCCACACATGCATGCGCCATCTGACTAGCTTGCCACTCGCCAGCGAACCTGGACTAGACTATTGTAACCCCCCCTACAAATTCTTTTATATTCAAATAAACTGGATGGACCGGTTTCCTAGCCCCGGATCGTGGGGAGGGAGGTTGCCTACGTTAGCGGGTGCTTTGCCATGACCGGCCATTCCACAGGTGTTGGATTGAATTCGCTAGTTTGATTGATAGATGGATGGATTTAACGTCCAAAGTATTGTGCAAGTATTGTATAGGCCCATCTGTAAGAGATGAATGGTTGTAACCATGAACTCAGCCAGAGGTAGGCCCTACTGTAGATTATCAGCATTATCACCAGTCTCAATTGATGCTTTCCTCTAGGCTACGTGTTGCCATTCATTTAAACCACCATTTCATGTAGACTACTTCTGTTGCTGCATTTTTACATTTATGCTTTCATGATTTTAGAGCGCAATCAACATTTTCCACGATTCCAATAAGTCCATCCATTCATCCAACATTGTGCTGAGCGCAGCGCAGGCTGGTAGCCTACTGTCAAGGATCACGACTGATGCACTCCCTTAACACGTCTCGCAACTCCCCAGACCATCAAGAGAATTTCAATATGAAAGAACTTTAAGTGGGGTATTCCAGGAGGTAGCCTAATGTACCAAGTCGTCGGTCTTCATGACGCACTGTTATGCTTGTTTGCTGTGTAGATCCAGTCATAGAAGCGGGCATCTCGTCCGGCGATTTGAAACAGCTGGTCAATTCACCCCAACAAGAATAGCCAAGCGAAGGACACAAATTAAAACACAAACGTTACTGCTGGTCTTGAAAGAACTGTGTTAGCCTAGTTCCATTTGAATTAGGGAATAGGGAGTGAGTGAACCATTTCAAACACAATTCTAGTCAGCCCCGTTAGCTAGCTTACTCGTCCTGATGCCATGTTCCATATGAGAACACTCTGCTAGCTAGCTAGTTAGCCGACTGTATTAAACCTCTACTTGTCCCGATACCTTGTTCCATATGAGTTAACAGATACAGACCCGACGACATTTACAGAGATAGATACAGAGATAGATAGATAGGCTTTGTTTGTAATAAATAAAATTACAACCAGACAGAGAACAAGGAGTTTGAGTTCATAGTTGTTAGCTAACTGGTACAGTTAGCTAGCTAGCTGACCCCTGACGTCTGTCCCCTGTGTCACGTGTTGTTTGTTTACGTTGCAGTCTAGCTTACAATAGCTTCTCACGCCGTTGACTACCATTCCACATTTTTTCTGATTTAAGGTCCCATGACGGTTTTGTCTTCCTGCTTCTGCCTAAGCACTCCACAATACCACAATACAACGGTGTCATGTTTTAACCGAAGGATAAGTGAAGAAGACGGTAGCTATCAGTGGCTAAAGCAGTTAGCTAATGTTAAGATCATTCCTATAGCTGCTTTGCTGCTAATGCGAGTTTGTCTCCGTTCCTGCCCGAGAAATAGAAGTTTAGCATCAAAATAGCTACAGGAATCATCGTTGTAAAGTTAGCTATCTTCTTTTTAGCCACCGACAGCTACCAAATATTATGGAAGCTGCTGTCGTGAGCTAACTTGCTATCACGGTCTTATCGGGCAGCTTCACAGCCTGCTATTAGCAGACAGCACTAAAGTTGACAAAATCACTCTTGCACATCATGAGATTTCCAACCATTTATATGGGATTTATCATTCAACCAAACATGGAACCTGAATACTACCTGATATTTCAACCTGCTGCCATCAGTGATCGGCGCATCTGCTTGTTTGCGTCATGAATATCCTATGTAATGACATTCCATGTAGTGTCCCAAAACTGTTAAATCATTCCCTTTGTAGTTCACTATGAGTAGCACTACATAGGGAATAGGGAGTGAGTGAACCATTTCAAACACATCTCTGGTCTGCTCCGTTAGCTAGCTTACTCGTCCTGATGGCTATGTTCCATATGAGAACACTGCTACCCAGCTAGCTAGCTAGTTAGCCTACTGTATTAAACCTCTACATGTCCCGATACCTTGTTCCATATGAGTTAACAGATATAGACCCGACGACAGTTACAGAGATAGATACTATATATAGATAGGCTTTGTTCGTAATAATTAAATTACAACCAGACAGAGAACAAGGAGTTTGAGTTCATAGTTGTTAGCTAACTGGTACAGTAGTTAGCTAGCTAGCTGACCCCTGACGTCTGTCCCCTGTGTCACGTGTTGTTTGTTTACGTTGCAGTCTAGCTTACAATTGCTTCTCACGCCGTTCACTACCATTCCACATTTTTTCTGATTTAAGGTCCCATGACGTTTTTGTCTTTCTGCTTCTGCCTAAGCACTCCACAATACCACAATACAACAGTGTCATGTTTTACCGAAGGATAAGTGAAGAAGACGGTAGCCATCAGTGGCTAAAGCAGTTGGCTAATGTTAAGATCATTCCTGTAGCTGCTTTGCTGCTAATGCGAGTTCGTCTCCGTCAGTGGCGGCTGGTGACTCAAAAAACTGAGGAGGACAGGAGGAAGAGAGGCGAACCGCCCATGGGCGCCGGGGGGCACTTTCCCTCAGTCAGTTATTTGAAATATCAGCTTTAAAGTGGATTTACAGTCAATTGTGAACCATTTCAAACACATCTCTGGTCAGCTCCGTTAGCCATCTTACTCGTCCTGATGCCATGTTCCATATGAGAACACTCAGTTAGCCTACTGTATTAAACCTCTACTTGTCCCGACACATGAGTTAACAGATATAGACCCGGCGACAGTTACAGAGATAGATACTATAGATAGATAGGCTTTGTTCGTAATAATTAAATTACAACCAGACCAGACAATCCAGAACTAGGAGTTTGAGAATAAGGTAGGCTCATCTAATGTGCGAGATGAGCTACAGCAATGGGTCAATGAGTAGCCTAGTATTACTGCACCCTCTATGGGCATGCGAGCGGTGGTGCGGAATGCCGTCAAGCGTCTGTTAGAATACCGCAGGTCAAGTTACATTCTTATGTTCTCACATCTGTACAGTACCAGTCAAAAGTTTAGACAAACCTCATTCAATTGAGTGAGTTGATGTGTCCAAACCTTTGACTGGCACTGCTTCTAATTGACACAAGACAAACCCAAGCTTGTGGTTGAGTGTGGGTTGGTTTTGGGCCGGAGCCTGGCTGACGCCCCCTCTCTTTGGGCAGGTACGTGGTTCTGTTCAACCCGCTGGAGCAGGAGAGGCTGTGCCTGGTCACGGCGCTGGTCAACACGCCGCGCGTGCGTCTGCTCAGCCAGGACGGACAGACGCTCCCCGTCCAGCTCAGCGCCCTCTGGGGCTCCGCCACGCAGATGAGCGCCGAGGTCTTCCAGGTGTGTGTGCGTGCGTGCGTGCGTGCGTGCGTCATGACAACTAAAATTAAAGAACCATACAGTCAGTACTTGCGATTCTGCTTCTAACTACATGACTGACCATGTATCCAGGCATCTGTGTGTTGTGTGCGTGTGCGTGCGTGTGCCTGTGTGTGCGCGCATATCCAGTACTCCATGCTCCCCTGTCCTGTGTGTGCGTCCTCAGGTGTCCTTCCTGGCGCGCGTGCCCGCCCTGGGCCTGGCCGTGTTCCACCTTTACGACGCGGCCGACTCGCCCCTGACGCTGCCCTCCGACACCCTGCTGAGGCTGGGGGCCCGGGCCCAGACCCCCCCGCGTGCCCCAGACCCCCTGCCGCTGCGCTCGCTGCCCGCCGACGACCAGCCCTTCTACATCACCAGCCAGGCCCTCACCCTGGGCTTCTCCGGCCCCACGGGCCTGCTGGAGGTAACACCCCCCTCCCCACGGGCCTGCTGGAGGTAACACCCCCCCCCCCCCCCCCCCCCCACCGACTGCTCTGGCCCGGCTTCGATCCAAAGGAAGAGAGGCTGTGTTTACAACACGGGAGAGTGACTAACTGACTGACATGATGGGGCTGGATACTTCAGCACTGACCTTTCTATTCTCCCTCTTCCATCCCCTCATTCTATTTTTCTCTCTCTTTCATCTCTCTCTCTCTCTCTCTCTCTCTCTCTCTCCAGAGTATCAGGTATAAAGATGATCCTCAGGAGATGAAGGTTCAGATCCAGTTTGTGACCTACGGCACCCGGCCGTCCAAGGACAAGAGTGGGGCCTACCTCTTCCTGCCTGACGGCAGAGCTAAGGTGAGCACTCCTCTACAGACAGACAGGCTGTCCCCCTCCTCTACAGACAGACAGACAGACAGACAGGCTCTCCCCCTCCTCTACAGACAGACAGACAGACAGGCTCTCCCCCTCTACAGACAGACAGGCTGTCCCCCTCCTCTACAGCCAGACAGACAGACAGGCTCTCCCCCTCCTCTACAGCCATACAGACAGACAGACAGGCTGTCCCCCTCTTCTACAGCCAGACAGACAGACAGACAGGCTCTCACCCTCCTCTACAGACAGACAGACAGGATCCCTCCCCCTCCTCCGGTCAGACAGATGGGGAACATCTTGGAAAATATCTATTGAAGCAACAAGTCCTGCATGTGGATTATCTCTTAAACAAAGGCCGTGCCCGTGGGGGGAGTCCTGAGGTCAGTAGGACTATAGCTGTTCCAGTAAGACAGTAGCCTGGTGGAACCATCCTGATCTCGCCAGTCACACTGTTTCTATCAGTCTGGACACTCTCCATAGAGATCCGTCTGCACCAGATCCCAAAACAATCTAGCCAATCAGTGTTCTAAGAGGAAATCCAAACAGGAGCAGTTGAAGGTAGCGCGTGGTAGATGATGATAGACAGATGGTTGATCCAATCACCTGCCAGGTGTTTTTGAAAGTGCCCGCCCCTTTTCCTGACAGCGTCCGACGGAGATGAAGCAAACCTGTCCGGTTTAGCAACTCTGTCTGCCTCTGCTTCTCTGTCGTTCTGTGCGTGCGTGTGCGTGTGTGCGTGCGTGTGTGCGTGCGTGTGTGCGTGCGTGTGTGCGCGCGTGTGTGTGCGCGTGTGTGTGCGCGTGTGTGTGTGTGTGTGCGTGTGCGCAGCCCTACCACCAGAAGGAGCCCCCTGTGGTGCGCGTGGTGGAGGGCCCCCTGTTCTCCGAGGTGGTGGCTCATTACCAGCACTTTGAGCAGACCGTCCGCATACACAACGTGCCAGGTATGACACACACACCTAGGGATGTAACGATAACCGGTATAATGATAAACCGTGATTTACATTTGATTACATTTATCATGATAACCATGTTTTAAAGCCTCGCTTTTGAAAAACTCACTGCAAATACTGTACAGCATCAACCAAAGCTAGCGACAGTCTGAAAGACGCATTATTTTAATGTTTATGCAAAAAAAGTGCTGCTAATTTGATTTGTGGTTTTTCAGCATGTTTTACAATACCGTGATCATTTTGGTCACTATAATCATGCTATGATATTTTCACACCGTTACATCTCTACACACACCCAACACACACGTGCGCGCGCACACACACACACACCACTCACTCACTCACTCACTCACTCACTCACTCACTCACTCACTCCCTCACTCACTAGGTTGTGTAGTAAGGGAAATGTACGTGTAATGTATATCCCAGTCATTTATTTAATTGTACTGTCAGTATCAGCTGTTATTAAAAGCCTTCTCTTGTATTGGGGGGGAGGGAGAGGGGCGCCAGTATCAAGTATTCTTGTTGACGTGAGAAAGAACAAAGTTCACAGTGCGTTTCCTGTTATCCTCCTTCTCAATGCTGAAACAACACATTGTTCGCAGGTGGGAGGATTTTCTAATGTCAGTGTGACCCCTGGCCACAAAAGAGCCATCATGTGGAAAACTGTTTGTCTATCTTGCATGGCCTTGTTTGTCCCCACGGGGAGGGGTGGTGCTGGGGGGGTGGAGCTCTGTGTCCAGAGATATTGGGCGTTCCCTCTCACACGGGTAGAGAGAGACACTCTGCTCGTCCCACGGGGTCCTAGTGCACTATTTGTTTTACCAGGTATATTTTAATAAATCATTACTATTCTAAAGTGTCTCGAGGATGTGCAGAATACATTTTTCCACCACAATACACGCACACTCACTCACTCACTAAGGTAGAGTATGTACAAACACACCACACACACACTCACACTCAGTCACTCACTAAGGTATACACACACACACTCACTAAGCTATGTACACACACACACTCATTCACTCACTCAAAGGTATGTACACACACACACGCTTTTCTACTCAAGCTCTCTATTCTCTCCTTCCCTCCTCCAGGAGTGGACGGCCTCTCTGTGGACATCACCACCGTGGTGGACATCAGGGACCAGGCCAACAAGGAGCTGGCCATGCGTCTGGTCACCGACATCCAGAGCCAGGACACCTTCTACACCGACCTCAACGGCTTCCAGATGCTGCCCCGGCGCCGCTTCCTCAAGCTGCCCCTGCAGGCCAACTTCTACCCCATGCCCACGCAGGCCTTCATCCAGGATGGGCAGCACCGGCTCACCCTGCACAGCGCCCAGGCTCTGGGTGTCACCAGCCTGGACAGCGGTGAGAGAGGCTGCAGACCGCCACTCTCAGCTAGAGCACTCTCATTCACATCTCCTCGCTTAAAGTGCAGGGAAACAATCCCTGCGTTGCAGAGCCAATCCAAAGTCTTAAAGCTCTTTTTCAGGTTTGAACCAATCCTAAGCAGTAGGCGTGGTCTAGTTACTGGCCGTTCTTGCCGGCGTTCTAGCGACTGTTTAAACGTAGAAAACTAGAGGTTGGCTTCCGGTGACGTCACCAACACGATGGCAGCATAAAAGATCACTCTCCCGACTTTAGAGTTTTATGCCCTAAAACTCGAATAATAATATATGAACGACTAAGGGCAGGGCAGCAAAATACTAGGCGCAAGCAGAAGAAACCTACGGTACACAAAAAATCAGAGGGAGAAGAGGGGCGAAAGCGGGCTAACTCCTTAGCTAGTGGTATCCGCCATGATGAGTGTTCAAGGCAAGGGGCTCGACGAGGATGTTAACAAAATGATTCTTGGAGAGCTATGTGATTTTTGGAGGGATAGCACAGAACAACTCAAAGATATCAAAAAAGACATCACTGGGATTCCAGTTACAATCATCAAGCCCCCGGAGACGCTGATGGAACAAGTCCGCAAGCTCAACTGGCGAACCGTCGACAGACCAAGAGGACGAGAACGCACAAGAATGAAACCCGGCTATGAAGAGAAGCTGCTCGCGTACAAACACCCCAATCCTGGGGATTGAGTCCATAGCCCAATGACTAACTGCACAAGATTAGAGAGTAAATAATGGACCTTTACGTGTTCTGTTGGTTACACAGTTAACGGCTCTTTTTGATAACATTATCCCTTAGCTACTGAAGTCACCTTGTCACGTATATGCTACAATATGCAAGGATTCTATTAGTAGGGGTCGAACCAGGTTCTTAATATTGTAAATGACTTTTGCCTAGCCTACATGAAACTCAAGTCGGGACCGAGCTGCCATACTTACACATGCGCGAGAGTATACTTGTGAATGTTGTCAGTATAGGGGGCCCTCTACCCATAAGGTGTGGAGGCTCTCCTCCAGAGCCCTGCTACCAGGGCTCATACGAGGTCGCTAAAAAGACCTCAATATTTAAGCATGTAACGGTAACCGCGGTATTACGGTAACCGCAGTATTTTTTGGTCACGCGGTAACCTTGGGACTAGCTCGGTAAAACCGTAGGCTAAACTCACTGTTCTGGACTGGTCAGATGTCTTAGTTATATCAAGCTAACTATTGGCATCGGTGTGCTTATCGGTGTCATATTTATTCAGTTTGAGTAATTTATGATCGAGCTAGCTAACCACCTTTAGCTCAATTGGCTCAGTTGCTGCTTAGCGATGAGAGTCCCAGCCCAGCTGATAACCCTCCGTTGCGGGTTGGGCGGGATGCAACGGCCGGCTAGGATCCTGCCTCTCATAGCTAACCAGCAACTGGTCACGTAGGGTGCATGTTCAATCCTTACGTAGCTTTCCGTTGCCCTGGAGGTCCACCCATCTGTGAGCGCAACAGAGGATGCCTGGGATAATTCACTGACAACCTTTGCCTTTTCCTGCTCATAAAGATTTGGCATGATCTTCTCAGCAAAGTGGGTGCACGACGGGATCTCGTAACGTGGCTCAAGCACATCCAGCATATGTTCAAACCCCTCATTTTGCACTACGGAATATCTGCAGCTATAAACACCCCAATAATACCTTTTGTAATATCTTTAGCCCGGTTGGATTCTTTAGCTAAGCATTAGCTAATGCTGTGGTGATGAGCGGTTGTTGAGCAGGAGGTTTTTCAAGCTCTTCAGCTCCTCCGCTAGCCATGTCTAACACTGGCAGCGCCTAACTAATGTGGATTGAACATGCGCCCCACGTGACCACGTCGCCTACATCCCCCCCCCCCTCTTGTCCTCCTTTCTTTCCATTCTCTCCTTCCTCATCTCTTGTCGTTTTTTTATTTTATTATTATTAGTGTGAATGCTTTAGAGCATTCACACTATTGTTATCCAGTTTTTTTATTAGGTGGGCTAGCTTGTAGAAGCTAGCCCAACTTGTGATATTCCCACTATTTCTTTCTTTCTTTCTTTCTTTCTTTCTTTCTTTCTTTCTTTCTTTCTTTCTTTCTTTCTTTCTTTCTTTCTTTCTTTCTTTCTTTCTTTCTTTCTTTCTTTCTTTCTTTCTTTCTTTCTTTCTTTCTTTCTTTCTTTCTTTCTTTCTTTCTTTCTTTCTTTCTTTCTTTCTTTCTTTCTTTCTTTCTTTCTTTCTTTCTTTCTTTCTTTCTTTCTTTCTTTCTTATTAGGAGGGCTAGCTTGCAGAAGCTAGCCCAACTTGTGATATTCCCACTATTTCTTTCTTTCTTTCTTTCTTTCTTATTAGGAGGGCTAGCTTGCAGAAGCTAGCCCAACTTGTGATATTCCCACTATTTCTTTATTTCTTTCTTTCTTTCTTTCTTTCTTTCTTTCTTTCTTTCTTTTTTTCTTTTTTTCTTTCTTTCTTTCTTTCTTTCTTTCTTTCTTATTAGGAGGGCTAGCTTGCAGAAGCTAGCCCAACTTGTGATATTCCCACTATTTCTTTCTTTCTTTCTTTCTTTCTTTCTTTCTTTCTTTCTTTCTTTCTTTCTTTCTTTCTTTCTTTCTTTCTTTCTTTCTTTCTTTCTTTCTTTCTTATTAGGAGGGCTAGCTTGCAGAAGCTAGCCCAACTTGTGATATTCCCACTATTTCTTTCTTTCTTTCTTTATTAGGTGGGCTAGCTTGCAGAAGCTAGCCCAACCAGTTTTAACAGCTCATACACATATTATACATACCCATAACTGTGCTGATTCGGACAATGTAAGTATCTAAGCCATGTGACTTATAGTTTTCGCTGTATGACGATTTGTTCGGCAACTGCGCTCTCCATTGAAACGTATGGGCCCACACTCTACCTTTTGAGCTTCTAATTTTGCATTTTTACCCTTTTTCTAACTCGTCGCCATGCCTAAAGTTTTTAAGCTACATGGACATATCATAGCCTAAAATGTTCCGCATTCTCTCAGGATTCCTACGATGTCAATATCTAGGCTGTGACCTTTATACTTTTTGAGAGAGAGCTGTCTGAAGCCGGCATGCCTTTCCATTGAAGTGAATGAGAGGATGCTCAGTGTCAGTTGAGATTTTAATTTGGGGACACGCGCAGGCTCTCTGTACAGGCACCCTTTTATGACTACTGTGGTAGCATTCATATTCCTTCCATCCTTCCTTCCTTCCATCCTTCCTTTCTTCCATCCATCCTTCCTAGCTTCCTTCCTACCTTCATTCCTTCCTAGCTTCCTTCCTACCTTCCTTATATTCAAAGAAATATTTAGAATTACACTTTTTCAGGCTGTAAACTCATATTACAGTAGGACCCCACTTATCCGAACCCAACAGGACCGAAGGTCGTTCGTATCTCTGAAATGTCCGGATGACTGAAACATATGTTAAAATGCACCAAATTCAATAAGTGGTATACTTGTTTCATATAGACTCATAATAGACCGATATATACCCTTAATTACTTGTGAAAATGCATCAAAATTGCAATCAAATGGACAACTAAACTCATACAGCCTAGCCTTTAATAGGCCTACAGTAGCCTAGAATAAAATAAACAAATTTCCACTTGAGTGCATGCTTTGATCAAATACTTTATTCTCAAATGAGGCCTACGCTGCATCGATAGGCTACTGTATTCGCAGAACAAAATGGTATAGCCTAAAAACAACCCAACATTAGAACAATTAGAGCAAATTATAATAAATAAATAAATGAAATGACAGACAAGTTGTCGTGTCTTAGGCTATTGCAGCCTAACAACCGATATAGGCTACCGTGGCCTAGGCTGTAGGCTATTATTTAACAAATACAGTAGGCCTAGTAGGCTAATCTACATGCTTACAACACGTCTGTGTTCCTGAAGTCCATTAACTGAGAACGAAAAATTACTCGATACTCCTCTGCTTCAGGTTGCTGACGCGCTTTCTGGCTACCAAGGAATGCAGCTCTTGCACAGCAGACTGCGTTTTGCGCTCGACATTAAAGTAACAAAGAAATTAAATGTGACAGTAGGCTACAGCCTACAGGCAACATGTAGGTCTACATACAGTTCTGTTTTTATTCACAGTAGAATACAGTACGTGTTTATTATGACAGATTTAAATGCAAGTAGGCTTACAGTACTGTAATGAAAATCCCACCAGTAACCAGATAGCAGGCTCAAAAAAAGTTTTTTAAGCCTGCCCGGTAGACCGGGAGGTTCGGATCTCTGAAGTTCGGATGAGTGGGGTCCTACTGTAATACCTTTTCTACTCTTTCAGCTATTGAACAATAAAACTGAGTTATGATGAGTGGTCTAATCTATTTTTGAGTGTAGTACTAGCAGTCCTCAGAGTTGGCTGTAGACACACGGTCTCCAATGAGGGGTGCATGGGGAAGGCCTGGCAATCACTGACCTGCCCCCCACAACCTCTGACCTGAGGGGGTGGAGTCTCGCCACTATCCACGCCACGGTCCCCACATCTCTGACCGTGAGTTGGCTAAAGACACAGTTTTCACGGTTGCGTGCATGTGGGTGGCCCGGTTAGCAGTACACTGTCCTCGACCGGCTCTGACCCGAGGGGGAGGAGTCTCGTCACCACGCCACTATCCACGCCACTGTCCACACATCTCAGCCCCAGAGTGAGCTACAGACACACGGTCTTCACCAGTGGGTGCAAGGAGATTGCCCAGATGTCACTGCACTGCCCGCGACCTGCTCTGACCCGAGTGGGCGGAGTCTCGCCATCACGCCACTACCATGCCACGGACCTCACAACACAGCCTCTGAAGTGGCTAGAGACACACGGTCTTCACTGGTGAAGGCAGGAGGGTAACCCGGTGCGGCCTACACTGTCCACGACCGGCTCTGACCCGAGGGGGCGGAGTCTCGCCACCACACCACTATCCACGCCACAGACACCACAACTAAGAGACTGAGTGAGCTACAGACATATGGTCTTCACTGGTGGGTGCAGGGAGATTGCCCGGACGTCACTGCACTGCCCCCGACCTGCTCTGACCCGAGGGGGTGGAGTCTCGCCATCACGCCACTACCACGCCACAGACCTCACAACACAGCCTCTGAGGTGGCTAGAGACACGGTCTTCACTGGTGAAGGCAGGTAGGTAACCCGGTGCGGCCTACACTGTCCACGACCGGCACTGACCCGAGAGGGCGGAGTCTCGACACCACGCCACTATCCACGCCACAGACACCACAACTAAGACTAAGCTGTGTGACAATTAGCTGTCTGAGCTACAGACACACGGTTTTCACTGGTGGGTGCAGGGAGATTACCCGGAGTTCACTGCACTGCCCGCGACCTGCTCCGAGGGGGCGGAGTCTCGCCACCACACCACGTACCTCACAACACCGCCTCTGAGGCGGCTAGAGACGTGCGGTCTTCACTGGTGAAGGCAGGTGGGTAGCCCGGTGCGGCCTACACTGTCCACGACTCGCTCTGACCGAAGGGGGCGGAGTCTCACCACCACGCCACTATCCACACCACAGACCACACAACTCAGCCCCTGAGTGAGCTAGAGACACACGGTCTTCACCAGTGGGTGCAAGAAGATGGCCTGAAGGTCAATGCACTGCCACCGACCAGCGCTGACCCAAGGGGGCGGAGTCTTTTCACCACGCCACCATCTACGCCATGGACCACAGAACTCAGCCCATGTTGGCTAGAGACGCACGGTCTTCACCGTTGGGTGCATAGAGATTGCCCAGAGGTCACTGTAATGTCCCCAAAGGCTTCCAAGCTTTAAGCTATACATTCCATCATTTATTCCATCTTTCAGCTTTGACAGTATTACTCTATTGCTCATTTTTCAAGCTAAGGCTTAAACTACTCAGGTTTAAAAGCATTCAAGTTCTTGGCTTCTTTAGGTAATGCAGTTCCAGTTCTGCCAGTTTCACATTTCAGCTAAGCTTCCAGGTTTTCAAGCTTACAAGCTTTTTAGCAATGCATTCCATCATTTATTCAATGTTTCAGCTTTGACAGTATTAGTGAAGTGTATCTTCCAGATTTTGTAGCAATGTATTTAAGTTCTTAGCTTCTTTAGGCAATGCAGTTCAGCTTCCAATTCTGCCCATTTCACAGTTCAGCTAAGCTTCAAGGTTTTTCAGCTTCCAGGATTTTCAGCCGTCCAGGTGTGATGCATTTAACATTTCAGATTTTTCACATTCATGCATTTTCAGCAATGCTTTTGCTATTCTGTTCAGCTGCTCAGCATTCACACGCATTTTCTGCAGGAAATTTCTGAAGGCAATTTTCTAGTTTTTTTTTTTTTTTTTTAAGACCTGTCACTTCTTTCATCCAGTCTCCTGCCGTAGAAACTCAGCATCAGAGATCAGACCTGGGCACTCTGCTCAGCCTCTTTCCCTCTTCTCACTGTTCAACACACCATCTATACCCACAGACCTCTATCACTGCTCAACACACCATCTATACCCACAGACCTCTATCACTGCTCAACACACCATCTATACCCACAGACCTCCTCTATCACTGCTCAACACCATCTATACCCACAGACCTCCTCTATCACTGCTCAACACGCCGTCTATACCCACAGACCTCTATCACTGCTCAACACGCCGTCTATACCCACAGACCTCTATCACTACTGAATAGTGGTGCAACGGATCATCGTTGATCCGTGATTGTAAGGAAAGCAGAAGCACTTTAAATTAAAAGAAAAAAACTGTACACATCAGAAATGTGTTTAATAAATGCTATGGTGTTTTTTCCAAAGTACAAATCTTCCTCTTTAAATTTTGTGTTTAATACCGTGATATACCGTACCGTGGACCTTGATACCATGATATTACCGTACCGTGAGTTTTTGATACCGTTACATGCTTATCAATATTGGAAGTCTATATGTTCTAAGTTTTTGAAATGCAGTTTTATTTTATTTTATCTTGTTTATGGTTCTAAGCTGTCGTTCATTGCAGCGGAGGGAATGCCGTTATTTTGTCAGCTCACGAGATTGAATTTAAGTAGTCTAACGTTGGGTCAAAATGCAAAACAATATTAAGATAACTACAGACAACCCCAGAGAGGTGTGGCCATATTGATATCCAATAAGATTAATTATGAGCATCTGTCGGAAAACTAGGATAAAGAGGGGCGATATGTAATGATTAGGGGTAAAATAGAGGGTCATTGGTGACACTGATTAATGTATATGTGCCTCCAGGAACAGAATGGCCCTTCTATAGGCGAATGTTTGATTTGATGGCCATGGAGACACAAAAGTATTACAATTTGTGGAGGGGATTTAAATATTAGGTTAAACCCAAAGCTGGACTCGTCAGGAAGTTGCCCCACAATATCTAAGCCTATACATGAGAAAATGAATGCACTAATGAAGGAAATCAGGGTTCAAGATGTGTGGAGAGAATTTAATCCCACTACTCGAGATTACACACACTTCTCTTCACCACATCGGATTTATTCAAGATTGGATTATTTTCTTACCTTTAGTAGGGATAGACATAGGATTGTGAAATGTGAAATAGGAACAATTGACCTCTCGGATCACAGTCCAGTTTATTTGACCCTCAATTTAAATAACAAACCAAGATCTACCCTTTGGAGACTGAACTCGAGCATTCCGGATAGCCATAAAGCACAATTTAAGACAGATTGAAACTTATATAGAACAAAATGAGAATGGTCAGGTGTCGCCATCAGTGCTCTGGGATGCATGCAAGGCTGTAATGAGGGGGGAAATTATTGCTGCCACCTCTCAACTTAAAAAGATAAGGCAGGAGAAGTTGGGTAATTTGCAAGCACAACTAAAACAACTGCAAAGGGACCACAAGGATAGCCCAGACCCAGAGGTGAGACATGAGAAATTTTCAAAATTATTAGCATATAAATTACGGAAACAGCAGGCCGATAGCTCTATTTAAAAGATCCGCAATCCCCAAACTAAAGTGATACAACACGGAATAGGAGACATTCACAGTAGCTTTGTGTTATTTTATAAGAACTTGTATTCTCAGAAACAATTAGACAATGACTCCCAATTTGAACTTGTTCTTAATTCTTTAAATCCAAATTACTGAGCAGCAAAATGCGAAATTAATATCAGAAATAACTGTCAGAGTTAAACATAGCAATTGCCAAGTTGAAGGCTAACAAATCTCCAGGTACTGATGGATTCAACTCTGAATGGTACAAAACCCTTAAAGAGCCACTGACCCCAATATTGTTTGCAGCTTTTAATTGGATACTGATGGAGAGGGAGGTCCCTACATCATGGAGGCGGCTGTAGCTCAGTTGGTAGAGCGGGTCGTTCAATGATCGAAGGGTCAGTGGTTCGAATCCCAGCTCCGACTGTCCACATGTCAAAGTGTCCTTGAGCAAGACACCTAACCCCAAATTGCTCCCAATGAGCAGGTTAGCGCCTTGCATGGCAGCTGCCGCCATTGGTGTGTGAATGGGTGAATGAGAGGCCATTGTAAAGCGCTTTGAGTGCCGCTAAGGTGGAAAAGCGCTATATAAGTGCAGTCCATTTACCATTGACCATGGAGGGAAGCTATTATTTCAGTTATACCAAAGGAAGGTAAGGACAAAACGGAATGTGGGAATTATACACCAATTAGTGTTCTTAATGTAGATTATAAACTCTTCACATCCATCCTAGCTAGAAGAATAGATGGAATCATGCCAGAGATTATTCACATTGATCAGACTGGCTTTATCAGACAGAGGCAGACTCAGGATAATATTAGACGTACATTGCATATTATGAGACGTAGTTAAAAATAATGTTGAATCCATTATTGTGGGACTGCTGATGGAATACATGGAATACATGATGGAATGTATTGCTTAAAAGCTTGGAAGCCTGTCGGGGACAGTACAGTGACCTGTGGGCAATCTCTATGCACCAGACGGTGAAGACCGTTTGTCTCTAGCCCACATGGGCTGAGTTCTGTGGTCCATGGTGTGGATAGTGGCGTGGTGGAAAGACTCTGCCCCCTTGGGTCAGAGCTGGTCAGGGGCATTGCATTGACCTTTGGGCAGTCTCTTTGCACCCACTGGTGAAGACCGTGTGTCTCTAGCCCACTCAAGGGCTGAGTTGTGGTGTCTGGTCAGAGCCGGTAGTGAACAGTGTAGGCCGCGCCGGGCTACCCACCTGCGTTCACCAGTGAAGACCGTGTGTCTCTAGCTGCCCCAGAGGCTGTGTTGTGAGGTCCGTGGCGTGGTACTGGCTGGTGGCGAGACCACCCCCTTGGGTCTGAGCCGGTAGTGAACAGTGTAGGCCGTGCCAGGCTACCTACCTGCCTTCACCAGTGAAGACTGTGTGTCAATATTTAAATATTTCTTTGAATATAAGGAAGGAAGGAAGGAAAGATGGATGGATGGATGGATGCTACCACAGTAGTCATAAAAGGGTGCCTGTACAGAGAGCCTGCGCGTGTCCTCAAATTCAAATCCCAACTGACACTGTGAGCATCCTCTCATTCACTTCAATGGAAAGGCATGCCGGCTTCAGACAGCTCTCTCTCAAGAAGTATAAAGGTCACAGCCTAGATATTGACACCGTAGGAATCCTGAGAAAATGCTGAACATTTTAGGCTATAATATGGCATGGCGACGAGTTAGAAAAAGGGTAAAAATGCAAAATTAGCAGCTCAAAAGGTAGAGTGTGGGCCCATACGTTTCAATGGAGAGTGCAGTTGCCGAACAAATCGTCATACAGCGAAAACTATAAGTCACACGGCTTAGATACTTACATTGTACAAATCAGCACAGTTGTGTGAACGTTTTGATGTATAATATGTGTGTGAGCTTTCAAAACTGTAGGAGTGCCAGCAGTTTACAAAATGTGTGAATATTTTCAAAGCAACTGCTGCCACCACTCTAAAAACATAAAGTTTCTGAACATTCCAAAAGCAGTTTCAAGCAGTTTCAATGGGACAAAAAATTGTTTTAAAAGTTACATTTCTTAAAAACTATAACAAATATAAAAAATATGAATGGATCCGTTCAAGAGCTTAACGTCATGAACATTTTAAAGTTCAAGTTTGAATGAAAATTCTAGCACAAAGTATGAAGAACTAGTTAAGGTCCAAAAAAGCGGGGAGAATAATAATAAGAAAGAAAGAAAGAAAGAAAGAAAGAAAGAAATAGTGGGAATATCACAAGTTGGGCTAGCTTCTGCAAGCTAGCCCACCAAAGAAAGAAAGAAAGAAGGAAAGAAAGAAAGAAAGAAAAAGAAAGAAAGAGAAAAATAGTGGGAATATCACAAGTTGGGCTAGCTTCTGCAAGCTAGCCCACCTAATAAAGAAAGAAAGAAAGAAATAGTGGGAATATCACAAGTTGGGCTAGCTTCTACAAGTATGAAGGAGTTGAAGGCTGAAGGTTTCAAAACTCCCCCATAGACTTCCATTCATTTTTTTTTTTGAAAAAGCAGAATATTTTAAAAAGATTAAAAGTTAAAAACAGATAATAGGCTCAAGAGTTGGGTTCCTCAGGGCATGTCTTCATACGTGACATTGATGCATAATGGGATACTAAAGAGCTTCCAGGCGCTTAAAGAGAACCACAATTTGGAAAGTAAAGATTTTTACAGGTATCTCCAAATACGACACTATTTTGAACACAACATAAGGGACCTCTTGAAGACCGGGGAGAGAAGTGTCCTGAAAGTATTTTTTGATTCTTATAATTCCAAAGCCCTCAGAAGTATTATTTCAAAATTATATAGTGGACTCCAACAGGCTAAATCGGAAGATACATTAAACATAAAGCGGAAATGGGAGAATGAGGGTAACATCACTCTCTCGATAGAGGAGTGGGACAATATCTGTCAAATTCAGTGGAAGACAACGAGCTCCCATACATGGAGGGAGTTTTGTTGGAAAAACACGACCCGTTTCTTTGTGTCTCCTGTACAGAATAAGAGACAGGATTTGGACTCAAGGTGTTGGAGACAATGTGGTGAGGGTAAAGCAGACCATCACCATGTATTTTGGAGTTGCCCCTCCCTTATAACATACTGGTTTGAGGTTCATAGGTGTCTGGAGGCTGTTCTTAAGGTCCAGATCCCACCCAGATTTGAGGTGATTTATCTGGGGCATATTGAGCGGGACATGCCAAATAAGTAATTTAGAATCCTAACAGCTGCCAGTAAAAAAAAACATTAACCAGGAAATGGCTGCAACCCATCACACCCACTTTGGAGGATTGGATGGATGTAATACATGACATCTTTGTAATGGAGAGACTTACCTATAATATAAGACTAGAGTCAAACAAATTTGTTAGAATCTGGGAAAAATGGATTGAGTATGTTTCCCCTATAAGATCAGACTTTGTCTAGTGTAAGAAAATGTATGTGATTAATGACGAAGCACAGGCTCCCTCTTTATTTTATTTTACCTGGTTACCGGGTGATTTCTTATTTTTTATTACTATTGTTATTTCTTTTTCTTCTATTATCAGTCCTCAATGTTATGAGGAGTTGTTTGCTAGAGTGTGAAGGAATTCTAAATTGGTCCAATGGGACCATCTCATCTCTGAAGAGGATATTGCAGTATTAGGATATTATCTACTAAGTTATTGTTACTTGAGGATTGTAAATCAGGAATGACTGTGATGTATAATGATGCCAAATTATTCTGTAATATGCCGTTGACTTTCTTCATTTTTTCCAAATAAAAAGATAATAATATAGCTGCAAGCAGCAATGTGGGGGCCAAGCAGGACATGCGACCAGCGCATAAAAGACAACAAGCGAAACACGTCATAGGAGTCTATTCAAATCGCTACCGCAGTTTTGAAAATCGGGCGTACGGTTCAGAATATACGCACTTCCAACTTTGACAGGTTGGTGGCGCTAGAGACTTTGAGGTGTCGACATAGACTTGGTGACAGGGGTCTCGGGACCGTCCACGATGAGTGTGCCTAATGTGGTTATGATACATCAAAACCTTACTGAGATTTGACCACACTTCCTGTTTGGCGGCTTGGACGCCAAATTCGATTGGCTGTAGCGAGCGAACACCTTCGACAATCGAAAATCCCTCTAGGAGTTTTGTGGACATTAGTCTAAAGAATGTGTACAGCCAGTTTCATGCAGATTGGTGAAAATCCTTAGGAGAAGATACATTTTAAGTGTTTTACACAAAATACAAAATGGCGGGAAATCCAATTGGTGGAAAATGACATCATAGGATGCGATGAACTCGGCATGAGCGAGGGATTCCAACGGTACCTCATTTTTCAAAATCGGTTACACAGGTCAAAAGTTGTGTGCATTAACGCACTTCCAACTTTGACATGGTGGTGGCGCTAGAGGGTTTGAGCTGTCGCAATGCCACTTGCTGCCAGAGGTCATGGGACTGTCCCCGATGAGTGTGCCAAATGTGGCTTTAATACATTAACAATTTTCTGAGATATGACCACACTTCCTGTTTGGCGGCTTGGACACCAAATTTGATTGGCTGTAGCGGGCGAACCCTTTCGAAAATTGAAAATCCCTGAACATCCTATGTGGACATTGGTCTAGAGAATGTGCCTACCGAGTTTCGTGCAGATTGGTCAAAATTTCTAGGAGGAGATACATTTGAAGTGTTTTTCAAAAAATTCAAGATGGCGGAAAATCTATATAACCGGAAGTTATGGGTCCTTGAGGCAAATTTGTTCATCATGAGGAGAGACATATGTCTGCAAAGAGTCATGTCTGTAGGTCAAACGGGGCCTGAGATATGCCTGTTCAAAGTTCGCAACTTCAGTCGGCTGCTATAGCGCCCCCTATTGGCTAATCGATCTGGGTCGTGCTCCATGGACTCAGCACATCATCCTCTACCATCATGCAAATTTTGGTAAAAAGTTACCACTCCGTTCTATAGGCTGCCATTGACTTCAATGGCAGAAGAATAATAATAATACCATCAATTACAATAGGGGCTTCGCACTGCGTGCTTGGCCCCTAATAAAAAAAAATACAAAAATAAAACTAGAGGTTTGGAGGCAGAGATTCCCATCTTATCTCCTTACCTCCTATATCCTCTCTGCCTCTCCCATTTCATCCCGTTGATTTTTATTTTTTTGTTTTTAAGCTCTGAATTCTGAGGAAACGTCTCTTTAAAATGACTCAATTATTTCATAGTTATTTCATAGTTTCACACTTCACAAGAGCTTTTCTTGGCGTATTCAGTTTGGTGCTCGTTGGAGGGAGGATGATTTTCACTGTCGACTTTCACCTCTGAGCATGACATTTTAGCTACACTAGGAATAACTGAGGATAAAACTGTCAGGCAAGCCACTAGCCAGCTAACTGCAGATTAAACTAATGTTAACTGCGCTGTCAACTCTCATGACCTCAGATCGGAGTCTGGCAACACTGCCAACACCAACCCCTCCAAGCAGAGGACATTCCAAGTGCTGCTAGCAGCGGAGAAAGCAGAGAATTTTGACTCTGCGATGTCTCTGAAATAATACTATGAAAAGTATAATTTGCTCAGAGTCTGGAGACAGTTGTGGTTCGGTCCGGATCCGGACCGGAGTCCGGACTCTGAGGATGGATGTGATAGATGTTTACCAACTTAACCTCTCTCTCTCGTGTGTCTCCAGGCCAGTTGGAGGTGATCCTGGACCGCCGGCTGATGCAGGATGATAACCGTGGGCTGGGTCAGGGCCTGAAGGACAACAAGAGGACCGCCAACCGCTTCCGCCTCCTGCTGGAGAGGAGGACCTTTGGCAACAAGGTCAGTCAGAGCAGACGGGAGTCGTGGAGCTACATGGACCCAGTGGTTCATGGAGTAGGATCCTCGAAGCAGATAAAACGCCATGTTAGGTTGTGAACCAAAGGGAGAGATATAGGCTGGTTGATGCATGTAGAGAGGAAACTGTCTCATCAATAACCACTGTCTCTCCATTCTTTGTCATTTCCCCTCCCTTATTTCTGTTTTTGTTAATCCTCGTCTTCAACTCTTCCCTCCTCTCTGTTGGCTTCTCACTGACCCTCAGCATGCTGGTTTCTTTGCCAAACTCTTCTCCAAGTTTCACTCTTTCATGTCGTTCATCTTGAGAGGCGGAGGTGAAGAGGTAACGCTGCCCAGGCAACATTGAGGACGCTAGCTACAGATGTGGGAACATAAGAATGTAACTTGACCCGCGGTATTCTAACAGGCGCTTTACGTCATTCCGCACCACCGCTCGCCTGCCCATAGGGGCGCAGTAATACCACTCATTGACCCATTGCTGGCTCGCACATTAGATTAGCCTACCGTTCTCAAACTCCTTGTTGTCTGTCTGGTTGTAATTTAATTATTACGAACAAAGCCTATCTATTTATAGTTTCTATCTCTGTAACTGTCGCCGGGTCTATATCTGTTAACTGTCGGGACAAGTAGAAGTTTAATACATTAGGCTGAGTGTTCTCATATGGAACATGGCATCAGGACGAGTAAGATGGCTAACGGAGATGACCAGAGATGTGTTTGAAATGGTTCACTCACTCCCTCCCTATTACCATGGATGTATTGAGTGCGACTCATAGTGAACTACATGGGGAATGATTTAACAGTTTTGGGACACATGGAATGTAACTGCGTAAGATATTCATGACTCAAACAAGCAGACGCGCCGATCACTGATGGCAGCAGGTTGAAATATCAGGTAGTAGCCTAGGCTATTCAGGTTCCATGTTTAGTTGAATGATAAATCCCATATAAATGGTTGGAATTCTAATGATGTGCAAGTGTGATTTTGTCAACTTAATGCTGTCTGCTAATAGCAGGCTGTGAAGCTGCACGATGAGACCGTGATAGCACGTTAGCTCACGACAGCAGCTTCCATAATATTAACGGTAGCTGTCGGTGGCTAAAAAGCAGATAGATAACTTTACAACGTTGATTCCTGTAGCTATTTTGATGCTATAAGTTCAACTTCTGTTTCTCGGGCAGGAACGGAGACGAACTCGCATTAGCAGCAAAGCAGCTAGAGGAATGATCGCGCGGTCTCTTTAGCCCTGAGACCATCAGGCAGGCAGCAGGAGGTCGTTGAAGGCTTTATATATTATTATGATATTATGTCTAATAATACATTCGTTGAAAGTAGGCTACACAGGCTGATCTACTATACGGAATTGGACCGAGGAGTGTTCTCATATGGAACTATGCTGCACACGCCCGCCCGCGACAAGAGCTGAATTGTAGTCAGCTTGCCCCGCTGCGCGCAGGACGCGTGCGTCCCCCGCTCCGAGCAGAACGCAGGCGGAATGTCGCTCCCCGTCTGAAACGGCCTTGACTCCTGGAATCCCAAGGTCTTTCATATTGAAATTATCTTGATGGCCTGGGAAGAGACGTGTTAAGGGGGTGCATCAGTCGTGAGCCTTGACAGTAGGCTACCAGCCTGCGCTGCGCTCAGAACAAAGTTGGATGAATGGATGGACTTTTTGGAATCCTGCAAAAATGTTTATTGCGCTCTAAAATCATGAAAGCATAAATGTAAAAATGCAGCAACAGAAGTAGTCTAGATGAGATGGTGGTTTAAATGAATGGCAACACATAAATTCAATGGCCGGTCATGGCAAAGCACCCGCTAACGCAGGCTACTCCCACGATCCAGGGCTAGGAAACCGGTTCCTCCAGTTTATTTGAATATAAAAGAATTTGGGGGGGTGGGGGGTTACAATAGTCTAGTCCAGGTTCGCTGGAGGACCTGTATTTTCAGTGTTTGCTGGTAGCGGACTGCATCGATCAATGCAATGACTCTTCAGTTTTACCCTTTTCATCAATAAAACATCATTTTTACAACCATGTCTCATTGATTGGGAAGGCATTTAGAGCTGCCGGTCTATTAGCCTACATTCGGACTCAGAGGATGACATAACTGTTTATTGAGAAACAATTGGCTATATAAAGAAATACCACAATGCATGTAGTCTAGATATATTACATTATGGTTATACACTTTATGGTAGACTGCCCTCTCGCTCGCTAAGCAGGCTACATTGTGGTTTTGTTCATCGCCTATAGGCTACACATTAGAAAAATGTTTTTTTTTATATAGACCTAGAAGGAATCATTTCCTATTTTAATACAATTCAAATTCTGCTTAGAGGGAATTATTTTCAACGGACATTATGACCTGAGCATAATTAATAATTATCTAAGTTAATATAGGCCTATGAGAACGCAACGCTTTTTACGATAGGCTAGGCCTATACGTCTTGTGATTGTACTGTAGCCTAGGCTACAACTTAAGGCTTGCCCTATTGAATTCATTTTATAGGCTACTCATTATTATCGAATTATCTAGTTGATATATGAATAAAACAATAAGCCGTTTTAATGGCTATGGGCTACTAGTTGTAGCTATATGATGCGCTCTGCTCTTACGCACGGTTGAGGCGGCAGCTCAAATACACAGCCAACTGGAGATGTCGCGTCTGGGGAGGCTCTGCGTCTCTCCACCAGTCCCCAGCGAGTCCAAGCTATTCCCAATGAATAATACTTAGGCCTATTTATAATAGCCTACATAGCGCAAAACTGTTCATATAATAGGCTGTAGCCAGCGCGAAACTGCGCATTCCCTATAGCCGTTCATTGAACAGCTGGCGGCCGGTAGGCTATAAATAAATAAAAACATACACGATATTATGTTATTTGAATGATCTTGAATATATATATTCAAGATCATTCAAATAACAACATATTGTGTATGTTTTTTCATTTATAATTTAACAATAGGGGGTGCAACAGAACACAATTTTAGGGAAAGTCATTGACAGGCGGACTTCAATGTTTTATTAAAATATAGTTATGTGCAAATGAAAACCCACAATCGTCCTATGGACCTTACCCCGATTTTGGAAATCAGATAAAGGCGTTCACAAGACCATTTCAATAATCGCATTATTACAATTATCGGTTGATGTCTCACTGTCAAACCTGCCGCTATGCACAAGATAGTTAATGTCCGGATATGATTGGCAATGAGTGATCTTTACTCATGGCGACTATTTCAATTTTGTATGGATCCACAAGTCGATCAAGCTTATTTTTTCTTTGTATCGTGCTGAAGCCATATAGCCTACTGCGCTCAGACTTGGCTACATTATGCCCCGTCTTCAAATTTACTTCCGGGGTTTACGAGTAGCCTAACAGTTGAATGCGTTCCAGAAACAAAACGCAAAACCCTCACGTTCACCACATCTTTACTAACAAATATATTTACAATACTGTTATTTTGCGCATTTGACCAAACAGCCACCACGTCTTGACCCGACGTCAGTTGCCGAGATAGATAGGCTACTGTAGGCCTAGATATATTATAGGTGTTCGTAATAATTAAATTACATCGAGGTGGATAAAACATGTGTTTGAGAACAAGGTAATAATAACAATTAAACGTTATTTGTATAGCCCCTTTCATACAGATACCTTCAGCTCAAAGTGCTTTACAACAGAGCATTTAAATTAAAGAATGTGAAATTTAATGATGCTTCATTCGTAGACTATAGGAGAAAAACAGAGCCCAGCCTGCTAAATCTACTCAAAGACGCCACCTGGCGGTAGTGCATCACTAAAACGAAATAACACCCATCTGAAATCCCACGAGATTTCCAACGGGATTTCCCTGCCAAATACCGCGACGTGAAATGCTGCAGCAAGTTACATTCTTATGTTCCCACATCTGTAGTTGGCCGTGTGCTCTGTGCTGTAGCTAGTCTGTACTAGTCTGCTCTCTAGAGAGTCGCCCTTGTGTAGGTGATCTCCCTGGACCAAAGCCCTCGTTTAAAAGCCAGTCTCTGCAGTGGTAGCCCTGCACATGGCCGTCTACTGCATGAAGTGGATGTGATGGTTGAGAAGGATACAAAGCCGAGAGCTGCGTTCCAAATTGCATACTTCCATACTATATAGGACGCCAAAAAAGAATGTAGAATGTCCCAATGCGGTATGGCAAAAATACAGGTCGTATTTTGCAGTATGCAAACCAGCAGACTTTTCTGCCTAATCTGACCCACAATCAATCCTGTGCGCAGCGGAAATTACATCACACGTGCGAGTCGCGTCATGGACTGCAACAGATGTGGTCAAATTTCGGGGTGCAATGTTATGACAAAGCGTTATGTCCCGATTGTATGCATACTGCGTGAAAAGTATGTACTTTCTAGGGGCAGATGAAGTATGTACTGGAAGTAAAAAGTAGAAGTATGCGATTTGGAACATGCCCTGGCTACCCTGATGCCCTGGCTGCTCTCTGCTAACCCTAACCTTAGCCACACGGAGGGACGGGGGGCAGGGCTGGGACAGGGCGGGGGCTGGGACACGACGGGAGCTGTGGCGGGGCTGGGACAGGGCGGGGGCTGGGACAGGGTAGGGTGGGCTCTCCTGTAAGACCTCAACTGAATAACTAACAAGAGGTTTTAACCTCTGGGACTGTAAATGATAGAATGCATGAAGTGTATTCCACCCCCCTCCCCACTGTGAGCTCTAATCCCAACACAGATGACCGTGGCCCACGACTATCGTCCTGACCCCTGACCTCCTGACCCCTCCCCTCCTGACCCGCAGGTGGCAGACAGCGGGACCACCAGCTTCCCGTCCTTGCTGAGTCACATGACCTCCGCTGTGTTGAACCACGAGGTCCTGGCGCTGCCCGTCCTGCCCAAGAAGCGCGGCGTGCCACCCCTGCAGACCTTCGCCCCCCTGCGGAGCCCGCTGCCCTGCGACATCCACCTGCTCAACCTGCGCAGCATTCAGAGCCAGGTGGGCTGGGTGGGCTGGCTGGCTGGGTGGGTGGGCTGGCTGGCTGGCTGGGTGGGTGGGTGAGCTGGCTGGCTGAGCTGGCTGGCTGGGTGGGTGAGCTGGCTGGCTGGGATCTACATTATTTACATTTCCTTCTGACAAAACAATATATCCAATCAAACTACACATCACAGTACAAAGACGCAACACAATCACACTACATACTACAATCATAGTACACATCACAATACACACTGCATAAACCCACTGGACATACAAAATACATAATGTTACACTTCACACAATAAACAAACCTACTACAGCTAGACTGTGACAGGAGACGCTGTGACTGGATCAGAGATGTTTACCACATGAGGTAGGAACGCAAACACGCCACTACTGCACTGGCTGGGATGGGGTTTCCATTGGTGCTCACGGGAGTGTGTGCGTGCGTGTGTCTGTGTGTGCGTGCGTGTGAGAGTAGCAGGACTCCCACTCTCCATCTCCGTACACGGCCCTCATCCTGCACCGGAAAGGCCTGGACTGTGACCTGGAGGCCCAGAACATGGGCTTCAACTGCAGCACAACGCAGGGACAGGTCAGTCTCACCACACACGTCTGCACTTACAAGAGTCTGGAAAGAGTTAGGCCCATGCCTTATCTGCCTTGTGGACTCACTGGGGAAAACATTCTGTTCCTCTCTCTCTCTCTCTCTCTCCCCCTCTCTCTCCCCCCTCCGTCTCTCTCCCCCTCTGTCTCTCTCCCTCCCTCTCTCTCTCCCCCTCCTTCTTTCTCCCTCCCTCTCTCTCTCCCTCCCCTTCTCTCTCTCTCTCTCTCTCTCTCTCTCCCCCTCTCCATCTCTCTGTGTCTCTCTCCCCTGTAGCTGTCTGTGTGGTCTCTGTTCCGTAACCTGGACCTGCAACTCGTCCAGCCCATGTCTCTGTCTCTGCTGTACCCCGGCGTGCCGCTGGCCAACCACTCCTCCATCAGCCTGGACCCCATGGAGATCTCCGCCTTCAGGCTCAAACTGCGCTAGGCCCCGCCCTGCCAGGCCCAGCCCGCGGAGGCCATCACCGCCCACCAGGCTCCCACCGCCCACCAGGCCCCCGGCCCAGACCCGGACCACCTAGGCCACGCCCTCCTGGTTGTGATCAGACTGCATCCCTCCCCCTCCCCTCCTCCCCTACCCCCCAGGCGCACAGAGGGGGGGCCAGTCCAGGGCGTCCGGACCGTGTGCATAACAGCACACACACCCACACAAACTTACATTCACTCACACACACACACACACACACACACACACACACACACACACACACACACTACAACCTGAGGAAACAGGTGTCCAGGACTCACGACTGTCCAGCAGGGGGCAGCAGAGAGCCATGACAGACTCGGTCGCTAACTGCTACCTGCGAACAGACACCTGGACTGGTTTTTTTTTCTATAAGATCGGTCACAGCGATCGTCTGCTTGGGCGTCGCCGTAGTGATGCTCAGCTCTCTTTTTACAAGAACCTCATTCAAGACAAGTCTCCACCCCCCCCCCCATCCCGTCCCAGAGTAACTACTGAATGTAAACTAAGAGAGGAACGACGGAGAACCGGGGGGAATGGGGAACCGAGGAACGTGCTGCGGAAAGTGCGTGTGCAATTTCAAAAGCTTTATTTGACGTGTGTTTTTTCTCCCCCACGTGGAGGACGCTTCTCTGGGCTGGGGGGCGGCTCGCTAGGCGCCGCCCAGCTCAGCGCACTTTGTTTTTTTTGTGTTTTTTTTCTACCGGTCTTAACTAATGACTGCAGTGTACCAGTGTGAATGTGCCCTCTCTCTCTCTCTCTCCCTCTCTCCCTCTCTCTCTCTAGCAGAGAGGCTAGGTTCTGTCACGCTGCAAACATGTCAGCGTTGGAAAGAAGGAAATCACTTTAATTCAGTCCGTCACCTGATCTGTGGTCTCTGACCTCCTGCCGTCCTCTCGGCTACTCTCACCAGCTCTGAGGTGCTCTGAAGAGACTCTCACCAGCTCTGAGGTGCTCTGAAGAGACTCTCACCAGCTCTGAGGTGCTCTGAAGAGACTCACCAGCTCTGAGGTGCTCTGAAGAGACTCTCACCAGCTCTGAGGTGCTCTGAAGAGACTCACTGACGCCTCAAGTTTATCATGTTCTGACGAGTTGGCTGTGACCGGGGTCGTTTTTCTTTTGGACTTAATGCTCCCAAACCAACTCTGTGCTTATGCCCCCTATGTGTTTGTACGCCATCGTCTTTGACGATACCTCATTTAACTTATGACAAATATCACCATGTGTACTAGTATGTTGATGTCGATACTTCTGTGCAGATACACAGTGGGCCGGGTGGCGGTGAGTAGTGAGGTACAGGGTGCAGCATTGGGGACGGTGTGTTTCTGCTCATAGTACTGATAATGTTGGCGTTTTGAGAATGAAGCATATTAGGGTGAGCCTGCAGTCTTAGTGCTGGTGCTGGAGGAGCCCTGTGTGATTGACTCCTGCTCTGACCCTGGTCCACTCTGGTCCTGCTCTGACCCTAGTCCACTCTGGTCCTGCTCTGACCCTGGTCCACTCTGTCCAACGCTACACAGCCCTGTCCGTGTTGCTCTGTCCATCCCTGTCTGCTTATACTGCCCAGTGTCCCCTTTGTCTCTGTGTCCTACACCTGAACTGGTCGGGTGAAATGAAATCCTTTCCAATCGTGTTTGCTTGAGTCTGTCTGGAGTGATAGGTGGGGTTTGGAGGCTGTGTGTGGGTGTGGGTGGGGGGTTAGAAGCCTGTGGGTTCCGTTACGCCAGGCAAGAATAATCGAGCACAGATAACGTAGCTGAAATCATTTCAAATATGTATTTCCACTCCGGTCTGTTCCAACACGATTCTGTTCAGGGTTACCCATCTTGTTGTCTCCTACCCTTTCTGGCACCTCCAGGCCCTCTGCTTCTCCAGTCCCTCTCCCACTCTCTTACGGTCTGTGTACTGTATATCAGAATCTGTCCTTTGTCTTTTTTCGCAATATTTTCTGTAGCACTTATTTTGTGTTTGTGGAGATTATGAGTGACGGATTTCTTTGTTCCCTGTATTGATGTGTGGAAAAGAGATGCATAGATGAACGCGACAGACGGGATAATTAAATATCAAACAGGATTCTTTGTCTGAGAAAATAAAGATGGAATAGGATTCTTTGTCTGTCTTCTACTGATTATTGGTCCATTGGCATTTTACATGGCCAGTCTAGATGGTCAGATTTCAGTTACATTTATTCTCATTATTTTTTAGTTCACTGCACCATATTCTTTTAGTGAAGTTCCTGAATGTCTGTGAGAGCTTGAGGGTGCTGGTGCATCTGAGGTATAAATCAGCCGGGCCAGACAGCAGTACTGCAGAGAGACAGAGCTGCACTTCACACCTGAATGCACTGAACTCCAGCCAGCCCAGACAAAATATTTCAGCCAAATTCAAATACAAACATCCTGATTTTGACAACATAACCAACACTAATAAAATACTGATTCTGTTGGGGGAGCACATGGAGAGCTTGTCTTCACCTGCTGCACTTTGAGGAGAAAAAAAAAAAAAAAAAACATTTTCCTCATTATTACTGTTGTATTGGTTATGCTATCTATTGTTTGTATGTTGAGAAAGTGCCCCCCCCCCACACACACACACAATTGTGTGTAGGCCTATACACTGTACACACAGTCCTGAGAATGACACCCCACCCTATTGTGATTGTTGTTGTAGGCTATTGCTATTGTTTAATTCATCGGTTACCTTAAGATTCCTGTTCTACTATCTTTTGTTATTGTATTATGTATTTTTAGTATATTTTAATTAATTGTATTACACAATTGCCCTACATTGTGCTGTGTGCTTTGGCAATATGCCTATTGTATTCTGTATGGTCATGCCAATAAAACCGAATTGAATTGAACTGACTGCCAGGTCTTCTGACCCGCTGTGCAAAAGCCAGATCCTCATCGAGGACCAGACTCCATCTCTGGCGAAGGCTCTCGCATCATGCCTCCAGCAAAGCCAATTGCGGGTGAGAGATTTCTCCCTATTTTCAACTTGTAAAGAGGACAGCAGTTGGCGTGACGGAATGCTCAATTAATCTGACTGTCAAGGAGAAGGCGGCCGGGGGAGGAAGAGGAACATTAACGGCGAAAAATGCGGGTTCCAAATCAAACTCGATCAAGGACATAGGCTACTTTAGACTAGAGGGAAGAGAGACAGGACTGCCTCAGGACTCTGTCTGATTGCAGCCCTGACAGAGGAGGTTGGCCGATCGTGCCTGCATGGGAAGACGGTAATGGCATCGTGGAGGAGGTGGGGTGTTTTGGAGTGATGGCGCCGCTGCTGTAGCCTCCGGGTACAGGCTGCGCTCTGCACTCCAAACTCTCTCATGCCGTGTCTGTAAGTGCTGCTCAGCCGAGCCGCTACACCGGGACCGGACTGCGGTAAAGCCAGCCTTCAATTCGGAAATACAAGTCATGCGGGCCACAACCAATTCCCCTTTGCGCAAACATTAGCGTCATTACGGGAGAGGACACAGCCTGCTGCCCGGGTTCATGTCCGGAGTACCCAAGCCCCCAGGATTCGAAATCTAAAGTGAAGGCCTATTGAACCGCGCCATCTTGGCTAGATTTGTAGTCATTTTGCTATTTCCGGTGACTTTTGTACTTGCGCAGTTGTGCTTTTCTGTCCGACGCGTGTCCACGCACGTTCCCGGCTCTCCCCGCTTTGATTTAGCAATGAAAACCGGCTTACACCTGTTTTTGTAAAATATATCCATTGGAGAAATTATTTTTTCATCCAGGCATCTTAGTTTTAACAGGTTAAATATAACTGAACATGTTTTGTTTGCTAGTAGATGGTATTCATTCCGTTCGCGATAACGTTATTGCAGCCAGGCTAAATTCCTCCAGGGAGCCAGTGACAAGCGAGTTGAAAAGCTTCACTCCCCGCCAGCAGGAGCTTTGGCCGCTGCTACCGCATCTCGGATAACCCGCTGAGTTCGTGGCTGCTATTTCACATTCGCCCTTGATCAATCCCAAGACCGATCCATGGTAATAATGAATCAATCGTTCAGATCGGCAGTGCTGCATGCATGTTACAACATCATTGTTAGCTTTATTAACATAACCATAGACTACATTTATCTCTCTAACGTTAGGCTATCCATCTTACACCAGTCGGCCATTCGATAGCTAGAAGCGGTCAACGCCAACGTTGACCGTGGACGTGGACGCGCGTAGGACAGAAAAGCACAAGTACAAAAGTCACCGGAAGGCCAGAAAAGCACAACTGCGCAAGTACAAAAGTCACCGGAAATGGTCAAATGACTATAAATTTGCCAAGATGGCGCGGTTCAATAGGGCTTCATTGTTGATAGCGGTCAGTGAATGGAGTGGCTGTATCCAGTTCTATTAATACATCCATGGGAGTAGCTTACGGCCCTCATGTCGAGGCTTGATCCAGTTGTTCAACTTTGCTGGTTTGGGAGCATCAGATCAGCGTCATCAAGCTAAGCTCTTGTTGACAACAATTACAAAACAGCCACTAGACGGTTTCTCATCACACTCAAGGACGGAGTTAAGTTAACTTCAAGTATATATTTTCAAGTATACTTTGTCAATGTATAATACCAATGTACTTGCAGTACACTTGTAGTATACTTTAAAGTATACCTCAAGTGTAACAGTAGTACACTTTTTTAGGTTACCAGTATACTGATAAGTATACTATAAGTAAACTTGTTGGTACTACTAGTCCACTTTGTAGTTTATCAAAGTATACTTTGAAACTGGTCTTCATGTACTTGATGTTAACTAATATGAACACTACTAGTGGACTACACAAAATTCACAAGACATACTCAGGATTAAGAGCATATGTGTTTATATTTTCGTCACGTTAAACTTTTACAACTTAAAAATATGGCCAATCATTTGTATAAAAACAATTTGTATAAATCTGCAGACCAGTTTAATCTGTCAGTCAATTAACCGGTCAGCCAGCCAGCCAGTCCGTCAGTCAGTCAGCCAACCAGTCAGTCAGTCAGTCAGTCAGTCAGTCAGTCAGTCAGCCAGCCAGCCCAGTCAGACAACTAGTCAGTCAGTTAACCAGTCAGTCTGAGCTGGAGGTGGGCTGGGGAGGGAGGGAGGTGGAGGTGGGCTAGGGAGGGAGGTGGAGGTGGGCTAGGGAGGGAGGGAGGTGGGCTGGGGAGGGAGGGAGGGAGGTGGAGGTGGGCTGGGGAGGGAGGGAGGTGGGCTGGGGAGGGAGCTGGAGGTGGAGGTGGGCTGGGGAGGGAGGGAGGTGGAGATGGGCTGGGGAGGGTGTGTGTGTGACTGACAACTCACTGGTTGGTTAACTGACTGACAGAGCGAGGGGGAAGAAGAGAGAACTTGTCAGTGTGTGCACAGACTGCACAGTCTGTTGGGGCAGTGAATCTTGCGAGGCTTCTGGAAGAAGAGCTCCAATGCCTCTTGGTATGGAAACTCTTCTGGTGCTGGTCCGTTTATGGAAATCCGCAGGCATGCAGCGAGGTGCTCCCCTTGCAGACGATTTTGCAGGTCAGTTTTGACCTGAAAAACATCAGAAACAGGTACCAAGCCTTAAAATAAAGATATTAATACATGTAATCTGTACACTGCTTCCATGCTCTCAAACTGATTTACTTTTCATATCCTGGCTGCACCTGTGGAATAATTTGGATGCATGTGCATTCTCCTTACCCTATTGGTCAAAAAGTCCCTCTGACAGTTAACACTGGAGACAGGGATGACCAGCCCAGCTGCAGCAAGTTGGCTTAGGTTTGGGTATATTCCGGCCCACTCGTCCTGCTCACTGGCCAGCAGCTGCATAATCTTAGCTTGACTCTTATCCTTTAGAGATTTGGCAAAAGAGCAAACAATGTAATTTAAACATTTACTATACAAGACAGATGAAAAATCAATTATGTTTAAATAAGCAGTAAACCACTTGAATGGCAAACCGGACGCCTTAAATCGAAAACGCAGATGTAGAGGGCCAGGCTCCGCCCAGCCCTAAAAATCAGGTAAGTTACTAACCTGAAATGCCCCCGATAGGTGTGGTTGATAAGAGCACCACTCTTGTTTGATGGTCTCTTCCTCCCCTGGGATCAGTTTTTGGGTGAGAATCTCCAGGTTGGAGATGTTGGTCTCTTCATTTGTCGTCACTGCCCTTGGACTCAGCACACTGAAGGCCCTCAACACCTCTATGTCCTGGAACCTGGCATTGAGGTTCCTCTCCAGGCTGCTGAGGTATGAACCTGGCATTGAGGTTCCTCTCCAGGCTGCTGAGGTACGGTTTGAGGACCTGGAATGATCGGTTCAATACTTACAAAAAAAAAGAAAAAAATACTTACAATTCTTGAAGGTGCTCTGTTTGATTTACTGCACTTTTTGTAAAAAAAAAAAAAAATCCAATATATGCAATAAATAGGTACAGGGAGTCATAACTATCTGTATAGAAAATATAGCCAACGGTGTCGTGCCTGTGGAGAAAATGCAGAATTTATTTTTATTATGAGCGAAGCCGGCCCGGCGCTGAGCCCCACCCCCTGAACGTATGGAGTGAAAACGCCCACTTGTTTACATCTGATACACTGCACCACTGCCCCATCTAGTGGCTGAAAAAAATTGAGCTGAGTACCTTTAAGTAAGAGCTGAGGGGAATCCATTTACATCTTGGACAAATCTGGCCCACATCTCTTCCCGGGGGCGCCCCTCCTGGATGTGCCGGTCCCCTTCTGCTGCGGTCCTCCTCATGAATGATATTCATGGCCCCAAGCACCTCTGGGTCATCCAGGTCAGTGGGAAGGCGAGCAAGGCAAGTCCCGGGCAGTGGAGCTCCGCCTCCTGGAATCTCCTCAGACTGGCAAGTGTGGCTGGAACCTAAATGTGAAAAAAACACATTCAAGATGATGTAGCGTGTTCTAGGGTTAGAGCTGTGACTATGACCGGTATAATTTATGATTATACCGCGGTTATCACAAATATGAAGGAAAATGGATTTAATGCATTAAATCAACTAGTATGGGGCACCACCCTGTTTTGTACAGGGAAACAAGATAACCTTTATCAATAGTCTAATTTATTCATCAATCTCAGTCTGCAGGTGGAGTTCTTGACTCAATCAAGTGACCTAAGATAATGTGATGACGCTCGGACGTGGTCAAAAGTTAATAACATTTACTGAAATTATACTAATCAATTATCAAAATAATATTATAACACAATTCAATAATAGATAACACATGTGGCAATATGAAAACACAGCAGAAATAAAAAGAATGATGTCAGAGAATAGCACAGCCTATCCTAAATCTTCTAAGCTTAAACAACACTTGGCATCACCCCACATCAAAGAGAATGCATGGATGTCAACCTTACACTGATGCGTTGTCCGGGCGGTGTTGTCGGGCTCGAAGCATGGAGGAGGCACGTGACTGATGGTCGCTCGGTTTGATGAAGGGGGCAGCGTGCCTGCGCTCCCGCTGGAACAGCTCCATCTCACCGGCGCTCCATCACCATAGACCTGGACTCCCTGCCCCTCACTGAGACCTGGCACACCGACGTTTATATTTCTATAAACAAATTTTGCCCACCTGAATATGCCATTCAGCGAATTATCTCCCACCGCACCCCTATTACCATAAGGAAACAGTCAGGTGGATCTAATATGATAAACCTGATATCCTTTCCAGTGAATATACTATCCAGGCCTACTAGACAGGCGAGCCAGCCCTTTTCTCCGGAAGCTATTTCAATGGCGATCCTGAATGTCAGGTCCCTACCAAGCAAAACCTTTCTCATTAATGATCTTATATGTGAACGTAAATTAGACTGTATGTTCGTAACTGAAACCTGGCTAAATATAAATGGACCAGCAGCCCTCATCGAAGCCTGTCCTCCCAACTACAGTTTTTTTCAATCTATCAGAAGCGGGAAAAAAGGTTGAGGAACAGCCACCATAGCTACAGATGCCCTCAGCTGCAGGACCATCTCCTTTGATGATTTTACCTCTTTTGAATACCACGCTATTGTCTTAAAATGCCAGCCCCCAGTTCTGGCAGTAACCGTATATAGGCCTCCCAAACAATGGGCCTTCTCTACAGAATTTTCAGAACTCCTGTCCATCATCCATACAAATTATGATAAGATTATTATCATTGGAGATTTCAACATACACGTGGATACTGAGGCGGACTCGAAAGCCAGGGACTTTATCAACCTCCTAAACTCCATGGATTTTACCCAACATATCACTGAGCCAACCCACAACCGTGGCCACACCCTTGATCTAGTGATTACTAAGGGCCTGACTATCACTGTTTCCTCTATTAGTGGCCTCGCTCTCTCTGACCATTTCTGTATCTTCTTCACTGCATTGGTTCCTAAAGTTAAAAGTAGTACTGAGCGCCTTATCAAGAAACGTTATCTTACCTCCGCAGTAGCCGATAGTTTTAGAGAAATAATGATCACAAACAATTGATCAACTCCAGAAGTGGGGCCGTCAGGCACTACTGAAGACTTAGCAACCACCTTTAACACCAGAGTAAGGGCAGCCTTGGATACTGTAGCACCTATTAAACTGAAATGATCACAGCCAATCATAAAGCTCCATGGCGAAATGAGGAAACAAATCAACTAAAGAGAACTTTAATTTAATTATTACGAACAAAGCCTATCTATCTATATTATCTATCTCTGTAACTGTCGCCGGGTCTATATCTGTTAACTCATGTGTCGGGACAAGTAGAGGTTTAATACAGTAGGCTAACTGAGTTTTCTCATATGGAACATGGCATCAGGACGAGTAAGATGGCTAACGGAGCTGACCAGAGATGTGTTTGAAATGGTTCACTCACTCCCTATTGCCTATGTAGTGTTACCCATATAGTGAACTACATAGGGAATAATTGCTTCGGATATTCATGGAATGTACACACCAGTTAGCTAGCAACTACGTGGACACAGGCTGATCTACTGTACGGAATTGGACCGAGGAGTGTTCTCATATGGAACTAGGCTAACACAGTTGTTTCAAGACCAGCAGTAACGTTAGTGGTTGGATTTTTGTCCTTCGCTTGGCTATTCTTGTTGGGGTGAACTGACCAGCTGTTTCAAATCGCCGGATGAGATGCCCGCTTCTATGACTGGATCGACACAGCAAACAAGCATAACAGTGCGTCATGAAGACCGACAACTTACTACATTAGGCTACCTCCTGGAATACCCCACTTAAAGGGTATATTGCAGGTTAGAGACCCCAGTGATTCAATGTGTAGGAAAGTGATGTAGGAACTCGCCAAGACACTTGCCCAGTTCTCCACTGGTAGCTAGCTAGTTCACATTTTAACAATCAAACATAGAGACCACCAATAACATTGACCATTTATATTAACAATGGAAGCAAATAATTTACATTACATTACATTACAGTCATTTAGCAGACACTTTTATCCAAAGCGACTAACAATAATTGCATTTAAAGGGGACATGAAACAGGCATAACTTTGACCAGTTTTATAGATACTAAGTGTATTTGGATTTATTTTGAGAAAAAAAAAGTATATAAAATGGTTACACATTAAATTATAATAGATTTATGTTTGGTACTAGGCTATTTTTTTGCGCTGCTTGCCACCATATTGTTTACGTCACACTGACTACGTCATGAGGTTGGTTGTGCGAAGTCATCCATACGCTTGTAGGGTTGCAAAGAGCTTCAGTAACGTAACCGGTATGTCAGACGACGAAGTAGAGAGGTGTTTTGGGGTTCAGAGAAATCCAATGGCTTACGCCTTCGAGCCAGTGAGGAGGAGGGAAACTTTCCACGAAGTCGAGGACGCGGAGGCATCTGTTGTTCCTAGATGTGTGGAGAGGGTAGGCAACACCAGCTGGTGTACCCGTGGTCACTGCACCGAAAAGCCGACAGCAAGTGAATCGATCTGCTGTCAGGAAGCGAATGTGGACCACCTACTTGAGCATTTTCAGTGCATAACCCTGGACCGCACTTTTAAAATGCTCTGCCTAGAAAGGGAAGTCTTGGAAGTGTCCATGCTCTCCCTACGTGATGTCCGTGCGGAGACCCTGGAGCGACCCATCGACAGCCGCTAATGGCTAACAATAACTAGCTAGCTGTAGCTATATGTAGCTATAGCTAGTTAAATATACATGTATACATATAACGTTATATAGCTAAACGTTGGTATGAATAAAGCACTTTTCTTTAGCCAAGTCAGTAATGTTAGTAGTCGCTTTCTGGCTGATAAAAGTAGCTAACGTTAGCTACCTAGTTCAACTGTTTGAATGCAACTATGCGTGTTCGTTAGCTAGCTACTTATACAAACGTTAGCTATCATTACAGCTAGCAAGTGATATCGGCAGTTTGCTAGTCTAACTAGCTTAGCTAGCTGGTAAAAATTATATCAATACGCCATTGTCTGTACTCTATATGGTGAAATGTATAAGCAGCGTCGTCTCGACCCGGTACAGTTAGCAAGCTATGTCGCCACTTTGCTAGTCTTGCTAACGTTAGTAAAATGTGAATCGCATGAAAACAAAGGATAGACTAGACAACATGGCTTTTTTTCTCCAGTCTGTTTAGGTTAACAGCCTACAGACAATTTACCCTTTGGGCCAGAGGACACCTGGACAGGAGAAACAGGATCCCTATACCATCTTGTGTAGTAACCTCCATCAGAGCTGCCTTCCCATCACCAGAATACCATGGCTTTGAATACTACGAGGACATTTAATGTAAGTACCATTCATTTAATGTACAGCCCAGTAACACACCAAGAAACTATATAATTTTCTGATACATGTAGATTTAGATAACAAGAGTATATGCATATTGTGATTTATGAATGAATTATTAAGTTATCCTCTGATAGCTTTGAAGATATTTGCAAGTTGAGTATTCAAGACAAATATTTCATCTCATGCACTACAGTATGTTGATGTTTTTATCTGTGGTCTCTCTCTCAGTCCAGTGTGTGGGCGCATACCCCAAAGGAGGACCCTGGCTGATGACCTCCCTGGACCCTCACCCCTGGCTGGTCTTCCTCGGACCCTCGTCCCTTGCCGTTGTTCCGTGTCCCTGCACCTCCTTGGACCCCCAGTTTATTGGTGGTTCTTTAATCCTTTCTTTTCAGTATTTTCTTATAGTGTTAGTTTGCCCCATGTTAGTTGTTACCTTTACCTTTACCATTTACCCTTTACCCCTTTACACAAATCTGCCCAGATGTCTTGCCACTGAGTGAGCCTTGTCGTTTTTTTTCAACACCTTTGTGCTGAGCCAGGGTGACTCTTGTCTCTGCTTTTTGATCTTCCAGTGCCCCACGGATGGATACAGACTTGCACCTGCGGATCACACCAGACACAATGTCCTTTCGGAAAGTGTAGTCCTTCTCTACTTTCCTTGGTGTGACCACAAACTGGTGAGCACCCTTTGAATACTGGTGTTTGTGCTGTTTCTGACCCTCCTTTGTTTTAGCTGTTTCTCTTTTAACATTGCTGTTATGGTCCAGTGCAGCGACACGCAAGCGGGCCTCAAAGCTCTCCCTCTGGAACTTCTTCCTTTTTGTGGCATATTTTGTGTAAAGTGAGTGAAGACTCTCCAGTTGTCCTGTATGAATGTTTTCTGTTGTTTTTTCCAGTTTTTTCAGGAGCACCTTGTCGAGGACTTTCTTTTGCAGGTGTTCAAAGGCAGCAGAGTTTGGCTGGAGCCAGGGCCGCATGCTCTCTTCTTCAGGGGTGTATGGAGCATGCTCACACCTTGTCATCATCTCACCACATGCCCAGTGGTGCACATTAGTGATGTGGTGAAGGATGGAGGTCCACTTCTCCTTAAGCTTGGCTGCGCTTCCGCCACAGGTGCTGACACAATACCAGAGATGGTTTGTTATCATCTTCATCCACTCATATAGCTCCTCATTGTGGGTCTTCAGTAATCTCTTCCTGACAGACTTGACAATGTGCCACAGGTCATATTCATGCTTTATGTCTGGGTGCTTTTCTTAGGACCTTCTGCACAGAGGGGTGGCAGTCAGTGGCATTCACCGATATGTGTGTACCATACTCTGCAACCTTCGACAGACATCTCTCCATACCTTCAACCTCCAGCCAGTAGCTGTTCTTCACCTCTGTGACTTTGACAGTCTCCTGTGCTACCACCATGTCTGAATTGGTATCCAGAAGTGAGTAACTTCCAAATGTTGCATTGTGGCCTGGGCTATCATATCTACAGTCTCCAGACACAGCCAGTGGTTCATCATGCACTGCTGCCAGCACAGCTTCATTGTGTGTTGTCCACACCTCATTTACCTCAGGGATAACATAAGCTTTCTGAATGTTTAACCATTCTCTCTTTGACAGGGTTTCCAGACCAATGGTGTCACATATCTCCAGAAATGGACTGCACTCATTGCCAGTGGCAAAACTAGCAGCTGGTATTGCAACGTTGCACTCCATCATACCTCTGATTAAAGGCTGTGAGTTCCAGGTGTAGTCATGCCCATCAATACATTCGGTATGAATCTGTAGTCCAAAGCCACATTTCCTTAAGGTTGGTGGCTGGACTAGGCATTTTCCACAACCCTCCCAGTGGCACACACGGAACAGCTTTAACAATTCATGGGTGGACACGATGCTCTTTCTGTCCTGAGAGATATTTAGTTCCTCATCTGCCACTTCACTTACACTCTCATTATCATCAGTAGTGCTTTCCTGGTCACTCATTTCAAACTCATCACACTCAGTATTTGAGCCCTCCTCCATTGAGCTAGCCCCCTCAGACCCTTCCCATTCTTCAGCAGCGGAACATGCAACAGATGATGGTGATGAAGGTCTGAATTCCTCAATGGTCTGCCATAGGAGTGGTCATGGGTAAGGTCATGGGTGAATTGAATGTCATCAGTCAGAGTGCATTTATCGTTGTAGTGCTTGGATGTTGTTGCCACTTCCTGCTGACAATGCTCTGTCTGGGTGCTCACACTGACACTGACCCCTATACTTTCCTGCAGCTCAACACTGATGTCGCTCTCTGGCATACTACTCCTGAATCCTAACGAAATCTGTGAAAACAAAGAATGTCTCATACAAAGGGATCTTGACTGTCTTCTCAACTGTTCTGTCAAAGAAAAACTGTCTGTATGGATGGTGACTCTACTACAAACCAAATCTACAAATAAAGTAATCTGAACTGAATTCACCAGCCCATGTTATTGATGACAAAATGTTTACAGTAATGAAAGATAGTTGAGGTGTAGTGCACCTTATTCTAAATGGGTGAAGACCAAAGCATCCTGGCGAATCGGAGCTTGATACAAGATCTGATTGTCACTAACCTGCCATGGTAAGAAAGCTGGGTTGAACTTGCTTCTTATGGTTGCAGTGAGTATAAGCCTATGATATTATCTATTCATTATGCTATAAACCAAATGACTGTGCTTTAACAAGAAAGAAGTAGCATGTTTGTGGACTACTGTATATTGCTCTGTTGGGAGCCTATTCCTAACCAGTAGTTGGTGCTCTACACCTAGAGATTCAGGTATTAGCCTGTGCTAATACATTATGGTCAAGTTCACCTTGTGTATTAAAACCCAGTTTGTTTGTTTTTCTCCATAATTCTTAGCTTGTCTGGTCTCCTTGTGCAGAAATGCTTGAAAAATCTCAATCATATAATGCATGGCCAATAAATAAACTTTTTTTTTTTTCCAGGACAACCTGGGCTATCAGAATATGAAAGCTGCGCTTAGGTCACATCATGAATGTCAACCCACTTTTTACAAGTGAGAAGTTAGTGCCATGCAGATGAAAATCTACAGATTATTTATCAGATATATAGCCTACGTTATTCATTATAATTTGTGCTGCAATCGTCATGTTCTGCCTAATGGTTCTTGACATGATTGGTTGGGTCTGTTGTAGGAGTGTGGGAAGCAGATAGTTGACGGATAGCGACAGAATATTTCATGCGCCCTGGGCGCACGTCTCCATGCTATACAAATGTGCTTATGATATGATCAAATCAATTTTGCGGATAGCCAAAGCCAGAGTGACGGCTAATGACAAGGATTTTCAACATAAAAAAAGGATAAATGACCACAAAAGACGTATAATATCGTTATGGATTCATACGAAGACTGAGAAGACACTGAAGTGTTAAGCTTCAAGGCAAACAAACAGTGAGTAGGCTAGCCTTCTATCATAGCCTATATCAATCCAGAGATATCGAAACTTTTGTAAATTATGTAAAGTTAGGCCTATAGGCTCTTTGCACAAGCTCCACTAGGCTACTTCATGAAATTCTACAGGCATCCTTATTTCATGTCCCATACTATTGGATGGAGTAATCAGGTGTGCGGCACACCTGATCACTTCCATCCAATGGCATAGGACATGAAATAAATATGCCTGTAGAATTTCAGGAAGTAGTGGAGCTTGTGAAAAGAGCCTATTTTGCTATCGGATCCGACTTGCCTCTCTCTGCTCTGCTACACTGGCTCGCCGGTGAGCCCGCTCCTTACGGCGCACAGCTACTTGGCTTGTAGACTGGGTTGGACGGTCTGTACACCCAATCTTGTAAGACGTAAAGTCAAATACTGAGGGAGCGGCCTCGGGCTTCAACTTGTTGGTCAGACGAACAACTAGTTCGTCTCCCTCGAAAACCCGCTCCTCCACATAGTCTTCGTTGACGAAGTGCTCGCTACAAACCCTAGCATTACGGCTAACTGGAGGATTCATTAGCTTCAGAGCAGCTAGCCAACGTCGCAGAACCGCTTGCTGCTTAAGAGGCAAAGTATGGAAGTGGACAATCTTGGTCTTGTTTTTCACTCTGTAAAATTCATTGCTGCATCCAGGTGCTATACAAAAGTGGCCTCCCTTACTTCGCGTTTCACTTTTTTTGTTCTCCATTTTAACACAGAAGTGTAGGCTAGCTACAGTAGTTACAGTAGTTATGATTTCTAGCAACCAACCCCGTGACGTCACGTTCAAAGACGGGACAAGATGGCGCTACACTATTGTCAAAAATATAAATATATTTTGGATAACTTGTTATTTTAAAACCAGTCTCTCTGTCAGGGTGAAACCTATAAGGATAAGAAGAGTGGGAGTCAAAGTTGTAAATTAGGCTAACTTCTTCTAGTGTTTCATGTCCCCTTTAACGTAGGAAGAGCCAATGTACTTGCCAGAACTCACAAGTGCATCTTCTCTCTAAAACAAGTGACTAAGAGCATAATCTAGTGCTGAAGGAAAAGTGCAAGAATATCAATCTAAAGTGCAACAGTGCAATATAATACAATAAAATACAATAAGTGCTTAGGCGGGAGGATTGTTGTAGTACTTCTTGAAGAGATGAGTTTTGAGCCTGCGACGAAAGATGGGCAGCGACTCTGCTGTCCTGACATCAGTGGGCAGTTCATTCCTCCACTGCGGGGCCAGGACAGAGAAGAGCCGTGACCGTGTCGATCGACCGCAGGAGCCTCGGAGTGACGGGGCAACCAGTCACCCTGAGGTAGCAGAGCGTAGCGGTCGGGAGGGGGTGTAGGGTTTGACCATGGCCTGTGTGAATGAATTTCAAGTCTCAACATTGTGTTCCGTTTTCCCCGCTGGACTGTAATTCTAAACCTTGTAGTTCGTTCTCATTGATCAGTCTGTTAGAACTACAAATCCCTCCCTGTGTGACATCACTTCCCTGCCTTCCCCCTGAAACTGTCACTTCCTCTTCTCCTGTATAAACCCCCGACCCCTCCTCCTCACTCTCACTCTTGCCTGGAATCACTTCCGGTGCGAGGGTCCGCTTCTGCAGAATCGTAACATAGAATAAACTATTGTACTTTGTTAAAAACCAGCTTGATCGACCACTCAGCGTGTTCTTTGACAATCTAACTAAAATAAGGATAAAAATCCTTTACAATATGGCGACGGTAATGCTCTAAAAGGGAACGACTGCTGGACTTCGGTGTGTTTTGAGCTGCATTCACGGACGCGTGTCGTCCTTTTCTCAAAGGACGGGGGGAATTCAATCTCGGGGACGCATCTAGTTGGTGCGGTTTTCCCCCGAGACCCGAGTCAGCCTGGAATTTGCTGGAGTCTGGTAACGTTGTTTTGAACCTAGTTAAGAGTGGTCCCTTTGTTTGTTCAGCTGTGTGATAAACTTAGACAATAGTTTTATTCGCACCGGTTGTTGTACATGCATTTCTGTACATGCATTTGTTCTTAAAGCCGGTTGTTGACCGCGTGCCCGCTTAAAAAGCCCTCCCTGCCCTATATATCTAACCAGGGTTAGGTTTTTGTTTGCGACGCATTTTACAGCGTTCCCAGTACTGAATAGTGGAGTACTACACAGCGTTATTACTCTCGAAAAGCCTTACACGGAGGTGGCTGTTACACTTCGAGAACTTTTAAACCCCGGGTGATTTACTTTTGCTAAGTGAGTCGAGTAGGCCTTGTTTTGTTTCATTGTGTTTGTCTTGTCTTGGGTTTCTGATCCTGTTTTTCTGGGTCTTTATTTGGTGTTGTCCTTCTGTACATGTTAGCTACGGTTTGGTTGTGCATTTCAGTGTTTGGTGTTGTGCTGGTTTATTTTGTGTTCAGTGTTGGGGTTATTTTGGTATTTCTACGGCACTCTTGTGCTCATCCTTTGTTCTTTTAATTCTGCTCCAAGCTACGTATCTTGTATTTCTGTTAGCTTTGGTTTTTGTGCTATTGGTTCACTGATTAGCTTTCCTGTGCTAGCTAGTTCGCCCACGTGGTTCGTCCACATGTTGTTTTACCCACGTGGTAGTTAGTTCTATCCTCTGTGCCACGTGGTTAACTTCCTGGTTTGCTGCTTGTGTGAAAAAAAAAAAAAAAAAAGAAAAAAAAAAAAAGAAAAAAAAAAAGAAAAAAAAAAAAAAGAGAGACTTCCTGTTCCTCTTTTCCATTTGAGGGTCGACCATTTTGGCTTCTGATGACTGCCATCTTGGGAAAAAAATATATAACAGGATAAAAAAACAAACAAGTATCTCTCAGCACAGCAGTAATTTGGTTGACTGAACGTGTTTAGTTTTTTTTCTGTAACTTTTTAATTACATTGTTGGTTCTAATATTTTCTTTTAAAATGGGAGTTATTTTTTGTACAACAAAGCGTGTGTGTGAGAATAGTGAAGGGACAGAAAGTCCCTGTTCTGACCTCTTATCCAAACAAGAGTTTTGTTGTTTCAGGTCATGTCCCTTGTTAAGCAGATGTAAACTATTTCAACCAAACCCCCCCAATACTGGCCCCCTCCTTATGACACCTATCCAAACAAGAGTTTTGTTGGTTCAGGCCACGTCCGTTCCTGTCCTACCAAATGTTATCTCTACGCCTGATACCTCTCAGATAACGCCCTTACCCCAAATAGGGATGCCTGAAATAACGGCCCCCACACCTCCCTCTGGTTCCTCTTTCATTGACCAACAAATTGCTTCTCCTATTTTATGCCCTCCTGCTGTGTCTCAAATTGGTCTCTCTGTGACCCCATGTCACAATTCTGACCCTTCAGTGTCTCTGCCCCATCCCTTTGTTTCTGCTTATAACTCACAAGCTGACCGTACAGGTTCTGCTGATTCTTTTGAACATCTGGCTAATGAGTTTGGTAAACTATGCTTGCCAATAATCCGTCTGCTAAGTGAACAATGTGAAGCTGAGATAAGAAGGGACTCTGTGAGACGAGCTGCACAGTGTAGGTATTTCAACAATACCGCTCGCACTAAGCAACTACCGATGGGAGAGAAAAAACAAGATGGAGGCTATAGAGATAATCAGAGATATTCACAACAAAACAGCAGGGTTAACAAATCTGATCAGCGCTGTTATTTTTGCAACCGCAAAGGACATTTACAGAGGACATGTAGACTATATGCTAAATTTCAAAAGTCTTCTGTTAATACTCCAAAGTGAAAAAAGTCATATTTGCCAATATCTTAGTCTGATACATATTGTCTGACGACCCAATTTTGAGAATTTTGTTTTGTTTAAGATTTCATGTTTTACTGATTTCAGATGCACATTCATTGGTTTTGAGTTTTACAGAGAATTGACGTTCCTGGACTACCGGATAAATGCCAAACCGGTTGGAACCGCAAGTATTTTAATAATTTGAAATGACTGCCACTTAAAGTTGTGTTAGATGATGCTAACTTCAACCTCAATTCACTGTATTGTCATGTTAACTTAATATGCTCAGATACATATTCTTGAAAAAAAAAAGAAAAGACATCACTCCAATTTATCAAAACTGCGGTCTATGATTTATTTTGTTATGTTTATGTGCCTCCGGCGCATAATTTCTAAGAATTGGTGTTACCCACAAGAGTGGTGAGAAATTGAAATGTCTTTTATGTTGTCTGTCTTTTATTGTATGTAAACTGCCCATGCAGCTTTGTCTGTGCGTCTGACGGCCCACAGAGATAGCTGCATGGTAAAACAAATGTGTCACGTATCATTTCTGAAGTTTGTTTACAGAGCAGACACAGGCACGGGACGAGAGATGGAGGCTGCCCCAAGAATTGGATACAACCGGGGTAACCAAATTCCCATTTATATGGGCTGACACCTTGGTTCGTGGGGACGCTGGTCAACCACCTCACCCCCACGTTGCCCAACTGACTGTGGGTAAGAGACAGATATGATCTAGGCTAAATTTAAGAATAGTAACCAAGTGGTTGTCAGACCCAAGGAACCATCACGTCCTAAGCGTGCTCATAACCCTCTGTCCTCGAACGCAGAAATGTGGTTGTTGAAATTGAGCTCAACTTATAACAACCCCTAGTGTTCTTTTGAGAGCGGTTTAGATAAATTATATTTGTTCATGATTTGAGAACCCCATATGGAGCTATTCATTTATTGTTTTGGTTTGAGTAATGCATTTTTTTTCCATTTGTTCACCCTGATTTAAGGGAATTTTTGTTTTCACCATTAGAGGGCGCTGTTTTACATAATGTGTTGGCGCTCCCCTTTTTAAATGATTATTTTGAATAACAATTTCTTATTAGAAACAAGGGCTCATGGTTTGATGAGACGGATGTATTGTTTTATTTTAGGAAATGGCCATAGAATTTCTAAGAACTAAATCTAATTGGTGCGTGAGCAGGTTAATTACCTTGATCACTTACTAATGATAAATAAACAAAGGCTGCTTGGTAATAGACTACTGCAGAGTCTATCCCTGATTTAGCAGACAACCCTCATTAGACAAAAGCTAGCTCCACTTGACAAGATTATATGGACTGACGAGCCCGACTGGTTTTAAAGATGACTAATGCACTCTGTTTAAGTATTTCTGACTAAAAAGACTTGACTCTGTTAAAAGGACTTGGGTCCTACTTGAAACCAGTGGCTGCTACCACTGACGCTGTTTTAGACCTAGTAGCATTGCGCAAGCGATTTTATCCATGTCCTGCATGTTGTGACTATTCATAATTTACATCGCACCTACACACAGCGGGGCTGCTGACTGGCTATATCTGCTGTTCGGTTAGTTCAGATCCCAATGCTACATTGAGTTCCATGAAGCAAACGATAAAGGTATTCAGATCTTAGATAATGTTCCTAAATGGAATGCTTTTGCAAGTCCTGGATATTCTCAAATATGTGTGTTTTCAATTGTATGCATGTTCTTCATCGTTATTATTTTCTAAATATTCTTAAGTGTATGTTTAAATGCTGTTCCAGATATGCCTATGCTGCCTAAATAATGATAGAAAAAGTTAAATTTACTATTAATTCAATTCAAGATCTTAATGATGTCTGTGCCATTGACATTGACTATTTGGAATATTTTGATACATAATCTGTTGGTTCTAATTTGAATTTAAGGGTTTTCTTCTAAAACAAATAGGGTTTTTCCCACTCAGTCATGAAGATATGATGTCTTAGATTAATAATCATGGTATCTTTTTACCTTGCTTATGCCAAATTAAGGTGAGGAGTTTTGGTAAGTGATTGCATATGAGAAGAAAATGATCTTGGTGTGTTAAATAACTTGAGTTTGTTAAATCTTTATTATGCTCCACCTGGTGGAGAAATAGATTACTTCCTTTCCATGTGTGTAGAATAGGTTTTTTTTTCCAAAGATGTTGGATTATTTTTATGATAGGCCTATTTTATAATTTGATTTCACATTGTTGATTCTTTCATTTCTATTATAGTTGTGGATATTTAATCCACAAAGTGGGGAATTGTGAATGAATTTCAAGTCTCAACATTGTGTTCCGTTTTCCCCGCTGGACTGTAATTCTAAACCTTGTAGTTCGTTCTCATTGATCAGTCTGTTAGAACTACAAATCCCTCCCTGTGTGACATCACTTCCCTGCCTTCCCCCTGAAACTGTCACTTCCTCTTCTCCTGTATAAACCCCCGACCCCTCCTCCTCACTCTCACTCTTGCCTGGAATCACTTCCGGTGCGAGGGTCCGCTTCTGCAGAATCGTAACATAGAATAAACTATTGTACTTTGTTAAAAACCAGCTTGATCGACCACTCAGCGTGTTCTTTGACAATCTAACTAAAATAAGGATAAAAATCCTTTACACCTGGAGGTAGGAGGGGGCTGTTCCTTTCATTGCCCTGTAGGTCAGCGCCAGAGTTTTAAACTGGATGCGAGCCGCTACAGGGAGCCAGTGTAGGGAACGGAGGAGGGAAGTTGTGTGGGAGAATTTGGGGTGGTTGAACACCAGGCGAGCAGCAGCTTTCTGGACAAGTTCCAGAGGTTTAATGGCTGACGCTGGCGCCCCAGCGAGGAGGGAGTTGCAGTAGTCCAGGAGGGAGATGACCAGGGCCTGGATGAGTAACTGCGCCGTTTCATCAGTGAGGAAAGGGCGAATCCTCCTGATGTTGTAGAGCATGAATCTGCAGGAACGTGTGACGGATGTGACGTGTGGAAAACAACAGTTGGTCATCCAGGGTCACACCCAGATTCCTCGCAGTCCGAGTCGGGGTCACCACTGTGTCTTCAATGGTGATGGCCAGGTCCCGGTGTGGGCAGCCCTTCCCCTGGAGAACCAGCAGCTCAGTCTTGTCCAGATTGAGCTTGAGGTGATGTGTCGTCAACCACTCTGAGATGTGCTCAATAGAGCAGGTTTGAATACACAATCTTTATGCTAGATTTGTCTGTAAAGTGAGAGTAGTTTCTTCTAATTTATCATATGCGTAGCAATGTTATCCTACGATAAATTATTTCCATTGGCTTACCTGGAAAAGCGCATAGATGTGGAGAAAGGTCTTAGCGAGACTAGCCTGCCTGTCATTTTTGTACCTACCACTCAGCAGACATCACAGGAGTAACTTGTAACATAAAGTAAACTTTATTTCTATAGAACCTTTCACAGGCCAGGGTCACAAAGTGCTTTACAATGCAATAAAAGCAATACTACAATTAAAAAAAAAAAATGAACAGATTATATATAAACAGAGCTACAGAACAACATGAAACTAGGTAAAAGCCTGTCTAAACAGGTGAGTCTTTAGCTTCGATTTTCAGAACTGCAGAATGTCTATCCACAACAATAAACTGAGCACTTAGAATAATAATAAATAGCATTAATGTGTTACTTGTAAACTATTACCTATGCACTCTAAGCACTGTTTATTTTTGAGGAGATTGTTCTATAAACACTTGTTTTGTCATAGAGTGCACACCAAACTAAACAGCAAAGGGAGTCGATACTTAACCATAACTGAAATTAATGCGCAACCATCAGTCTATCATGTAACTCCACGCATTGACAGGAGCCTGCACGCCATTTTGCATTAGCCAGGTGTTTCAGCAGGGGGGTGTCCAGTTTCCTGATACACACTTTGTTTGATAGGTGCTTGTGTGGGAAGTGTCAGGCCATGCCCTCAGCTGTGGAGAGCATGTGCTGCAGGGAGGTCGATTCCTTCTGGACCCTGGTGGACAATCTGGCCCCCAGACCCGTCCGTCCTATCTCCATGTTCGTCCCTGAAAAAACAGGATCTGATTCATCATTACTGTTTACTGGACTGGGCAGTGGCGTTGAGGTCTTTTTCTCCAACATTTTCTGAGTCCCCACACTGACCATCTTGGGCTGTACCTGGGTGGCTACAGTAAGATAAAGAGGTCTATGTTATGTTATGTAACAATTGTACAACATCATATTGTGTGGCCACAATAGGTACAAGTTCAATCTAGCAAAAACCAATCAAATACAACGGTTTTGCTGCCAAATCTATCCTTATTCAGTCTGAGATGTTAATTCAGTTATATTGTAATTAAGGATGCCACAGTTAGTGTTTAAGTTGTACCCACCTATATCATATAGTTGTACCCACCTATTTAAAATATCATATCATATCAAATTATCATCCTACATGATGCTATTTAATGAGAAGGGGTTGAATCCAAAACTGTGGTCTGGTCCACTGGTCCGCGCCGTTAGGGACCACTGCCCCCGCAGTTGATTCATGCAAATGAATACTGTGTAGGTTATAGGTTATGCAACATTGTCTTCTAATACAGCTTTTATGCCAATATACTGTACTGTCACATTTAGCCGAAATGTAGGCTAGTTCTGGCCTCCACGTCATGCGCTCCAATGACATGTGACAGCAATATTGTTAAAAATTTGGCTAAATCGTGTTACAGTAGTCTACATTGGCATAGATTACAAATCAATGTTGCAGAACATAACCTGCAGAATATTTACATGCCTAGCTGTCGTAGCCTATAGTACATGAATACATGGAGCGCCAGAACTATAGATAGCCTACATTTTGGCTAAATAGTGTTACAGTACACCTATATTATCATAAAAGCTGTATTACAAGACAATGTTGCATAACCTATAACCTACACAATATTAATTTGCATGAATCAACTATGCAATAGGGCAGTGGTCGCTAGCGGCGGGGACCAGACCACAGTTTTGGATTTAACCCGTTGTATTTAATGCAGTTGGGCATGTACAAAGAGAATAGTTTCATTACCTGATGAACGATGGAATTGGTTTGATGTTACACTGAGTGTTTGCACAGATGGTTGAGGAGCCAATGGAAAGGTCTCTTGGTCCGGGTGGTGAAGGACTGCAGGCGGTGCATCTGTCCCTTCACTTGTTGCCGCATCTTCCAAAACCTTATAATACACCAACATGACACCACATTAATACATTAGAAATGTATTGGCTGGCTAGCTGTGCTAACAAAATCACCAAGCTGTACACTTCAGCTAATAATTGCAACAACCTCTGGTGGCACAGCTGATATGGACGGCAACACCAACTGCATCTCGTTTCCCTGATAGTGGAGGCAAGTGAAATAATGCCTCGTGCACTAACGCGCTAATTTCTGCAGCAAACACCTCTTCTCTCCCATCGTGCACATTCGTTTTCGCCATTGATATAAGGAGGGTTCGCTCGCGCACATTGTCCCATTAGCTACAATATTTTCGCAAGCTTCCCAGTCCGACGTCGGTCATGTCATTGCCCTCCAAGGACAAGCCCGAAGGAATAAAATGTACAGGCTACAGGCGTTTACCAGTCCGTAACATAATGTAAGCAAACTATGGTGAACAATTACGCCTTACAACAATTAGTAATGTCACATTATGCTGACAATTTGGAAGTTTGCAAACGTTGGAAAACAACTCACTCTGCACAGTTCCCGCTTTCGTTGAGCTGAAACTCGGTGTCCTGGGCCCCGTACTACGAAGCTCGTTCAACATATCCAGGAAAACGTTTCGCTAGCTCGCTCGAGTAAACCGGACAACCGCAATCACGGATAAATGGTACTACGACGGTGGCTATCAACTCGATAGCCTACCCCACTCAGAATAACGTACCGTAATATGGAATTCTCATTTAATGACGAGGCGTCGCCAAGCAATATTTCCAGGGCGACACTTCACAGAATTCATAGTGATGAATAGTGGTCGTTTTTATATAACTAAATATACACATAACAAGCTGAAATTATGAAGGTGGACTCTATGGCTGTGTTCGGAATCGCTCCCTATTCACTATATAGTGCACTATATAGGGCGTCAGCCATTTTGTTTGTAGTGTCCGAATTCTCCACGGAATTTTCGTTCCCTATATAGTCCACTATTTATTACCCACAAGTCACCTTGATTTCCAGGGTACAGTGCATGTACCCTACATTTTCTCCGGTATACCACAATGCAATGCAGTTGAGTTGTCTCGCGAAGAGGGCTGTGAACGGAGGATGGCGGTGGCAACTTTCGTGTATAAACTGAAGGAACTCTAGCTTGCGGAGCTAAATCGTAAACATGTAACTTGATCGTGCGCTTCATAGCTAGCTAGGTAGCGCGGCTATAGCCAACGTTACATCTTGCAATTAACAGACAGGACCAAAGTAGAAAAACCACACATGCACATGATTAGAATTTAAATTTCAACACTTTATTTGGGATTTAACATTCAAAATGAACACACAAAAGCAAATCCGATACTACCTGATTGAGTACATCTCAACCTGCAGCGTGAATGCTCCCTGTTAGACTTGTTTGTTTACACGAGGGCGCATCCGCCTGCATCACACGAATGACCGACGCATTTTTGTGACGTTCGGTGTAGTGTCCGAATACTCCTTAAACCATTCCCTAGGTAGTTCACTACATAGTGAACCCTATATAGGGAATAGGGAGTGAGGGAACGAGGGAGCGATTCCGAACACAGCCTATGATATGTAATCAGCCTTGTCACTGTTTGGGCGACAACCACTCCCGAGTGCTGGGGGGGCGTATGCATAGCCTATATGCATAGGAATGTAGGAAATTTACATCACTATATAGTTATGTAGCAGCATAGAAATATGGATTTCTACGTGCTTGCGCTGGTAGCCAATCACTGAGGCGAGCTGGGGTATAAGAGGCACTCCTCCCTCTTGCGCTTTCTCTGCGCTCTCACCTGATCCTTCCACTTCCGGGTTAGCGGTTTTACCCTTGGCAGAGCGACTGCGGGTGCTTAACTTCTCCCGCGTAGTGCGGGCGCTGCCTACTCTCTGCAGCAAGCCCCCAGGATCAGCTTGGCGCATTGAAGCCACCATGGGCTTTCAGGCCAAGCTCGGTATTGCAAGTCACGTGACGGCATGCGGCCCAAGACCCTTATTTCCCATGGTTTGTGGATTATGATAGATAGGGCTAGAAAAGGAAAACAAATTTTTTCTCGGTATCATTCAGCATCAGAGACCAATCTAATCAATATAAACTTTTAATTCAATGGGGTTTTGTTTGTTTTTGAAGCCACCAATACCTGTATCGAGCCATTTGAAACATGTGCTGTGCACGAGCCTCGGGGACGCTGGTCGCGCGTTCAAGAGTCCTGCGAGTTCGGGAAAGCACGTCACCATAGGAAGACCCGCCCTACTCTGCCTCTGATTGGATAGTTTCAAGGATGTCATGCAATGACGTCGGCTAACATTTGCTATGCTTTTAGCAATGAAGCTGCTATGATCATGCTAATCATAGATATGAACGTATGATGCAAATGATCATGACATGTGGTTACTTTAGGACATCGTTGGAAAAGATCTAGAGGGTAAGTGGGTCAATGTTGAATAACTTAGCTAACATTATCTAATGTTACATTTCTTTATATTAACATCAACTATATTGATAGGCTAGGGAGCTATGCTAACGGTAGCTAATGCTAACGGCTTAGGGTTAACGTTAGTTAATGCTAACGTTACGTTCGGAGGTCTCAGATGTATTTCAATTTTAACATAATGTTGAGCATGATCAATGTGACATTGTTCATACATTGATTACAGTCTGTAATCTTGTCTGGCATTATTTAGCTATAGTGGGCTGATGCTACTATAGCATTTGTCACATTATACATCAAATTAATCAAGCATAGTTAGTGTTATTACCTGAAGGCATTATTACCATTGCAAGTAAGTAATATCACGTCTCTGGCCTGCTGAGTATACGAACCTGTGTGCTAGTGTAAAGGTAGTGATTCCCTGGGTGAAATTCCCAGGGTGGCGTTGTCTGGCAACTCCTCCACCAAACCTGTATCACTGTACTTCCATGCCCACCCCGCCACAGTTAGAAACGTAGGGTAATTAACCTACTAATAGTTAGCCAGCAGGCACACCCCTACCGACATTCTCACGGGTCTGAGGGCTTCTGCATCTGTGGACGCGAGGGGGCTGTAGAAACAGTGTAGACTATAGCCTAGAAGTGGTGGGGTAATTATTAACCTATGCATTTTAAAAACACCTGTGCACTGTCAATATTATAGGTTGCTGTTGTGAACACAGACGGCCTGGGGCCTCATTTATCATTGGCGGATATTTAGTCGCCTTTCTACGCGCTTTTGTAGGACACCTCTCAACTTGGCGTACCGATTTAGACAGGTTTTTACACCCTTTTTGAACACGGGGAACTGGCGACGCAGGTGGTGCGTCGGTGAATTACAATGTTTGATGGAGAGAAGAATAGCGAGAGTTTATGAACGCACAATCATGTAGGCTAATAGCCCAATTCAGCACAAATATATATCGCAATGCAAGATCGTGTCCTCTTACCGGCTCATTAATGGTCCGATATGGATTTGTTCCCCAAACTTAACCTATGCGCACACCTAATGCAGGCACTCCATCAAATGGCAATAATTGACCAATTAGATTGTCATTAATATGTGATCATGTGGACCTGTTTGCTGTTTGGTAAGCATATAAATGACAGTCCTCCTGTGCGTAATGCGAGCCTAAATGAATCCGGCGCTACTCGGCCTACTGGCCGAGATAGAACTCCAAAGAGGTGACGGCGATGGCGACTGCACCCACACCTGGCTCCACGCATGACTCATTCATCCTGGCGCACAGCAGGGTAGGGACTAGACTGGAGGCAGGCGCTGCGCATGACGGCTGGCTTGTTGGTGTGTGCATAGCCAAGATACATATTCTTTTTCTTTTTTACTTTAATCTTTATTTGCATTTTCCATCCATACAACGACAATACAATAAAACATAAAAACTAACAATAACAGCTTATGGGTACTTCCATCCATGCAGCTTTTTTCTCTTACTCAAATATTACAATTTCAATATTAGTGGAATCATCACACTTCCTTCTATAATCCATCCATTTTTCCCATCTCCCTTCAAACTTTCCTTCCTGCATCCTCAATGCATGCGTGAACTTCTCCATAACATAAATCTCCTCCACAACACCCAGCCACTGCTCCTTGGTTGGGTGTTCCACCTTATACCAAGCCCTCATTATTGTCTTTTTACTAGCAACCAATAGTACTTTCACTAGGTATCTGTCCCCTCCTTGTACATCATCCTGTGTTATGTTTGCCAAGATACATATTCAAAGCTGATAAGAATGAGAACCAGTCAAGACCCCACCACAAAATGAGGACCCAAGCCCTCAGCCCCCTCCCCGTCATGAGGGTTACCAGCGGGGCCAAAGGGCCCGCGCTGAGGTCATGCGCCAGCTATGAAGACACAAACAAGTCAGGTTCACATTTTTACCATTTTATTTATTTTATGGTGGGTGACTGTGTGAGGTGTGTGAGTGCATTTGTGAGTGAATGTGTGAGGTCCGTGAGTGTGGTAGTGAGTGACTGTGTGAGATCCGTGACAGCATGTGTGAGGGAATGAAGTGCAGTGAGGATGTCCTGTTGGCTCTGGTGGTGTAGTGTGGTGACCTCCACCAACTGCTGCACAACTGCCCCAATCGCTTCTTCCATGTCCCTCTGGGCCTCTAGGGTCATGAGCCTCCAACACAGTGTCTGAGAGGAAGCCCAGCTCTCAGGGACCCTTGAGGCAGGGACGCTGGCAGCCGGAGGTGGAGGCGTGGGCGGTGGAGACGGAGACGGATGTTATGAGTGCAGGTGCATGAATAAAGGAGTCGGGCTGTGTCTGTAAATGCCATGTATTAGTCGGTCGTGCACATAACAGATCTGGGGCATAACACGTGAGGCAGGTATATATATAACAGCGCCCACAAGGTGGGGCTGTTGGCTACATAACATAAGACACCCTGCAACATCTCCCTTCCTTTAGTAAAGTATAAATACAAAAATAGCAAAATTTGCTCTTAACCATTTGAACACTAATTCTCCCATCCCAACATCAAATAGTGCACCTAAACAGAGACAATCAATTAATCACTAGCAACCAGAACATTACCAGCAATTGTATTAAAATAACAGCATCAGAGCACATAATCACAGTTTTCTTTAGTCTCTCTTTTCATTCTTTTTTTTTTCTTTTTTCTTTTGTTTCCCAATCATCACTCTCCTGTGTCTGTATACGTGTGTGTTCCACTCTCAGTTCAGTGTATGACCTAGAGGTCAAGTCTGTCTGGAGGCTTAATCAGCCTCCCGCTCCGGGAGAAGGCCCGGCCCTGTAACTCACGGCATGGTGTGCTCACAGTCTGTGGTGAAGAAGGTGGCGACCTCAGGGTTGACAAGCTTGAAGACACCCCAGGGCTGCCGATGACCTCATCGGCGCCGCCCCTGCTCACATGTGCGTCTCCGGGCTCAGGTGGCTGTTCCGGGTGGGCGGCCGGCTGGGGAGGGGCAGCCTCCGCTGGTCTGAGATCAACCCTGTTGCGACGATACGTAGTTCCTTCCACGTTGACGAGATAGGACCGAGGTCCCACCTGCTGCAGGCATACACCTCTCCTCCATCGGCCCGTCCTGTCTCCTGGGAGCGGCTTCATCCTTATTGGCTGGCCGATGTTCAGCACTGGAAGATCCTTGGCCGATCTGTCATACACTAGCTTAGCTGCCTGATGTCTCACTCTCAGCTTGTAGGGAACCCCAGTGACGACCTGAGGCGCTAGTAGCTGGTCGGCCACAGGGAGAAGAGTCCTCAGCCTCCGTGACATCAGCCGATGTGCTGGACTGCAGCGCATGCCCTCCGTGGGCGTGTTTCTCCAATGTAGAAAAGCCTTCCAGGGGTCCTCATTGGCACGATCTGCTTTCCTGCAGAGGCTTTTCACAATCTTCACTGCGGACTCTGCTTTGCCGTTAGCTTTTGGGTGCCTCGGCGAGGACATGACATGCTCGAAACCCCACTCTCTTGCAAATGCCCGAAACTCTCCACATCCGAACTGACTTCCAGAATCAGAAATGACCCTGTCTGGAATGCCATAGCGTGCAAACTGTGCCTTGCATCTTCGGATCGTTGTCTCTGCTGACAGGTCAGGTAGCAGGTCGATCTCCCAGAAGTCGGAGTAATGGTCCACCATGAGCAGGAAGTCTTGTTTTGCATAGCTGAACAGGTCCATGCTCACCAGCTGCCAGGGACGTGTGGGGAGTGGGTGCGACATCATGGTCTCTTTCTGTTGTGTGCATACTCATTACACACGGAGCACTGCTGTACATAGTCCTTGATCTCGCCCTGCATATTGGGCCAGTAGAGCATATCTCGGGCCTGCCTATAGCAAGCCTCGCCCCCCACATGGTTGTAGTGGATCCGTTTCAGCATCTCAGGACGCATAGCTTTCGGAATGATGATGCGTTGGCTCCTGAAGAGCACACCGTCCTGTGCACTTATTTCATCTCTGATGGCCCAGTATTCCCTGATGGCTATGGGGCTCTCCTCCTTTTGTTCCGGCCATCCCTCAAGCACGACTGACTTGAGTGTTTGGAGACACACATCCTCCTCCGTGTGCTTTCGAATCTGTGCGAGGCGTTGGCTGGTGACGTTCAGATAGTCTGCCTGCTGAATGGCTGCCGCGTCATACTGCTCCTGCTGCATGCTGCAGACCATCTCACGTCGGTACACGGTATCTGTTCTCTGTGGCGGGGTGGTGGCTCTGCTGAGCGTGTCACTTAAGTACATTTCAGGGCCTGGCTTGTATACCACCGTGAGGCAGTAGTTCTGCAGTGTGAGGAGCATGCTCTGAAGGCGTTTTGGTGCACTGAGGAGGGGCTTACTGAAGATGGACACCAGCGGGCGGTGGTCGGTCTCTGCAGTCACATCACCCCTCCCATATAGGTAGTAGTGGAAGCGTTGGCAGGCTCAGACACTATGCTCAGACACTCCTTTTCAATCTGTGCATAGTTCTGCTCCGTCTGGGTCAGCGCACGGGAGGCGAACGCGACCGGCTGTCCTTCCTGGAGCAAGCAGCAGCCCAAACCGGTCTGGCTGGAGTCGCTCTGTATGGTGACCGGCTTGCTGACATCATAATATCGTAGGACTGGCACCGCCGTGACGAGTGTCTTGATTTCCTTCATAGCAGCATCATGCTTGGGCAGCCAGTGCCACAGCACATCTTTGTCCAGTAATCTTCTCAGCGGTTCGCACACCTCTGACAAGCGTGGCATGAACCGGGACAGGTAGTTCACAAACCCGACAAACCGCTGAACCCCCTTTGCATCTCATGCATCCACCAGGGTGAAGATACGTGGTTTCGGCAGCTTGTACAGCACGTCATCTAAAGTGGGCATGAGGTAGTGGGACCGCCTTAAAGCTTGATTAAGGGGCTTGGGGTCAATGCAAAGTCCCAATTTGTCTGGCTTCTTTACTATGACCAGATTGCTAATCCAGTCTGTGGGTTGAGTGACTGTGGTTAAGTGTCCATCCTTCTCGTACTGATCCAACTGCGCTCGTACAGCTTCCCTGAGGGCTACCAGGATGTTCCTTGGAGCGCACTGCACAGGCGCCACAGTGTTATCCAGCTCAAAGTGCACATCACCTGGCAGAGAATCGACAGGGCTCGTGAACACGTTGTGGTAGGTGCTAACGAGACATTCTTTAGTTAGTTCACCCATCTGACAATGTTCCAGTTTGTTCAGCTCTTCTGGAATAGTGAAACGTATCAGGCCAAGTCTCTCGCATGTCTCCCCTGAAAGCAAGGGCTTCTGGCTAGTACGCACGATCTCAAAGTCCAGCATGTGCGTTTTGCCCCTAACGACGCATTGTGTGCTGTACACTCCCATCGAGGTCATCCATTCACTGTTGTAAAGCTTCAATCTTGTGAGACTTTTCCGAAGACGCATTCTAGGCGCTAGTCTCATCTTGTCCTTGATGCTCATCATGTTGCAGGTGGCTCCAGAGTCAAGCTGGCACCTCTGGACCCCTCTGTGTAGAGGCAGGTTGACAAACCGCTTTTTCCCCTGAGTGTTCACTGCCCCCAAGCTCTCTGCTGAGTACACGTCTCATCACGGTCGCTGTCACCCGGGTCCCCTAGCGGCGGGTCATCCACGGCGTTCAACTGACGTGCCTGCTGGCCTCTTTTCATGCATACTTTGGCAAAGTGATTAGCAGTGCCGCATCAGCGGCATGATTTTCCAAATGCGGGGCACAGGTCTTGCCCACGTCTGTGCAGTGTGCCACAGTACTTGCATTCCCCTGTGCCTCTCATGCCGTGTGGCTGTGCAGATGTGTTGGTGGTCTTGGATTGCCTGCTGGTAGACCTCCGTCCTTGTCGCTGTACATGTGTTGCATTAATGCTCTCACCAGACCCAGAGCTGTCCAGTGACATGGATTTTAACTTATTGTCCATCACCTCGGCTGCACGACAGATGTTAATAGCCTCATCCAATTTCAGGTCCTTTTCTCTTAGCAAACGTCTAGCGCCCTCATCAGTTATCCCAAGGACAAGCCTGTCCCTTAAGAGTTCGTCTCTCAAAGCTCCATAGTCACATGAGGCAGCCTTTTCTCTCAGTCTAGTGACAAAAGCATCCACAAGCTCTCCTTCCTCTTGTTTGAGGTTGCCAAAGACGTACCTCTCAAAGATGACATTCTTGGTGGGTGTGAAGTATCTCTCGAGTGCCTCCAATATTGCTCCCACATCCTTCTGTTGCTCCGCCGTGAGTCCCAGGTTGTGCTTATAGACATGGCGGCAATCGTTCCCCATCAGTCTCCGAAGCATCGCTGCCTGCACCGGCTTTTCTTCTTTGTCGAGCCCGGTCGCAGGCAGATAATCCTTGAACTCTGCCCGGAAGTTCGCCCAGTTGCTGTGAAGATCCCCCGTCATCTTCATTGGCTCTGGTGCCGGTATGTTGGATGCCATTGTCCCGACGCGACGCTAATGCTAGCAGGCTAACTGAAACTACTAAATATCTTGACCAAAACAAATAAAAGCACGCTGTTCCAGCGACAGGTCACGCTAGGCTCACTGTGGGTCCTAATAGGACTTCTGACACCATGTTATGAGTGCAGGTGCATGAATAAAGGACAGAGTCAGGCTGTGTCTGTAAATGCCATGTATTAGTGCACATACAGATGTGGGAACATAAGAATGTAACTTGACCCGCGGTATTCTAACAGGCGCTTTACGTCATTCCGCACCACCGCTCGCCTGCCCATAGGGGCGCAGTAATACCACTCATTGACCCATTGCTGGCTCGCACATTAGATTAGCCTACCGTTCTCAAACTCCTTGTTGTCTGTCTGGTTGTAATTTAATTATTACGAACAAAGCCTATCTATTTATAGTTTCTATCTCTGTAACTGTCGCCGGGTCTATATCTGTTAACTGTCGGGACAAGTAGAAGTTTAATACATTAGGCTGAGTGTTCTCATATGGAACATGGCATCAGGACGAGTAAGATGGCTAACGGAGATGACCAGAGATGTGTTTGAAATGGTTCACTCACTCCCTCCCTATTACCATGGATGTATTGAGTGCGACTCATAGTGAACTACATGGGGAATGATTTAACAGTTTTGGGACACATGGAATGTAACTGCGTAAGATATTCATGACTCAAACAAGCAGACGCGCCGATCACTGATGGCAGCAGGTTGAAATATCAGGTAGTAGCCTAGGCTATTCAGGTTCCATGTTTAGTTGAATGATAAATCCCATATAAATGGTTGGAATTCTAATGATGTGCAAGTGTGATTTTGTCAACTTAATGCTGTCTGCTAATAGCAGGCTGTGAAGCTGCACGATGAGACCGTGATAGCACGTTAGCTCACGACAGCAGCTTCCATAATATTAACGGTAGCTGTCGGTGGCTAAAAAGCAGATAGATAACTTTACAACGTTGATTCCTGTAGCTATTTTGATGCTATAAGTTCAACTTCTGTTTCTCGGGCAGGAACGGAGACGAACTCGCATTAGCAGCAAAGCAGCTAGAGGAATGATCGCGCGGTCTCTTTAGCCCTGAGACCATCAGGCAGGCAGCAGGAGGTCGTTGAAGGCTTTATATATTATTATGATATTATGTCTAATAATACATTCGTTGAAAGTAGGCTACACAGGCTGATCTACTATACGGAATTGGACCGAGGAGTGTTCTCATATGGAACTATGCTGCACACGCCCGCCCGCGACAAGAGCTGAATTGTAGTCAGCTTGCCCCGCTGCGCGCAGGACGCGTGCGTCCCCCGCTCCGAGCAGAACGCAGGCGGAATGTCGCTCCCCGTCTGAAACGGCCTTGACTCCTGGAATCCCAAGGTCTTTCATATTGAAATTATCTTGATGGCCTGGGAAGAGACGTGTTAAGGGCCCACGATCCAGGGCTAGGAAACCGGTTCCTCCAGTTTATTTGAATATAAAAGAATTTGGGGGGGTGGGGGGTTACAATAGTCTAGTCCAGGTTCGCTGGAGGACCTGTATTTTCAGTGTTTGCTGGTAGCGGACTGCATCGATCAATGCAATGACTCTTCAGTTTTACCCTTTTCATCAATAAAACATCATTTTTACAACCATGTCTCATTGATTGGGAAGGCATTTAGAGCTGCCGGTCTATTAGCCTACATTCGGACTCAGAGGATGACATAACTGTTTATTGAGAAACAATTGGCTATATAAAGAAATACCACAATGCATGTAGTCTAGATATATTACATTATGGTTATACACTTTATGGTAGACTGCCCTCTCGCTCGCTAAGCAGGCTACATTGTGGCTTTTTGTTCATCGCCTATAGGCTACACATTAGAAAAATGTTTTTTTTTATATAGACCTAGAAGGAATCATTTCCTATTTTAATACAATTCAAATTCTGCTTAGAGGGAATTATTTTCAACGGACATTATGACCTGAGCATAATTAATAATTATCTAAGTTAATATAGGCCTATGAGAACGCAACGCTTTTTACGATAGGCTAGGCCTATACGTCTTGTGATTGTACTGTAGCCTAGGCTACAACTTAAGGCTTGCCCTATTGAATTAATTTTATAGGCTACTCATTATTATCGAATTATCTAGTTGATATATGAATAAAACAATAAGCCGTTTTAATGGCTATGGGCTACTAGTTGTAGCTATATGATGCGCTCTGCTCTTACGCACGGTTGAGGCGGCAGCTCAAATACACAGCCAACTGGAGATGTCGCGTCTGGGGAGGCTCTGCGTCTCTCCACCAGTCCCCAGCGAGTCCAAGCTATTCCCAATGAATAATACTTAGGCCTATTTATAATAGCCTACATAGCGCAAAACTGTTCATATAATAGGCTGTAGCCAGCGCGAAACTGCGCATTCCCTATAGCCGTTCATTGAACAGCTGGCGGCCGGTAGGCTATAAATAAATAAAAACATACACGATATTTTGTTATTTGAATGATCTTGAATATATATATTCAAGATCATTCAAATAACAACATATTGTGTATGTTTTTTTCATTTATAATTTAACAATAGGGGGTGCAACAGAACACAATTTTAGGGAAAGTCATTGACAGGCGGACTTCAATGTTTTATTAAAATATAGTTATGTGCAAATGAAAACCCACAATCGTCCTATGGACCTTACCCCGATTTTGGAAATCAGATAAAGGCGTTCACAAGACCATTTCAATAATCGCATTATTACAATTATCGGTTGATGTCTCACTGTCAAACCTGCCGCTATGCACAAGATAGTTAATGTCCGGATATGATTGGCAATGAGTGATCTTTACTCATGGCGACTATTTCAATTTTGTATGGATCCACAAGTCGATCAAGCTTATTTTTTCTTTGTATCGTGCTGAAGCCATATAGCCTACTGCGCTCAGACTTGGCTACATTATGCCCTGTCTTCAAATTTACTTCCGGGGTTTACGAGTAGCCTAACAGTTGAATGCGTTCCAGAAACAAAACGCAAAACCCTCACGTTCACCACATCTTTACTAACAAATATATTTACAATACTGTTATTTTGCGCATTTGACCAAACAGCCACCACGTCTTGACCCGACGTCAGTTGCCGAGATAGATAGGCTACTGTAGGCCTAGATATATTATAGGTGTTCGTAATAATTAAATTACATCGAGGTGGATAAAACATGTGTTTGAGAACAAGGTAATAATAACAATTAAACGTTATTTGTATAGCCCCTTTCATACAGATACCTTCAGCTCAAAGTGCTTTACAACAGAGCATTTAAATTAAAGAATGTGAAATTTAATGATGCTTCATTCGTAGACTATAGGAGAAAAACAGAGCCCAGCCTGCTAAATCTACTCAAAGACGCCACCTGGCGGTAGTGCATCACTAAAACGAAATAACACCCGTCTGAAATCCCACGAGATTTCCAACGGGATTTCCCTGCCAAATACCGCGACGTGAAATGCTGCAGCAAGTTACATTCTTATGTTCCCACATCTGTAACAGATCTGGGGCATAACACGTGAGGCAGGTATATATATAACAGCGCCCACAAGGTGGGGCTGTTGGCTACATAACATAAGACACCCTGCAACAACGGAGGCGCTGGAGATGGCACTGGAGGTGGAGGCTGGCGCGCTGGAGGTGGAGGCACTGGAGGTCGTGGCACTGGAGGTGGAGGCTACAACCGGCGGGGGCACGACCGTCAGGTCAAGGACCACTACTGCACACTCCCCCTCCTCTGAGTCCCACCCCACGTCAGAGTCTGGAGAAACAATTTCAGTCATTTTCTTTGAGTTTGTCTGTGAACTTGATTATGCATTAAACATTTCATTGTGTAGCCATATTCATTTGATATGTTTTTCTGTTGGCAGCCAAATAAATGCTTAAGGGGAGACACGGTAGGTGAAAACATCGTTTTTCAACGCCCTGGTCAAATTTGAGATTTTGTGCTAGTTTGCTTCCATAACATGTCTTCTTTCATACTAGTGGAAATAAAACATCAAAAATACGCATTAAGATGTTTATTTTACTTCATTTAGTCTGTTTGCGTCTGTAGATTCTTCCTAAAATCACCAAAAGTTAGCCTTCTTTCGAAACGTCTCGCAGCGTTTCTTTCGTTTGGACTTGGTCATCCCAGGTATCATTGGAAAGGTCTCTCTCTCGAGCGCAATGTTATCGCAACCAAACCTGATAGTTTCATTTGTATCAGCAACCAATCGTGGAAATACGAAGGCGGGTTTGATGCTAAGCGTGAAATCTCATTGGCTGTTGTTGATTTCTGAGAACATGATTGGTTCAGCGCGTCATGTGACACGTCTCCATTTCCTGATATCTAATCCAAACAATGCCGTCTGTAAAGCGTTCTAAACGTAATAAGCAACAACAACAACAGTGTTTGCCCGCAAGGTTGAACAGAAAACAAGAGAAACTAAATGGAAAGGTTTACATTTATGAGATATAAAGTGCCTATTCGCGCAAGTTGTCATTAGCCGGTGCTAGCATGTCCAGTGAGCAGCAGGGAGATGAGGCTAGCGTTAGCATGTCCAGTGAGCAGCAGAGAGATGCGGCGCGTTTGAATGAGCTGATAACTGGGTTGATTTGTCCTAATTGTGCAGGGACTGGTCTTAAAATTAACATAGATCCTCAGAATAGTGGGTTCTGTAGTACTTTGCCCTTAGAGTGCAGTCTTTGTGAGAAATGGCTATCGCAAATGTGTCTACACATCGACTCGGCTTCATGATACAACTAGGAATGATGTTGCATTTGATGTCAATGTGAGGATGTCCTCTTAGTGCACGAGTTAGGGTTGGGGTATGCAGCTCTCCAAAAGATTAGTAAAGTGTTAGGGATCCCAGGGCTTCATCTGAAAAAATATCAGAAACATGACAAGAGGGTGACAGGTAGGCTATTGAAACGTGTTCCCTCTTTCTCTCTCTCTCTCTAGCCAATATCAGAAGCCTATACATATGCACAGTAGTCTCCCTCTCTCTACCTGTGGCATTTCTACATGCATCCATCAACTGACCAAATAAACTGTTTTAATTTCAGTTGCTGAAATAGAGAGAGGTCTGGAGTCCTTGCACAGAAGCAGAGAGCAGATTAGGCAGGCATATGCAGATGTGGACCCAGAGGTAGGTAAGCTGACTGCCAATAAATGCAAAATGTTAGAAAATTATTACAATTACAATAATTCTCAATAACCAGCGTTCAGTGGACAACATGAAGGCGGCAATATGGGGTAGTCTGCTTCACTGATGACAACCCCATGCGCACCAGGAACATATTGTGGTTTTAGGACAGTTTTGTGGACTGCAGCTGAGTGGGTTCTACAGACCAGCTGCTTAGAACAGTTTTGTGAACTGCAGCTGAGTGGGTTCTACAAACTAGCTGCCTAGAACAGTTTTGTGGATAGCTAGTGTGGTGCCATCTGAGGAGTGACTCTGTAGACCTATGACGGCGTAGCTTGATGTCTCCTATGGTGGTGTTTACCCTGCATTGTTTACCACATCTTGTCCTGTGTATTTATCAATCAGCTTACTCTTCATGTTCATTCATTCATTCATTCATTCATGTTTTCTCCATGTAAAACGCTTAAAAAAACACAAAAAGTTAGATAATCTGTTTTCTCATGCATGTCCTCGTCAAATGTGTCTATCTTTGTCCATGATCTGTTTAACAAAATAATACAAGCTTTCTAAAAGGGAATGTTCTCTTCCCTACTAACATTGTCTCGTCTCTAGTCTCGTCTTACACTCGTGGGCTGTACCTTGACGTGGTAAGTGGGCTTCCAACTAAACAGGTTTTTTAGTTTTAGGTTTATTTTGAATCCACAACATGCTGTGTTATTCAGTTTTCAGTTTCTATGTGTTTTCAGATGTTGTGTAATGTTGTTACTAATGATGTGATTGGATATTGTGTTTGTAAATATTGGTTTACAATGCAAATGTATGTTTTTTACAATACAAATTTTCAAAGCCTGTTTTCTCAAAATGAGTTATTTCTCATCTTAGGGACATCAAAACCATCACTTGAGTAGCACCTACATACACCTAACTTTCCAGTTTTGTTCCAATCCATATTCTGAAGGGTTTGGCCAAGGGGGATTTTTTAAATTTCATTCATAGCCTGATTTATATAACAGTTTATCCCTAAAACATGGTGAAAATTGGTCTTTTTATGACTGTTGACAGTATTTTCTGATTTCTGAAGTGAAGAAAAGATATAACCAGTTACAAAAATTGATGTCCCGAAATTATGCAAATTAGCGCATATTTAGCGCATATAATGCCTAATTTGCATATTTATCCATAAGATTTCAGAAAACTTGTAATACAAAAAAGATGCTCCTTAATGTACCTAACAAACTGGGGGAGTTTGATGGTGATACCTATTAAGGATTTTTTTCCTATTTTTTTTCCTATTCACCTGGGGTGTCTCCCCTTAAGTGTGATTTACCGGGTGATTTAGATGAGAGTCTTAATTTCCCAGAGGAGAAAATGTTTAATGTGGTCTAACATTATGAAGAGATCATCTGTGTTATCGTTCCCTGTTTTTGGTCCTAAATCAATCATAGCCTACCACAGAATGTTTGGAATGTTTGCTTTCCTCACAGCCACATAATACAGCATGTCCGTGTAGCCTACGCCAAATACAGGATGCACGAAACGTACAGTAGGCTACCTAAACTGTAGGAGCAATCAGACAAAGGTAGGCTAGTACGAATACCTTCCGAAGATGATTTTTTTTCCTCACGTGTACCTCACCAACAAGCACATGCACCTCCGTCTCCGAAAAGTTTCTCTTCTTACCGCGTTTTTCCATAAACGTAATTGTCTTGCCTTTGCTCCACACTATATTATGTCGGTTCCTTCCGGGTAACCACGTTGTGCACTGTCATAGTTTTGACCATATATGGTTGAATTTGGGCGTGGAGAGGGCGGAACACGAGGCGGGTGCACGTCCGCTGCCTTCTACGACACCGTGGGATTTATCATTGAGAAATCGGCGCAGCAGCGTGTACGCCATGTTTGATAGTTCCGAAAAGCGTGTAAATATTCTCGTCGTACGGCAGTCCGCCCTTTTCTCGTTTTCGTCGTACGCCCTCTTTTACACCTGAATTTATACGCTCGAGGAGGGAGAGTCTGCAGTGGTCCTTGACCTGACGTCGTGCCCCCGCCGGTTGTAGCCTCCACCTCCACGACCTCCAGTGCCTCCACCTCCAGCGCGCCAGCCTCCACCTCCAGTGCCATCTCCAGCGCCTCCCTCTCCGTCTCCACCGCCCACGCCTCCACCTCCGGCTGCCAGCGTCCCTGCCTCAAGGGTCCCTGAGGGCTGGGCTTCCTCTCAGAAAATGTGCTGGAGGCTCATGATCCTAGAGGCCCAGAGGGACATGGCAGAAGGGATTGGCGCAGTTGTGCAGCAGTTGGTGGAGGTCACCACACTACACCACCAGAGCCAACAGGACATCCTCACTGCACTTCATTCCCACACATGCTGTCACAGACTTCACGCAGTCACTCACTACCACACTCACGGACCTCACACATTCACTCACAAACGCACTCACACACCTCACACAGTCACCCACCATAAAATAAATAAAATGGTAACAATGTGAACCTTGCTTGTTTGTGTCTTCATAGCTGGCGCATGACCTCAGTGCGGGCCCTTTGGCCCCGCTGGTAACCCTCATGACGGGGAGGGGGCTGAGGGCTTGGGTCCTCATTTTGTGGTGGGGTCTTGACTGGTTCTCATTCTTATCAGCTTTGAATATATATCTTGGCAAACATAACACAGGATGATGTACAAGGAGGGGACAGATACCTAGTGAAAGTACTATTGGTTGCTAGTAAAAAGACAATAATGAGCGCTTGGTATAAGGTGGAACCCCCAACCAAGGAGCAGTGGCTGGGTGTTGTGGAGGAGATTTATGTTATGGAGTTAACGCATGCATTGATGATGCAGGAAGGAAAGTTTGAAGGGAGATGGGAAAAATGGATGGATTATAGAAGGAAGTGTGATGATACCACTAATATTGAAATTGTAATATTTGCGTAAGAGAAAAAAGCTGCATGGATGAAAGTAACCATAAGCTGTTATTGTAAGTTTTTATGTTTTATTGTATTGTCGTTGTATAGATGGAAAATGCTAATACAGATTAAAGTAAAAAAGAAAAAATATGTATCTTGGCTATGCACACACCAACAAGCCAGCCGTCACGCGCAGCGCCTGCCTCCAGTCCAGCCCCTACCCTGCTGTGCGCCAGGATGAATGAGTCATGCGTGGAGCCAGGCCACCGTGCCACTACACTTGTGATAAGCATGTCGGCGTCACATATAATTTGGGTATTTATAGTGTGCACATTTTTGCGATTCACATAGACGTATTCATTCACTGATGGTGCCCTTATGTAGGTGCAGTCGCCATCGCCGTCAACTCTTTGGAGTTCCATCTCGACCAGCAGGCCGAGTAGCGCCGGATTCATTTAGGCTCGCATTACGCACAGGAGGACTGTCATTTATATGCTTACCAAACAGCAAACAGGTCCACATGATCACATATTAATGGCAATCTAATTGGTCAATTATTGCCGTTTGTTGGAGTGCCTGCATTAGGTGTGCACATAGGTTAAGTTTGGGACACAAATCCATATCGGACCATTAATGAGCCGGTAAGAGGACACGATCTTGCATTGCGATATATGTTTGTGCTGAATTGGGCTATTAGCCTACATGATTGTGCGTCCATAATCTCTCGCTCTTCTTCTCTCCATCAAACATTGTAATTCACCGACGCACCACCTGCGTCGCCAGTTCCCCCTGTGTTCAAAAAGGGTGTAAAAACCCGTCTAAATCGGTACGACAAGTTGAGAGGTGTCCTACAAAAGCGCGTAGAAAGGCGACTAAATATCCGCCCTTTTTGCTTGATAGATCGCGCTGTGGGGGGGGAGAGGGCGTACGCCTGAAATCGCGTAAAAGACCGTGTAAAAGAAGGCGTACCTCAATGATAAATGAGGCCCCTGGGGCCTCATTTATCAAAGAGCGTGTAAATTCTGGTGTAAAAGAGGGCGTACGACGAAAACGCGGAAAATGCGAAATGTAGCGTACGACGAGAATATTTACACGCTTTCGGATCTATCAAAAATGTCGTACGCCCTTTCCTGCACGAGAAATCCGAGACTGGCGGGGAAGAGAGCGTACGCGCCCCGTGTTCCGCCCTCGCCACGCCCTAATCCAACCATATATGGTCAAAACCATGAGTGGCCAAACGTGGTTTCCCGGAAGGAAACAGCTTAAAAAGCTAGCGTGGAGCACCCAGGCGGGACATTGAAACATGGAACGAAGGGTGAAAAAGAGGAACTTTTCGGAGACGGAGGTGCATGTGCTAGTTGGTGAGGTCCACGCGAGGAAGGCAATCCTCTTCGGAAGGTATTAATAGCCTACCTTTGTCTGATTGCTTCTACAGCTTAGTAGCCTAGTTTAGCTACGTGTTGTGCATCTAGGATTTGGCATACACGGACATACTGTAACATGTGGCTGTGAGGGAAGCAAACATTCCCAACATCATGTGGCCGGCTATGATTGATTTAGGACCACAAACATGGAACAATAACCCCAGATGATCACTTCATAATGTTGGACCACATTAGACATTGTCCCCCATGGGAGATTAATACTCTCCCATCTAATCAGCTATGGCCCGGGCCTCACCAACAAGCGCAAAGGCACTGAGTGGTTGGAGGTGGCGAGGGCGGTCAATGAGGCCGGCGCCACAGGGAGGAGTGCCACGGAGGTCAGGAAAAAGTGGACTGACCTGAAGGTGGGTGTCATTCCTGTAATAGCCTACATCTAATCTCATACCCATGTGTACCCTCCTACCACAACGTGTGTAGTGCAATGTTAACACTAGCATTGTTACAGAAGGAGGCCAAGAAGCGCATTACTGCCCACAGGCAGGCAGTAGTGCGCACCGGTGGGGGCCCGGCACCACCCCCTCCCACGCCGTTGGACGACACCATCGCGTTGATCATAGGCCGTGAATGCACGGATGGTGTCGTCCCGGCGGACGAGGGGGAGGGGGAGGAGTCGGACAGGACAGTCACTGCAGACGAACCCGGTAAATCACACTTAACCATTTATTTAGCTGGCAACAGACAAACATACCAAATACATATGACTTCACCATAGAAGGTGTCTTGGAAAATAAGGTTCACCGAAAAACCCCAACTAAATAAAATCTTGTTTTCCCAGACTCTGACGTGGGGTGGGACTCAGAGGAGGGGGAGTCTGCAGTGATCCTGGACCTGACGGTCGTGCCCCCGCCGGTTGCAGCCTCCACCTCCAGCGCCACGACCTCCAGTGCCTCCACCTCCAGCGCGCCGGCCTCCACCTCCAGTGCCATCTCCACCACCAGTGCCTCCAGCGCCTCCGTCTCCAGCATGGCGTCCTTCACCGCCCACGCCTCCACCTCTGGCTCCACCGCCTGGTCCATGCCTCCACCGCCCGGTCCACGCCTCCACCGCCCACGCCTCCCCCGCCCGGTCCACGTCTCCACCGCCCGGTCCACGCCTCCACCGCCCGGTCCACGCCTCCACCGCCCACGTCCACGCCTCCACTTCCCGGTCCACACCTCCACCACTGGCTCCAGCGCCCCGGTCCCTGCTGCCAGCGTCCCTGTCCCTGGGGAAGACCGTCTGGGCTCCATCTCTGACGCGGTGCTGGAGGCCCAGACGGACGCCCTAGGGGCCCAGAGGGACATGGCAGAAGGGATTGGGGCGGTTGTGCAGCAGTTGGTGGAGGTCACAACAGTTCTCCACCAGGGCCAACAGGACATCCTCACTGCACTTCATACACTCACACATGCTGTCACGGCCCACACACAGTCAGTCACTTCCACACTCACGGACCTCACACAGTCACTCACTACCACACTCACGGACCTCACACATTCACTCACAAACGCACTCACACACCTCACACAGTCACCCACCAACAGACAATAAAATGGTAGAAATGTGAACCTTACTTGTTTGTGTCTTCATAGCTGGCGCATGACCTCAGTGTGGGCCCTTTGGCCCCGCTGGTAAACCTCATGACGGGGAGGGGGCTGAGGGCTTGGGTCCTCATTTTGTGGTGGGGTCTTGACTGGTTCTCATTCTTATCAGCTTTGAATATACATCTTGGCAAACATAACAGAATGATGTACAAGGAGGGGACAGATACCTAGTGAAAGTACTATTGGTTGCTAGTAAAAAGACAATAATGAGGGCTTGGTATAAGGTGGAACCCCCAACCAAGGAGCAGTGGTGGGTGTTGTGGAGGAGATTTATGAGATTTATTTATGCATTGAGGATGCAGGAAGGAAAGTTTGAAGGGAGATGGGAAAAATGGATGGATTATAGAAGGAAGTGTGATGATACCACTAGTATTAAAATTGTCATATTTGAGTAAGAAAAAAAAGCTGCATGGATGGAAGTACCCATAAGCTGTTATTGTAAGTTTTTATGTTTTATTGTATTGTCGTTTGTATGGATGGAAAATGCTAATAAAGATTAAAGTAAAAAAGACAAAGAATATGTATCTTGGCTATGCACACACCAACAAGCCAGCCGTCACGCGCAGCGCCTGCCTCCAGTCTAGCCCCTACCCTGCTGTGCGCCAGGGTGAATGAGTCATGCGTGGAGCCAGGCCACCGTGCCACTACACTTGTGATGAGCATGTCGGCGTCACATATGATTTGGGTATTTATAGTGTGCACATTTTTGCGATTCACATAGACGTATTCATTCACTGATGGTGCCCTTATGTGGGTGCAGTCGCCATCGCCGTCACCTCTTTGGAGTTCTATCTCGGCCAGTAGGCCGAGTAGCGCCGGATTCATTTAGGCTCGCATTACGCACAGGAGGACTGTCATTTATATGCTTACCAAACAGCAAACAGGTCCACATGATCACATATTAATGACAATCTAATTGGTCAATTATTGCCGTTTGATGGAGTGCCTGCATTAGGTGTGTGACATATAGCGCGGAAAGGTTTGGGACAGCGCATAGGTTCAGTTTGGGGAACAAATCCATATCGGACCATTAATGAGCCGGTTAGAGGACACGTCTAATCTAGCATTGCGATATATGTTGGTGCTGAATTGGGCTATTAGCCTACATGATTGTGCGTTCATGAACTGTCGCTCTTATTCTCTCCGTCAAACATAGTAATTCACCGACGCACCACCTGCGTCGCCAGTTCCCCCTGTGTTCAAAAAGGGCGTAGAACACCGTGTAAATCGGTAGGACAAGTTGAGAGGTGTCCTACAAAAGCGCAGAGAAAGGCGACTAAATTTTCGCCCTTTCGGCTTGATAAATCGCAATGTGGGGGGGGGGAAATGGCGTACGCCTGAAATCGCGAAAAAGACCGTGTAAAATATGGCGTACCTCAATGATAAATGAGGCCCCTGGGGTGGGGGCAATCACTAGGTTTGTTATGGGATTTCTGGAAAACCGTAAACAAGCGGGGGGGTGGCAGACTGCGATGCACGGGGGCTGTATCAATTTACATGGTTAGAAGTGGTGGGGTAATTAACCTATGCATTTTAAAAAAACACCTGGCTACTATCAATGTTTAAGCCTGTTGATGTAAAACACAGACAGGTAGCCTAGGCACCAATGGTAAATCATTCATACCTTTCCTACTTTGATACGGGACTAGCCAAAACACAACATTCCGTATTTAAATATCACACACACACCTCGGTGTCGCAGTTAAGCACACACACACGCAAAACACTGATGTAAACACAGACACGGAGGCACCTATGGTAATATCATTCATACTTTTCTACTTCAATCAAAAACTAACCCAAAACACAACATTCATTATTTAAATATCACACACACACCTGGGTGTCGCAGTTAAGCACGCACACACATTTACACACACACATTTACACACGCACGCACGCGGCCCCGAACCACTGCCAGCGGCGAAACGCCAGAGTTGGATTCTCTCAATTTTTCCGGTGGATTCGCGCGGTGACCCCTGCCGAATTCTGCGGCGAGATCAGGGTGAACCCCGCGATGAGACTGGTGGTTGCCGCTCTGGTGTGAACACAGCTTAAAGCAATGAATTCATTGTGATTTATGACACGGCTCCACTGTTGCTATTGCGTGCTATTGCAAAATAGCTAGGCTCTTTAATTTCCCTGGTCAAAACTCTAATGCATAGGCTATCTGTAATTGTGTTTTGACTGGTCAAAACTCCAATTTTATATATATAGATGGCCTAGGCTAATTACTACATTTTGACTGAGTCAAACTAGCCTACTACTGTATGTAATAACAGACGACTGTCTGACCACCGGATTTTGTGACCCCGGTCACAGATTTCGGTGTAACACCTGTACTAGGGTTGTCAGCTCAGACATTATAAAGAACTAAGCTGTGTTCGGAATCGCTCCCTCGTTCCCTCTCTCCCTATTCCCTTTATAGGGTTCACTATGTAGTGAACTACCTAGGGAATGGTTAAAGGAGTATTCAGACACTACACCGAACGTCACAAAAATGCGTCGGTCATTCGTGTGATGCAAGCGGATGCGCCCAGTATCGTGTAAACAAACAAGTCTAACAGGGAGCATTCACGCTGCAGGTTGAGATGTACTCACTCAGGTATCGGATTTGCTTTTGTGTGTTCATTTTGAATGTTAAATCCCAAATAAAGTGTTGAAATTTAAATTCTAATCATGTGCATGTGTGGTTTTTCTACTTTGGTCCTGTCTGTTAATTGCAAGATGTAACGTTGGCTATAGCCACGCTACCTAGCTAGCTATGAAGCGCACGATCAAGTAACATGTTTACAAACATTACATGTTTACGATTTAGCTCCGCAAAGTAGAGTTCCTTCAGTTTATACACGAAAGTTGCCGCCTCCATCCTCCGTTCACAGCCCTCTTCGCGAGACAACTCAACTGCATTGCATTGTGGTATACCGGAGAAAATGTAGGGTACATGCACTGTACCCTGGAATCAAGGTGACTTGTGGGTAATAAATAGTGGACTATATAGAGAACGAAAATTCTGTGGAGAATTCGGACACTACAAATAAAATGGCTGACGCCCTATATAGTTCCCTATATAGTGAATAGGGAGCGATTCCGAACACAGCTCTAGACTGGCCACACCCCCTTTAGACTCGTCCGACGAGACCGCCATGTTATGCAGGGCATCATTTGGAACATGTTACTGTTGGGCTTCAGAGCTGCTCGTCGTTTTGTTCGGTAAGTGACTAGTGACTCTTATTATATTTTAGTATCAGCCTAAATGCAGTTAGACTAGCCTTTTAAGGTTTTATGAATACTCAGGCGTTTGCGGGAAGAGAATGGTAGCCTAATATGGGTATTGTAATGGTAATTATTTACTAATCTCACAATTAAATTGCATAGCTAACTGGTAAGGATAACAGACTAGTCTAGCTTCCCTAAACTAACATTACACGGATAACGTAATTTATTCCACTCACATCGACTATTAACACAGTTTTATATAATGGAGTATCTTGTTTTATGCGGGTATAGAGATAGTCCCTCATATAGCTAATTGTCAAACTTGTATTTTGCGGCTTAACGGAATTTGTTCATATTTAGGTAAAATGTCCAGTTTGACTCGAGGATTAACTGATTACATTGTGGGGGTCAAAGGTCAAGGGTCACTGACATCACAAAAGGTGTTTTTGGCCTGCTGAACATGATATCTCAAGAACGGCTTGACAGAATTTGTACATATTTGGCCAAAATGTCCAGTTGGATTTAAGTAAGTAAGTAAGTTTTATTTATATAGCGCCTTTCACAGCACGAATGCACAAAGCGCTTTACAATACAAATAACACATAAAAAGGAAGAACGAGCGACATACAAAATGCAATACATACAAAATACAAGGCAATTACGACATACAAAATACATTACAAGGCAGTTACAAACTACAGTACAAGGCAGTTACAGTTACCAGAGGAGGGGAGGGGGAAGGGAATTACCATACAGGCAGCCAGCCTCGACAAGCAGCCATACAATCGGCGCGGCCAATAACCTGACAGCACTGTACTGTAATGAGAGGGGAGAGGGGGGTAGGAGAATGCTCGCTTTTGACAACCTGGACCTTATTTATGGCATATTATAAGACGTTTGACTCACCAAGATAACTTTGGTGTAATTCGGAGGCCTGTTGAAGAAATTTAAAATCCAGCGCGAGCCAAGTATATCCATGTAATGGCGGCGGACGGGGCACTGAGAATGCAGCTTCTAAAAAATCTATTTTCTGCCGCGAAAGGGTTGTTTTCATCAATCTGTCTTTATGAATCGCTAGTTGTGCTTACATAGAGCGAGGGCTTGTTGTAGTTTTTCACATACCTCTGTAATATGATCTTTAGAAACGAAATAACTTCCCCACTTGCTCCAGCACGCATGTGCACAGCGCACAGACTGGCTATTCTCCGTTACGTCTGTAGGCTACACTCACGGCTCACGTTCTCTACTCTACGATCGGCTTGTTGGTGCCTGGAATATTGTGTGCAATATGCCTGAATATTTATCAGATTTTGAGGATATAGAAGATGACTTAGAATATGATGGACGCCGATCGTAGCGTAGAGAATAGCCTACAGACGGAGAATAGCCAGTTTGCGCGCTGTGCGCATGCGTGCTGGAGCAAGTGGGGAAGCTATTTCGTTTCTAAAGACGTTTCTAAAGATCATATTACAGAGGCATGTGAAAAACCACAACAAGCTATCGCTCTATGTAAGCACAACTAGCGATTCATAAAGACAGATTGATGAAAACAACCCTTTCGCGGCAGAAAATAGATTTTTTAGAAGCTGCATTCTCAGTGCCCCGTCCGCCGCCATTACATGGATATACTTGGCTCGCGCTGGATTTTAAATTTCTTCTACAGGTCTCCGAATTACACCAAAGTTATCTCGGTGAGTCAAACGTCTTATAATATGCCGTAAATAAGGTCCAGGTTGTCAAAAATTAGCATTCTCCTTTAATTAGATTATTTGGATTAGATTTTGGTATTCAAATGTCAAAGTCAAACAAAAGGCACCTTTGAACGCTAACACTAGCTAGCTAACGATAACGCTAACAATAAAGCTAGCTAATGCTAATGTTAGCTAATGCTAATTGTAACGCGTTAGCATTAGCTAGTGTTAGCATTAGTGTTAGCTATTCTAGCTGTAATGCTAGCTAGCATTAGTGTTAGCTAGCGTTACAGCTAGAATACTAGCAAGCTAGCGTATACAAGCACCATCCACATCAACACAGGGGCCCTCTCTCAAGACCAACTGAATGTTAACTGCAACTTGCATTGTTGGGCGGAGGCATTAAGCCGCTACGTGGTTTTTCTAGTTGATACTGATGCTAGTGAGAATAGTGATAGGAAATGCCACTTATGCACAATGACAGGGACTTTCTCCCAGATGATCTAACATCTACCATTTAAAATATACACAGTGAATCTGTGGGATCATTGACATCACATAGTGGGATGCCCTGCACAAAATGGCTGCCACGTCGGACGTGAGTCCATTGGAATTCTACAGCACAATGGCCAGTCTAGTTCTTTATATCCCGATGTGACCCCAGAGATACGCTGTCGCTCCTCTAATCTGGGGTCACGTATATAAGGATATAGAAAAGGGTGACCGGACTATTCCAAACGGCGAATTTCAAATCTGATGCTCACCATGCATTCCTGTAGATGTCTTTTGTCATGTCGGGGCCTTGTCAGGTCATTTATAGGTGAAATAACCACTGTTATAGCCTATTTTTCACTCTTCGTTTCAGGATTTTCTACTTCTTCTTCTATGCTCTGCCGGAAATAGCGCGCCCTCTGTGCAATACGTCACAGTGCTGCCACCAATCGGTGAATGCTGCAGCAGCACATGTTTAAAGCTCGTCACACAAAGCAGGTACAGGTGATAGATGGCGCAGCCAACATGTTCAGCTGATTCCTGCTGTGTTAATTGCGAGACCCCGTTCGTTAAATCAAAACATGGGTACAACAGATCCCTGTCCATTATTACTAGTCCAAGGACTAGTAAAATATTATATACTACATTTTCGCCTGCAGAAAGGGGTTTTATTTGTTTGCAAGTGTTTAGGCCTATTAAAAAATGCTACTGTCCCCAAGGGAAAGAAAATAACCTTTTCTAGTTTGACGCTGCTGCAGCATTCACTGATTGGTGAAATAGCCAATTGGGATTGCATTTTCATTTTCAACAACAACGTGTGATTTGCTATTCCATTTGCATGTACCAGTTATGTATGGATTTTTGAAATGCAATAAGAGATTGCATTTTCATTCTCATAAAATGTTTTTGGCCTCTTTATTCAAAGTGACAATGCAAATGGGATTGCATTTTCCTTTTCAACTTTTGCATGCATTCTTTAACTCAATATTAAAATTAAAATGCAATTGTGTGATTTGCATTTACATCTTCATGTACCTGCATGTATTGAAGTTTGAAATCCAATAAGGGATTGCATTATCATGGAAGGTTTTTGGCCTCTTTATTCAATTGACAATTCAATATTCTATTTTGTCATGCAATTTGAAAATGCAAATTGGGATTGCATTTTCATTTTTAACTTCTACATGCATTCTTTCACTCAATATTGAAAATCATAATGCATTTGTGTGATTTGTATTTCAATTTTCATGCACATTCGCTGAAAATAACAAAAGCCATTTGACATTTCATTTTCAAAGTAATGCCACGCTTTGTTGGTGTCAAAATTCTACTAGCTGACACCTAGCTGACACTTGCCTTTTCAGTCGCAAAATAACCAAAATAACCGACCTCAAGGTGACTGTAAGGGAACGTAGCCGTCACTGCTGTTTAAATTCGTAACTACGATGTAATTAAATGACGTGACAATGCTGTTACATTACAGTCCCACCCTGACTTTATTGGAAATGTGTCACAGTGGGGCAGAACATTAATTACTTAGGTTTTAAAATACATTTTGAAGTCATACAGTTACAGAATTGTAATAATGAGGAGAAATCCTGCATGTCTGTTTTGTGTGTAATTTCTCATTTACAGTTAATATTAACACTAAAGATTTGCAGTCTAGGCCTAATAAAAATAATGATAAAAAATATGCCTATTAATAAAGTCCTAATTTTGCAACCTAAATGTGAGCAATGAACGCTGAGCGAACATAAAACAAAGAATGCAAGGCATTGGGCTACTTTCTTAGGTGACACAATTGAAGAACTAGACAAACAAGTTACACACTCTGGTACAGTAGGTGGCTGTATTCACATTAAAGTTGTTTGCGATCCGCCACTAAACCCAGCGAAGAAGAAGACGACGACGGGGTATACTTTCGTTCTGTTTGAAACAGAAACGATTGAGAAAGACCAACACGCCAGTCTTTGTCCCCGCGACAACACAGATCCTGTAAGTATCTCAGTTGTCGTGGGCCATTGTTTCCTAATTACGGGCAATGGTGGAGTCTCGCGAGCTCCTGCACCTTCGTACTGTTTCATGGCTTGGAATAAAATGCGATAATTAGCTTACTCATTGATTTCGCATTAACCCACGACACCGTTAGTATGTGTTAGTTTTTAGGCATTCATTTTTCCGAACTTAACGTTAACAGAATACTAGAAGCCCAAACAACGGACCTAGGCTAGCTAGCAGGATTTGTTATAGCAGCCATCTTGGCTTTTTTGGTTACAGCAGCCATCTTGGTGGTTTTGGGATGTGATTTCATGTTACTCTTAACTGTTGAAATGGTTGCTCATGCTGTCAAACGGGTAAAGAATTGTGCACTACGTTTTCACTCACATACAAATCCAAATTTTGCATAATAGGTACTCATGATGTGGACTACTAATATAGTGTCTTGCAAAATCTATTTAATTACTGAGTGTGAAGGGTGGTAGACATGTTGCCCTGTTCCTCTAAACGTGTCAGAAATCACGTGGTCCTGTGGAGTGTGCATGTCAGCCAACGAGAGGGTCACCCACTCTCGCTCTCTCTCCCTCTCTCCCCTCCCATGCTCTCAGTTGCCAACCTCCCAGTTCTTGTTTGAACTGAGCAAGCAGGTGAGCGGGACAGGAAGAGGCGCTAAGACGGGGACAGGCGTGGCCAGGGGCGGTACTGGGACAGCACCACAGGCTCTGTGAGTCTTGTTCAGTTAAATGCCCTCATGAGTATTAACAGAAGAGCACCATATACATATGTGACCGCCGCTGGTAATTTGGTCCTCAACTAGGCATTTTCAGTTTTCAGTTTTTTACAGATTATGAAAGTGCAGATTGTAAGCTTTCAAATGAGGTCTCATACATTGAAATCTGAACATATTTGAAGAAGATATGCTTATTTGAATGCTAGTACTGCCAAATCAACTTAGCTGAGAAATCTCCCTCCAAAGTTCTCCAACATTTTCACCCCTCTGACTGCCAGGTAATGGGTGTGAACAATAGCCTGGTAACCGCACCCCCAGCCACTCCCCCACTGGACGATCTGTCATTATCTGTCAGAGTGGCTGTCAACTTGGGGTATTACCTGAGAGTGGCTGCCAAGTGAGGTGCTCTCTCACTGATGACCCCACACTCTTTGAGTCAGTATTAATCTTGTGTTGTGAATGCAGTTAAGAACAATATAAGATGAAGTTCAAATTTAACGTTCTTTATTGTCACATACATGATATACATTACAAGCATAAGTAGTAAAGTGTACAAAAAAAGGCAACAGTTTAAGTGTTAAAGTGTACAGTCAGTTGTCTGTTGTATAGACAAGGTGCATAGTGTTCATTGTGATCAAGTGCACAACAAAGTAATAAGGTGCATAGTGTTCAATGTGATCAAGTGCACAACAAAGTAATAACAAGGTGCATAGTGTTCATTGTGATCAAGTGCACAGCAAAGTAATAACAAGGTGCATAGTGTTCAATGTGATCAAGTGCACAACAAAGTAATAACAAGGTGCATAGTGTTCATTGTGATCAAGTGTACAACAAAGTAATAACAGTCCCCAGCTCAATACTCAAGGTAATAACAGTACTCGGCTCAGTATTCAATATTCGAACAATGCAGTCTGTGCAAGTGTGCGCAAGTCTGTGCAAGAGAACAAGCAATGCTTCAGTATACAAACAGGAAAAGGCTGTGGCCTTTCTCCTGCAGTGCTGTCCGTCCTGATGATCTGCAGTGAATCTACAAGCGGACAGTCTTGTTCTGAGCTGCTGTGGAGTTTGGCGGGGGACATGTGATGTCTCGTCCCTCATCAGAACAGAACTCTCTGATCTTGTTAAAGAGATATGTCTGTCTGGCCATGTCCAGTCCGGGTGGGGCTTGCACAGGAAGACCTTCTCTGGGGGGCAGGACATCAGGCTTGCGCAGCAGCTGAAACTCAACTGCTGGTGCATCACGGTGTTCTCTGGCCACAACCATGCCAGGTCTCTCTGCATCAAAACTGCAATAGAATAGAAGGAAGAAAGTACATTAAACTATTGCCCACAGTACTGGCACTCCATATACATAAAATAGTACCAGAAAGTGTTGATTAAATAGACTAGCTAATGCATGATAATTACCTGAAGTGCTGGTAACTCGAAATCTGTGGGAGTGCCCGGAAGTAGGGTTTCAGATGCTCTTGCCAGTTGTAGCATTCAACAAGCACGGTGCCGTCTTCCAGTCCAACAAGCTGGGGGATGTTGACGTGCTTCACAGGAGAGCTGTCCCTGACGACTCCAGCAATGGCAGACAGAGTGTCCACTCTGGTCTTCCTGAAGCTCTGCTTGACCAGGCCGAAGCACCAGTCAGGGCCAAACTTGGTGTGGCCTGCAATCAGGAAGTGGACGTCCAGCTGCAGGTGAAGCTTGTGCATGGTCCGCCAAGCACAGTACCACAGCACAAAATTGTTCTTGTTTTGTCCACGGCAGTTGTCGCAATGAAGGTCCACGTATGTTTCTCCAACTCCATAGTTGTTGAAGAAATGATGCACGTAGTTGATGACTGCATTGCTGCCCTTGCTTGAGGCCATCCCTTCGTCGATCAGGTAGTTCACTTGCTTCGGTATTCCCTCACAGCAGACACCAAAAATGCCACACTTACGAGGAGTCAAGAAGTACATGGGTCCTGGCTGAAAAGGGTCAGAAGGGAAGTGAACCTAAGAGACAAAGGAAAAAATAGGAAGAAAAGGAAAAGATGAGATGCATTGAAAATCAAAAACACACATGTAACCCTAACCATACCACATCACAACACACATTGTCACACACATACTCATCATAGTATGAACGTATTCTCACCTGTTGTGCAAAATCAAAGCTGTAGTGCATAGTGATCTTCTTGCTGGCTGGTGTGGAGGGGCCAAGGGAGAGCTGCAAATCCTCACAGGTCTTGGCACATGTAGCTTTCATGTCATTGTAGAGTGACCGCTCCTGTAGAACAAGGTTGAGATGCTGCTCCTGCTTCTTCAGCTTGGCTGATTTCACGTTGTCAGGAAGGTTGGCACTTCGGTAAACTTGATAGTTGTTGCTCTGACACTGCCAGCAGAGATCTGTCCGGGGTTTGGTGCTTGCTATGTGAGGGAGCAATGACTTCCACAGCCGTCTGAAGGTGTCCAGAGCCACAACACGGTGTTCTGAAAATAAATAATATTTTATTAGTATGATATTGAATTAAATATGTATGTTTTTAACCATAGGATGTAAATATGTATGTATTTATCCAACTTTTACATACCAAGCTTTTCCACAGCATCTTTGTAGAGCCGCCACACTGTAGCTTTGGAGACATTGGATGGCAGCAACTTTGCAGTTAAATCCCTGTGACAAGGGTGTCTGCCAGGCAAGACAATGGCATGGTCTTCAGCGTAGTTGCCGATGAACGTCACAACTCGTTCGATGTCCTCTTTCTTAAGGAAGTAGCGGTTTGTACGTGGACCTTTCTTCCTTTCTCGCACTTGTCCACCATTCTCCTGGTGGTCTTGGGCTATGGCCTGGAGCTTGTTTTTGCTCATGCTGTAACCAAAACAAAAAACAAAGGTGTCAGACTAACATACCTCTCATGCTCTCTCATTCTGTTTCTCTCTGTAATATAGCTACCTAGCTAGCTAGCTAGATATTAGCTGCCTCGCTGGCTAGTTTAGGAACAAAGGGCTAGCTCAGCTAACTAGCATGTTAGCTAACGTTAGCTAGCTAGCCTTTGTTAGTTAGTGCTAGTGCCTTTGGTATGCTAGCTAGACTCAGTCACTTGTTTAGAAAGGAGCTACTGCTAAACGACTAACGTTAATGTAAAGAGCACAGATAGTATAAAGATAGCTTACCCTATAGAAAAGCAGAAAGCTTGGCGGCAGACAACCGTCGTGTGAATCTGGTACGTCGTTCGACGCAACTTTCGTTTGGCAGCCACCTGCTTTGTTAAAACAGTCATCTCTGTATCACAGTTCATCAAGTACAAAACTGCGTGTACGAACGAGTCCTGCTCTCCTGGAGTTCTAGCTGCCATGTTCAGTCTCGACCGGTAAACCACTTCAGGGTTCACTTTGCGAAGGCAAGAGGTAGGAGCCACAGCAGAATTCTCCTTTCGTCTCACTTGGCACTTGCAATCAAAGTTTTTGATCCTGTCCATTTCTTCTGCTTCACAGTCGATGTTCACGGTAACAATATCGATTGCTCGTAAAACTCTTTCCATGTCCTGGATGTCATCCCCGTCTTCACCATCTTCGTCGACTTCCAGCTCGAGATCAGAAGCATTGTCCTCTTCTTCACTACCACATTCCGAGTTTGTACCATCGTCAACATCCATGTAGTCCTTTAGGTACGAATCCATAAGTTCTCCATTGTCGAATCGTCGAGCGGCGTTGAGCAGATCTTTGTTCAGAGCTTTCGCAAAAGCTGTAGCATCCATGGTAAACTTGGAGCTGAATGTAAACAAAGACGGCGTGCTGTTCTTATGGGCAGGGTGGGGGGCGGAGAACCCGGAAGCAATAGCCAATGAAAACAAATCATGCTAATCGATCTGCCCGCCCCCAAACCCGACTCGAAATCAGCTAAAAACGAGCTTAGTTTGCAGACTAATTAAACGTATTTCGTGAACCTAAAACTGTTGTCTGTTATAGTAAGTAGGTTCTTCACAACTTCAACTTTGGTAATACGCAAAAAAACAAAAAACAAAAAAAAAGAGGTTTTTTTAGCTATTTTGCCCTCTAGCGCATTTCGGGGTTTGCCGAGTTGCGGACCAAATCACCAGCCGCTGTCACATATGCACACATACACTCTAACATGTCGCTCTCTCCTCAGCTCAGCCCAATGGTCTCTGATGGTTCTGTCTGGCCAGCCCTTAGGTGGAGAAACACCTGATCATCAATATAGGCAGGCACACGTAAGTACAAATGCACATACGTTTCCATAGACGGGATAAACAAATGGGAATATTGATATTGAGTTAATGTTAGCGGTAGACATGTGAGATTCATAAGACACATCACTGACGCCAGTGACGCCACAATATCAGGGAAATTGAGCAATTGCTTCCCTGTAGTGCAAACTTGCAAGATTCGCTCAGTTATTAACCCTTCTTGCCTTTTTTGTTGTTGGTTTTCTCTCTCCTCCTTCCTCTCTGTGCAGTTCTCCTGTGTGCTGAGCCGCTATCCCATGTATTGCCACTGCTGACAGGGTAGAGCTCAGCCCCATGCAGAAGTGAGTGATGAGGAGAGGGAAGAGGAAGATCATTTTCCCGTTTTTTTTCCCTCCAGTTTTAGGAACCGTCTCAAGAATGTGTTCCCCACTTTTATGCCTTTAAATCAGGGTTAGAGTATTCCAGGTGTGTGGCCATGGCCATGAACACCAGTAGAGGAGGGAACCAAGTGTCTCATTCTCTCTCCACAGTTGTGTGATTGTTACCCCCCCCCCTAGCTACATATTCATTCAATCTTTATTTAACCTTGTGAATCAATTGAGAGTAAGCTCTCATTTACAATGACGTATAATCACTCTATATTTGAACTTGTACTACAAGCTCAAGACTTGGGTGTTCTTGAAGTGATTTAATTTGATTTAGCTCCCCTGCATTTTAATCATGTCATAATATTGTAATCATAATCATCCTATGGTATAAATTGTTTTACATAACCAGAACTTTAAATGCTAATCTGCTCATGAGTGATATTAGATGAGACCAACAATAAACTGCCCAACAGTAATATAAAAAGTCACCACCAGGTGTAGCCACAGGGAACGGATCTGTAGAAAATGGAGTTCCCCTACTTAGGTCAGCAGTTTTTAAGGTTACTGAGGCTAGCAATTCTAAGGCGGGAAGAATAGTGTGTGCCCGGCCTGAGCGTTCAAATATCCCAATGTCTTCCTGTTAGATTCCCAGTCTTCCCCTCTTCTCTTCCCAGATTTACCAAAATATTGAATTAATGCTGGCACTGCAGTCTTGTGTACGAAAGCAGTCTACAATTGCCTATGTACCAAAGGGGATTTCCCCTGACGGGAAATAATAGGGGTACGATAAGGACATATTTGGACATAGGTTATTGCTGAGCCAGCAAATTAGACACCATTTGATTGGTGGCAAAGCAGTGATGTTTGGAAAGTGGGATGTGGTCAAGAAAGGGGGGGGGGGTGGTGATAAGACTATATAAGCCATAACACAAAGGACGATGTGTTCTCTCTCGAGGGAAGCACCGGCTTTACTGCTATTTTGTTTCTGAAGCAGCAATAAAGTCATCGCATTGGATTCCTGGTGCCTCAAACTTGTTTTTCTTCTCGGACTCTGAATTTATTTTGGACTCTGAAACTAGTCTGAACTTAGATTTATTTCTTGGAATTTGACCTAAGACATAGTAAATTATTTTACACAACAATCTCCTGCTCTGAGTGCCCATTCTCCTACACCTCCCAGATCTACCTCCACAAGCACATCAAGAGGAGCCATGACAACCTCTGTCTCTGCTGAGGAACACACAGAGCATTATGAAGTAGCCAGTGCCTTGGCGAAGGTGTTTGAGCAGCAGTCATCAATGGATTAACTCCCAAGACACAAGGAAGAGACAGCGCAACACGCGCTATGACTCCAGTGACGAAGGTAATATAATAAAGTGCATTCAACAGTCCCAAAAGAGTACTACTTGAGTTGACTAATCTGAGCTAATTTACCTCTACTATATGTTCCAGTGCCCAGGCAGCCGGTCGGCAGAACTCAGACCAGACCAGCTATGCCAGGTGCCAGAGCCGGAAGGCCTTCTGCCAGTTATCAATGCAGGTATCCATGCATGTTTGTGTTGGTGAAATGTCTATGCATATTTGCACACTGACAGTTAACTCAGGTCTTTTTGAAGACTAATTTACTAATCTCACTTTACTCAGCAGTAGATGTTCATCACCCAGGCCCTTAGAGCTAAGGCGCAGTGAGCAATGGCCCTGTGAGCCAGGCCCTTCAGCCCGTCTGACCTCCAGGCACAAGCAGCATCCATCGGAGATTAGCACCCCGGCCAGACCAGGTAAGGGTCTGACATGTCTACCTGTTTCATGACTAGTTGATACTTCCCCTTATGCCAGAAGCTGTACGCCGCCAGCACCTAGTTTCCTGCTAATCCCTTTATCCTTTTTGGTTTTCAGTTAGTCTGTGATGCCATCGCCCGTGAGACCAACAGCTCCAGCAGTATTGCCCTCCACATCTTTCCGGAGCCCCCCTCTTACCCCTCTGCCATCAAGCTCTGCATGTGCTGGTATGCAGAATTTTGTGAACTACTTCATGTTGTATGCAGGGATATACTGAGTTAAATTTCCATTATGTGACAGTACAATTACTTATAGCCACATCTGTGTTAATATCCAGATTGCCAGAGGATGGTGTATCAGCAGTTGTCCAGCTTGACCAGCATGCTCGGTGAGGTCATGCAGAGTCTGAGGGAGCTAGCGCAGAGACTATCCGGGGAGTCTGATGGGGTTGCACGGGGAGCAGTATTGTATGCACTGCATCCTGCAAAAACGGAGGAGGTCTTGGAGGAGCAGCTGAAGGACAAGGAGCATCAAAGGAAGATGGTGAGTAACTTTAGGTCAGAACTTTGTTCCTTATTTTTGCAGGGAAGTGTTAAGGAAGTGTAAAAGTAAATGATTGTCTTTATGTTTTGCAGACACGATATCTGAGTTCCATTGGCGGCAAAGATCTGCCAGATGTGGTCTGGCGGGTGCTGTCAGCCATTGCCATACACAGAGTGTGGTGTGTCTACAGCGTCCATGGGAAGAGGGGGAAGAAGCCTCTAAAGAATATGACCCTCTACAATGTCATATTACGTAAGGGATTGTTCATATTTTCGCTAAATAATACATTGTCTTTGCTTCATGCCATGTGCATTGAAACCATTCCCTTTTTGGTTAAAAGGTGCAGCTATGGCCTGTAAGCCAAGTACCTCTGTGACGGAGGTGTCTGCCCAGCTGCAGGAGACGCTGAAACATGCCCCTGCTCGATGCAAAAAGGTATGTGATGTCAGTCAGTTAATTTTCTCGTATCCAGTGACATGGCATGCTTCCAATGAACGTATGCGACTTGCGTTTACAGCCATTTCTGTCCTTAGGCATCTGCTCCAGCCCAGCTGACCTCCCTAGCCCAGCCCCTGACCGCAGCTCCAGACCTGACCACAGTGGAGTATTCTGATGAGGATGACCTCTTCTGCCCAGACCCTCGATTCAGATGAGGGTGACCCCAGCCCGTCTCCCTAGACCTCCCTTTCCAGCCCGCCAGGATGGATGCCTTTTTTGTAAATAGTTTATTTAAATTTTAACCTTTTTTTTGTGGGATACAACGGTCTGTTCCCGGTCTGCCTGCCACAGAATGCGCACTTTGTTTCATTTTTGTTTTTAGAACTTTTGCAATTGTCAGATAATGGGTTGCTAGCCAGAGCTTGTACATACTTTTTTTTTTTCTCTGGCTATGCGAAATGTGACAGACCGTAAACCTCATCCTTGTATACTTTTAATTTGTTTTTTGCAATGTACTTTGCCTAATAAAATGTTCTAAACTGTTAATGGTGTTCAGTCTCATCTTGGTTTGTATCATAATGCTTGCTGCTATATATCCCCATATAGCATTAATTCGTTTTTGTACTGCAAATGCTAAATATAGCCAGTGGTACTGCAAATGCTAAATATAGCCAGTGGTCAGGGTTTAGTAAGTAAGTGACCATATCTGCACCGTGCAAAAAAGACATGCAGACCAAGTCATATATACCTGTAAATCTAGTGTCAGCCAAGTCAGTCTACGACGGTACTTGCTGCTCACGTGTAGATCAAGTGTCAGCCAAGTGAGTTTATTACGGAAGTTCCTGCCCACGTGATCCCGTGCGTTTTTTGCACGCGGCCGCAACTTATGAACGACGTGACGTTCTTACGTAGCGGCTACTAATCGGCAGATCTCGCGTTTACGTAAATAGCCGTGTAATTTCCGCACGTGGCGCAGATGAATCGTCACCTATAGCGGCCGTATGTAGAACGTTTGCGCAACCTGCGTGTGTTAGTAGGGAATTGTTCTAATGTTGGGTTGTTTTTAGGCTATACCATGTTGTTCTGCAAATACAGTAGCCTATCGCTGCAGCGTAAGCCTCATTTAAGAATAAAGTACTGTATTTGATCAAAGCACGCACTCAAGTGGAAATTCGGTTATTTTATTAGAGGCTACTGTAGGTCTATTATAGGCTAGGCTATATGAGTTTAGTTGGCTATTTGATTGCAATTTTGATGCATTTTCACAAGTACTTAAGGGTATTTATTGGTCTATTATGAGTCTATATGAAACAAGTATACCACTTATTGAATTTGGTGCATTTTAACATAAGTTTCAGTCATCCGGACATTTCAGAGACACGAACGACCTGCGGTCCCGTTGGGTTCGGATGAGTGGGGTCCTACTGTACTAGAAAGTCATCAGTACGGATAAACCAGGCTTGAACCTGATGTTATCGCTATAACCCCGTAATCCTGTTTCGTAGTAGGCTACAGGGCCCTGCTCAGGGAACCTTTGGAGGCAGCAGAGGCCTTACAGGTCGACCCCCCTCGACCCGCCACAACGGGATCCTCGAACCCGGTCCCCCCTCAGATACCGAACCCCCCCAGATCTGTCCCGCCCGATCGAGGTGGTGTGGTGCTGGTGGCTGCGACTAGATCTCCTGTAGCCATTACGCTCGCAGTGTACAATCTTTCTTGGTCCCCACACTAACAACTTTTAATGTTGTTTTTGACGCTAGTTTATGCAGAGAAACTCCTGTGAATGTTCGTAGCCAATCAGAAGCACAGTAGAGCGAAGTACAACTAACCAATCAGAGGCAGAGTAGGGCGGGTTCCCATATTGCATTTCCATTAGAATTTTGACACCAACAAAGCGTGCACGTTGTCGGTCAATGAAATGTTGACGTTGAAAATGAAATGTCAAATGGCTTTTCATTATCATTTTCATATTGTCAGTGAATGTGTATGAAAATGCAATTCTAATTACATTAGAATTTTAATATTGAGTGAAAGAATGCACGTAGAAGTTGAAAATGAAAATGCAATTGCATTGTGATTTGAATAAAGAGGCAAAAAACCTTCCATGATAATGATAATGCAATCCCTTATTGCATTTCAAACTTCAATACATGCAGGTACATGAAAATGTAAATGCCAATCACACAACTGCATTTTAATTTTAATATTGAGTTAAAGAATGCATGCAAAGGTTTAAAATAAAATGGCAATCCCATTTGCATTGCCACTTTGAATAAAGAGGCCAAAAACATTTTATGAGAATGAAAATGCAATCCCTAATTGCATTTCAAACTTCCATACATAACTGGTACATGAAAATGTAATTGCAAATCACACGATTGCATTTTAATTTTAATATTGAGTGAAATAATGCACGCAAAAGTTGAAAATGAAAATGCAATCCCAATTTGCATTTTCAAATTGCATGACAAAATAGAACATTGAATTGCCAATTGAAAAATGCATTGCCATTTGAATAAAGACACAAACAAAAACTTCCATAAGCCCGCCCCTGGTCATGCATTCTCTATGCTGCCTCTGGGAGAACTGAATGCCCGCGCGCACTGACGTCCTGACCTGTACCCAAGGCCCACTGCTGCCCTCTACTGTGCCCTTGGGAGCATAACTCGTTCTAGCCATAATGAATCTACTGAAATCACAAGTGATGAATGCACATGAATATCTCAATAGCAAGTGAATAAAACAATACAGTATCCCAGTGCCTAAACAATGCAAAAACAAAACAAAATATAGCTGCAAGCAGCAATAACGGGGCCAAGCACAATGAACGCATCAAAGCCAACGAGGAAAACACGCCATAGCTACATTGGAGCTATGCATGTGAGCATCTATGTCGCCTGACCAGGAGAATCAGGTCAAATTCATGCAACAGTATCATCATCACCATGATCACCATGATCATCATCATCATCATCATCATTATACAACTGCATTCACATTTAATTCATCTGACAGCGTCAAGTGAGAGTCAGGTCATTTTTAGAATCTCATTACATTCATTCTATTTTGGTACATATGTTTTAGAACCTATTTCTCTGCATGTCTACATGCCACATGATCGTTCTCCAGGCCTTCCATCTGCCTGGAAGGCCCACCTTTACCATCAAGTCTCAGTGCGGGGATTTCTTGATAATTCAGCTAACTATGAAGAACACTCACAACTTTTGTTTCTCTACACCTCACAGTTTCCAGAAGAATGCCCCCCCTACACTTGGTGTAAGTAGGCTATGTAGTCTGTGGGCTACTGTCCTCTCCCAGGATGAAGTGTTTAGATTAAAGGCTAAAACCCTCTCCCTGGTTGAAGTGTGAAGCTATATACTGCAAAAGGTACACTATCCAAACTTGATACTCTTTACCACTCTACCCTCCAGTTTGTCACCCATGCCACATACAATACACACCACTGCACTCGTTACTCTTTGGACAACTAACCTTCCCATCAAACCTGTCATAACATTCCCTAGTTTAATCTCATTTGCACCCTTCTCCAACTATTACCTCTTACCTATGTCACATTTTACACTAAATGCCTCTCACACACTGACTCCTACAAAAGCCAGTTCATTTACAATGGCTCTACACAATATCCAGTCTTAAAGCAGACTTTAAAGATGTACACACACATCAATTCTTTATGAACGCTGATTGCATTTGTGTAACAGAAACATGGCTAACATCTGCCATAGCCACATTTGAGCTATGCATGTGACTATTTCTCTGCATGTCAACATCCCACCTGGTCATTGTCCAGGCCTTCCATCTGCCTGGGAGACCCACCTTAACCATCAAGTATCACTGCAAGGATAGCTTGACAATTCAGCAATCTGTGAACAACACTCACAATTCTAGTTTCTCTCTTAACCTCACAGTTTTCAGAAGAATGCCCCTCTCCTACCCATACATTAGGTGTAAGTAGGCTATGTAATTTAAGGTCTACATTTCCATCCAATTGACCTGAATGACTACTGTCAAACTAAAGTGGAGTCCATATGCATTCAATTGTAGTGATCTTGATTATTTCAGTTAAACAAGCACATTCTTCATATAAGAAGAGATGACACATTGGTTTAATTCTAGCAATGAAAATACAATGAAAGTGCAATGGGGGTCCCTTTGCACAACAATGCTTATATAAACCTCAAAATGTCACCTGACAGTGTTGTGCCCAATTAGTAAGTTGTAGAGCATGCCATCAGCTACCCATACAGGCATTATGAACCCCATTTAGCCACGGGGGGCGCTACACCAATCAATTGCGTTTAAACCACTTTTAAGAATTTTGGCTCGTTATAGCGCCACCCTTTGGCCTAACTGCTTCATATTTCTTCAGTGACCTCAAGATATGCTCTGGTACTACTATATCTGTTTTCGGAAATACCATCCAAGCGGTTAGGCCTAAACAGGAAATGAGCTCTCTAGCGCCCCCATTCAGTTTAATCTGGCCAGTAATGGAGGCTTTGCCTCTGGCTGACATTGTTGATATGAACACAACGTTTTGTGGTGTTCCATGCATTCCTTCAGAAGTTATATGCCTTTTTGTGAAAAGCCACACCCTCTGCAATATTCAATTGCTCACAGTGGCTATTTTCATTATATTTTCTAAATTATGCCGAGATGGAACTTTAGATATTCATTGCTAGATTCTATATACTGTGCTTCATGTAGATTGACAAAACTTCCTAGGAGGAGATAGATTTCAAGTGTTTTTCGTAAAATGCAAAATTGTTGCAAATTAACATAATCCGAAGTTATGGCTCCTTGAGGCAAATTTGTTTACCCTGATGAGACATATATGCCTCCTAAGCGTCCTGACTCTAGCTCCAACGGGGCATGACATATGACCATTCAAAGTTTGCATTTTATCCCCTTTTATGTATTTTGGCTTGTAATAGCGCCACCCTGTGGCCAATCAGGCTCTTCTTTCTCCAGTGACCATTAGACATACCCTGGTACCACTGTACCGTGGTTCGGAAAGCTCTGCATGGCGGTTAGGCCTAAACTGAAAATGAGCTCTCTAGCGCCCCCATTTGGTTTGATTGGGCCAATAATGCAGTGGCCGCCTCAGGTTATATCTGCACAGATGTCTACCAAGTGGCGTGGTGTTCTGCACAACCCTTAAGAAAGTATACCACTTTATGTGAAAAGCCACGCCCCATGCCATTTTCATTGGCTCATAGTTGCTGTTAAATTTAACTTTTTACACTTTTGCCGAGATGGAATTTTATATATCGTTCCCTAGATTGTGTGTAACGGATTTCATGCAGATTGGTCAAAGTCTCTAGGAGGAGATAGATTTTAAGCATTTTTCAAAAAATTCAAAATGGCGGAAAATCTATATAACCGGAAGTTATGGGTCCTTGAGGCAAATTTGTTCATCCTGAGGAGAGACATATGTGTGCAAAGTGTCATGTCTGTAGGTTAAATGGGGCCTGAGATATGCCTGTTCAAAGTTCGCAACTTCAGTCGGCTGCTATAGCGCCCCCTTTTTGCCAATCAATGTGAGACTTGCTCCATGGCTTTGGGCCATAAGCCTCTACCATCTTGCAAAGTTTCGTAAAAAGTTACCAATCGGCTATAGGGCCTGGCATAGGCTCCCATGGCGGAAAAAGAATAATAACACTACCAATAACAATAGGGTCTTCGCCCCTTCGGGGCTTGGCCCCTAAAAAGGTGATTGGGGATGTCTCACAATGTCTCTAACCTGACTATAGTCTCACAATGTCTCTAACCTGACTATAGTCTCACCATGTCTCTAACCTGACTATAGTCTCACAATGGTCCTCATTCGTGAACATTTTCTTAAGTGTCTTCTTAAATGTCTTCTTACGAACTTCGTAAGACCAACCCTAAGAAAGATCCCCGCCGGATTCATGAATGGGTGGAAATGTGTTCCTAAACCGCCAAAGTGTTCTCAGCTGTGCTCCCCTTCTTAAGTTGAATGCGCGTTCTCGTACGTACACCTGGATTTGCATACATAAACGCCCCGACAGCTCCTTACTACAGGGTCGTGTGCACACAAAATCCCCAGACAACGCGGAAAAAGTTGAGACGTTCCCAATTGACATGCTTGATGTTCAAGGTCACGTGCAAATTCGACGTTTTATTCGTCACATGCAACATAACCTACCAGTAAAATGAGCAGTGAGATGTTTCTCCGCTGGCTCTTATAACGTGCACACTAAGCTTAAGCAAGGTGAAACAAACCAATACGAAATAACAAAAGAAAACAAGACGGTATATATGGGCTTTTAATACAATATGCAAAATATATAACCTACATGAAAGGGATGGGATGTGCTGAGAGCAGATTGAATTGTAGCCTACAGTTTAGTTAAATGCATGAGTAGGCTACTTATGGATCTTGATAGGCCCTATATCTATATTATGTAGGACCATATGATATATTTTAGTTATGGATATTCACGTTTACAGTATTTACAGAATGTAGCTAGATGTGTCCATTCTGACGACTATGGAATATAAGGTGCTGTTGTGCTGAGTCTGAGTATAGCGACTGAGTTTAGTGCTTATTTATTAATTCACTGCCATTTGCCGAATTTGTGTAGTGCTTTTATTTATTTTAGGACACCGCGATGCCTCCATGAATGTGAAACGTAATTGGAAATGATACAAATATCCTCGTATTTATGATTATGATTATTATTCAAGCCTAGGATGTCTGTAGACTTGATGTGAACGCAATCACCTCGGATTTCTCATAAATTCAGCCCTTGCGAACGGGCGCACTCCAATCTGGCCTACCTACGACTGCATTTCCGCGTTCTTAAATCCTGTTCTTAGATAAGAACAAATCCGAGATAAGAAACCATTCAGGAATTCCAGAATTGTCCCGGGAACTTCGTAAGTGGAGTTAAGAAGAAATTTCTTCTTAACTTCTTCTTAACTGCGTTCAGGAATGAGGTCCAATGTCTCTAACCTGATTATAGTCTCACAATGTCTCTAACCTGACTATAGTCTCACCATGTCTCTAACCTGACTATAGTCTCACCATGTCTCTAACCTGACTATAGTCTCACAATGGACATCATTCCTGAACGCAGTTAAGAAGAAGTTAAGAAGAAATTTCTTCTTAACTCCACTTACGAAGTTCCAATTCGTCATTGTTATAGAATTTACATCCAAACACCTTAAACCTTTTGTTCTCTCTCTCCTTTTGTAATTCACCACCTCCCTCAACCGTTTCACATAGACGGTAGCCTCCAGGAGGTCCACACACCTAGAATCTGTCTACAACAGAATAACCATCCTTTGTCATCCTTTGTCCCCAATTGCCGCCTTTTTCTCATGTCACATGTCTGTACTCTTGGCCACGCCTGCCATTTCATATGACGTACAATGGAGTAGCCAATCACATCCTGGAAGCACCGTACCTGTGTTTTGATTGCATATAAGGCAGAGCAAGACCCAGGGGCGGCACTTCTCTGGATAAACCACTCTTGTTGCGTTGTCCAGAAAGTCCTTGCGCTCGTATGTTTTCACAATAAACCAGACTTAACCTTTTGAGCGAATCTTGGTAAATCCTTTTTTTGACTAGATCAGTTAAATTCCATTACATCATCACCACACCTGTCCCTCGTTCTGCAATCACCTTCAACCCCTACAAGAACCTGGTCTACTCTCCATTCATTGCCAGATCTTACCATAACCCACATGTGGTAAAGTATAGCCTCTAGCCTACATTTTTGCTTACCAGTATTTTGTAGTGCTTTTCCCTTTGCCTGTTGAACTTTACTCAGTTGCAGTGCACACCAAGCTAACTTGTTTTTTCCCTGCTCGTGATTACTATCACACACCCTGCCTCTCCTCCTCGTCTCTCCAGTATCCCGGACCCCCTCTGCTGAGTTGTACCAGCCAGCAGAGCCCTCACCCTGCTCCACCTCCGTATCCCTCCGGCTCCCTTGAATCAAGAACCTTTTATAATTTAGGGGCAGTTTGGTGGCTCCTATTTTTTCTCCCATTATATTTTTGTGGCAATCCCTTTTTGTGGCTCCCCCTTTGTGTTACCTTATTAAATCGCCCCTCCGGGCTTTAACCGTTCCTTGCCTCCTCCATTCCTGTTGCGCCTGGGTCCCACACCGAACCGTCACAATATGTTGATAGTGGAGCCCAGCAGTGTGCGAGCGGTTGTAGTTCTTGGTCAGTTTGGGCTCAGCAGGGCGAGGACATGTACGTGTTGATCAGTGCTGCTGAGTCCAGTCCCTCAATAAAGACAGGAATCCCACATAACTTTCTATTTTATTTCCACACAATATTTATCCCCACAATATTGACATCAATAATCAGTTAAATAAAAAATATTATAAAAGAAAACTATATATACAATATAATCTATTCAACCTTTAAACATTTCAGCAATTCTGGCCTGAAAATCCCAGGGCTTTGATTTTACAGACCAGACCAAAGAGTTGTCAAGAGATGTCCCTAATCTTGTTCTTAACAGGCCATGTTTGTTTGTCCAAGTGTGCGAGGCTTGTAATAACCAGGGTAAGGTTCTCTGGATAGCGACTTTCTGCCAGAGAAACCACTAATCAATATCACCTCCACAGGGGGAATGAAAACAGAATGATCTTATTACTTGCCTATAGCAACAAAGAGATACGTGTTGAGAAGGTCAAAGGGCTTTGGGTCACAACCTTTCTTTTGTTTGTTCGCCTCTACCTCATAATTCCTAAAATTAGAAAGTAAGTTGATGCAGCTCGAACTGCAGTTGCAGCCTCTTGTGCTGCTGAGAGTGTGTGTGTGTGTGCGTGTGCGCTCATTATAAGCAGAAACCCCCTTCATCAAACACCCTGCAGGTTCTAGTCTCTGCCTTCTTGGTATCCGATGCAGGTTCCACGGTAGCGGACTAAAGCCTGGCAACCATTAGGGCTCTGAGGAGAGCCATCTGAGAAGGAGCTCTGGGCCGTGGTTCTAACGCAGCGCTCACATTAGGCTCTAAACCAGCTGCATACTGATGCGACCCAGCTGAGGTCGTTACTGTGTTCTTACAGAGCGAGCAGCGGGAGAGAACGAGTGGATCATAAAGTGTCAACATGGAAAGCTCTTAGGAGTCCAAAACAAAGGTTGTTTATTTAGTCAACAACCGAATGGGTAATTGGTACGGTGAAGCTAGATATACACACAGTCAAGCACACACTCAAAAGCACATACACACACACTCACAATGCTGATATGAACATCTAGGCTGGATTCAAGGGTCGGCGGAAAAACAAACAACTCAGATATGCCCAGCTAGACTGTAATACACCATTAACCTGGCAGCTTAGGAAATTATGTTTTATGCAAAAAAAAGAACATTACCCCATCCAATTATGCCATAATCAAGTATGGCGAATATAGAATATTTCCCCAAGAAATATTTGATATTCATTAATGCATGAGTGAGAGCCATCTCATCAGGCGTTGAGTGTTCCGCCCCCTCTCCAATCAAGCTCCAGGGACACCTAGGGCCCCCCATCCCCCCCCCTCCCTCCTCCCCCATCCCTCCACCCTGCACCTCGGCCTCGGAGGCTGATGAGGGGAAAGAGAGAGGCTTGAAAGAGGGTCAGACGAGGGAGTGGAGATGAGAGGCTGGAGAAGAGGCTAGAGGGAGGGCGGAGAGGAGAGGCTGTGGGGGGGTAGGAGAGGAGAGGCTGTGGGGGGGTAGGAGAGGAGAGGCTGTAGATGGATCTGGAGAAGAGAGAGGGGGGTGGGGGGGCTAGAGGGAGCTCTGCGTCCTGATGAAGGCTGTCCTCTCGCTGTGGCAGTCCAGCTCCTCACTGTCCGACTCGGACCCGGGCCTCGCCCCCCCCGCCGCCTCGGCGTCCTCGTCCCCCCACACGGTGGGGATCCCCTTGTAGCAGACCCGCCCCTTCCTCCCCCCGCCCGGGCCCAAGCCGAAGCCCACCCGGAACCCCCCCTCCCCCGCTGAACCCCCCGACCCGGACTCCACTGAGCGCAGCCCGGCGCCTCGGGACCGCAGACGCCACAGCAGCAGGGTGGCGCCGGCGAGGGCGGCCAGGACCAAGGCACAGCTGAGCAGCGCCACCGTGGTGGCGGCGGCAGGCGCGGGGGGGCGGGAGGACGGTGCCGGGGGTGGACCGGCCCCTCCTGCCCCCCCCCCGCCAGGCAGGACCGGCCCAGAGGGGGACTTGCGCAAGACCTGGTTCTGGTGCAGGCAGGAGCCCAGGACCAGGTGGCTGTGGGAGGGGCAGGTCAGGCAGTCGGACGGCCCGGGGCCGGAGCAGGTCAGACAGGCCAGGCTGCAGGGCAGACAGGCCTGGACGGAGGTCAGGTCCGCCCACGTCTCCAGGGACAGGTTGAGCAGCTGGGGGCCGGAGGCGAAGCCAGGGGGACATGTCTTCACACAGCCCTGGAGGAAGAGAGAGAAGCCAGGACTGCACTCTGCACAGGGAGGGAGGGAGAGGGGAGAGAGGAGGGAGGGAGGGAGGGAGGGAGGGAGGGAGAGAGAGAGAGAGAGAGAGAGAGAGGGAGGGAGGGAGGGAGGGAGAGGGAGGGATGGAGGGAGAGAGAGAGGGAGGAGAGAGAGAGAGGGAGGGAGGGGGAGGGAGGGAGGGAGGGATGGAGGGAGAGAGAGAGAGAGAGAGAGGGAGGGAGAGAGAGGGAGGGAGAGAGAGATGGAGGGAGGGGGGGGAGGGAGAGAGAGGGAGGGAGGGAGGGAAAGAAATGGGAGGGAGGGAGGGGGGGGGGAGAGAGAGGGAGGGGGGGGGGAGAGAGAGGGAGGGGGGGGGGAGAGAGAGAGAGGAAACGGAAATCATGAGTCCAGGATGGTCTACGTAGGTCTGTGTGTTGTAGGTCTGTAGTGTTGTAGGTTTGTAGCGTCGTAGGTCTGTCTGTAGTGTTGTAGGTCTGTAGTGTCGTAGGTCTGTAGTGTTGTAGGTCTGTAGTGTTGTAGGTCTGTAGTGTTGTAGGTCTGTAGTGTCGTAGGTCAGTATCCGGGCACAGTGCATTTCATTGTATTTTATAATACACATGACAATAAAAGCCTTGAACTTGAACATGTTGGTTTGAGGGGGGTATGTCCCTTGTGTTGTATACAAAGAGAGCCAGAGCACAAGTATTTCATTGGATTTTTAATACACTTGACAATAAAGTTGAACTTGAACTCAAACATATCCTATAATTATTTGCATCTATCACTGAAAGGACTTTTCAATAAAATGTTTCTGCTCTGGAAAATTGTGGTAGGGAGTTTGGAGGTAGAGTTGTACAAATTGAGCATTGCACTTGTGATTTCATATGCATGAGAGAGCAGCTTGAAAATGCTCTGCATCACCAGGATGATGAGGAGCCCATCATCTTCTTATGAGAGGAGCAGCCCAGCACCGCTGCTCCAGAACCCAGAATCCTCTCTCTCTCTCTCACACACACACACTCACACACACACACACACACTCTCACACACACACTCTCACACACACACACACACACTCTCACAGACACACACACGCATACCTACACACGCACGCGCGCACACACACACGCACGCACACACAAATACACACACACATTATGAGGGGTGATTTGTGCCACCGCAGCAAACACTCGGTGCCTTAACCGTGTCACCTATGCTTGAATTGCGTCTATAAAGATACTGATAAATACGCGTGCGCGCAGGTATGCGTTAGGCGAGTATAGCAAATAATGGGCGACTGGTGGGCAGGGCCAGTGCCACTCTGCACACATCGTGTAACGTCTGCACGCTCATGTTAAATCAGTGGACACTAGACTACGGTGGCCAGACGTCCCGATTTGACCAGGACAGTCCCGATTTCGAGCTGGCTCTCCCGAGTCCCGACAAATGTCTGTCGCCCCGGTGTTCCACATTGACTAACAATTTGTTAAAATTGTTATTTGTAAACATTTGCCCTATTTTGATCCCCAAATGTCTTGAACAAACGAACAGCTGTTTATTTCGGTCTAGTGTGCCGGTGAACATCAATATGGCGTCCAAATATATCACAGTGTGAAGAGGCAATTGCTGGATTCTAATACCCTGTTGCTTCACATAATGATATGACACAGCCCGTCCTCGCAAATCAACTCACAATGAACGTCAGATACGACTGACAGTGATACACCACGACATGAAAACAATACTGTTGGAGTTGAGGACAATCAGGTGTCTGGCTATCAGTGCACCAGCAGTATCCAGACTTTAGAGCATTAAGCAGTTGCACTCCCCTAGGAGCTATCCATGCCGTCTTCATTGCAGCCCTCTGCATCTGCACGTAAGAGCAACTGTAAATTTAGGGTATTCAAATAAATGTCGTCTGCTGTTATTTCTTCTTGCCCCAAGTTGCCTACTTCATTTCTATCCCCACTGTCAAAATCCGGTGCGCATTCCCTGCTTTCAAAATAATCTGGAATCCAAGCTCCTTGTAATCTCCATCTGCGCTGCTGTGATAACAATATATTATAACCTATTATTACTAGGCTACTGTTCACATTATTATTTATTTATGTAGCCTACGTTATTGTAAATGCGCACCAGTCATTTAACGCAAACGGAGAGGGAAGTGTATTTGTTGGTTACAGTAGGCTATATGGACCGCTGTACACACAATGTTGGATGAATGGAAAATAGCTTCAGATGAAGGAACAAGTGTAGTATATTTTTATACTGTATTATACTGTATTACATCAATACATTTGTATTACTCTCATGTAGTAATCAATTTACTAAGAATAATGAATAAACTTCACTTTAGGTAGAACTCTGTTATTATAAGTAGTTTAACATCTAGATGACAACATATGTCCTGTCCTGAGTCAACATTCCTTTGTCCCTGAGGCCAATAAAGATAACACCTCTGAAGAAGAAGTCAGGAAGTCTACAGTTGTAAACGTGATCTTAGGAGCACACAGGAAGAACCCAAAATTGCCCCCATGTCCGGAGGGGGGCAGGGCTCAGTGACCTGTTGACCAATTACAAGACTAGTTGATCAGATCTGTGTTAATGTACATCCCTTGTTTGCAAATTTGTTTGTCATGTGATACTTGGCCTGAAGCCAAGATATAAGCTCGCCACCTCGTAAAAGAACCTTAGTATTGCCGAAGATTTGACCTGTGAGGCGTGCTCAATAAATTGTTGATTTGACCGCATTTTCCTCCTGAAGTACTTTTGACCCAAAAGTTAAGAACTGAAAGATACCACATTTTGGCGACGGGGATGGGATGGTGAAATAGCACTCCTTTTTGTCAAGACCCTCGAGAGACATGCAAGATCAAGGATTCTCTTGTGAACCTACCGGCCAGAGGACGACAAGAGACAAACGAGACTGCATTGTCTTTTTCGAGGTAAAACCGTCTTGCAAATTAATTTATTGCTATCGCCATAAAGAACTTCCAATAAATAAGGAGAATAGATGAAAATTGTGTAGGCTAATTAAGACGCATAGTTTGCGCTGACTTGTCAAGTTTAGGTCAAGAAACTGAAAGACGCATCAAGTTTGCGCGAGATCGGTTCATCTAACGCACGTTTGGTGGTGCGTGGTCTGTTATGGGCAGGTCTGAAAAGACGCATACGTTTGCGCAAAGTTTAGTGAAGACTTGAGCTTATATAGTGAAGTTCGATGTCTATAAAGAAAGCCGGTTAAATTAAATGCATACGTTTACATATAAGTGTCAGAAGTAAGGTACCGTGTGTGCGCGGCTAAAACCGGAGTTTCCGCGTGTGTCTTGTTTGGTATGTTTGGCTGTCTGCTACGTTCTGTGTCTTTTCATGTTTCTTGTAATTGTTTAGTAGGTCCATTGTATATTTGAGATTGGTTTAATGTAGATACTATTTGTTGATATTTCTACTTTCTGAATGAATGTGTGAGGGAAGGGAGGTCCTTTGTTCTTTCTTCCACGTGTGTAAAAGTGGCTGCGTGTGTGAAGCCCTTGATCTTTTGGGTGGTGTGAAAGGAGAGCGTGAGGAGAGCGTGTGGAGAGCGTGTGTTGAGGTTTTGTGTTTTGAGTAAAGTTGGGGTTTTGTGTTTTGTTTGCTGGATTCATTATATGTTTGAAAGTAGATTGAATAAGAACAACTATTTGCTGATATTTTCTGTTTAATTGTCTTCTGGGGGTGAGGTTGCTCCCCGTACTCTGAGTTGAAATTCCTAGCCCTCATAAACCCACAGCTGGCTGTGGGGGGAGGGGGGTCAGTGATACGCGGTCACTAGACAATAGGTTTTTCTCAGCTTTAGGTGATGCGGGCAGTGACAATACTTTCTCCATCTTTCTCTTTTTCTTGTTCTTTCGCTCTTTCTTTCACACTTATTTCTTTCTCTTTCCTGTTTTAGAAATTAGGAAAAGATAATTCATCCAGTGGGTCGTGCGGTGTATGGGACGACTGGATTAGGTTAAATATTAATTCATAAATTCATAAGTGGATGCTGAATCTGGGCCAGGTGGACACTGATCGAGACATCGGTTACTCAGCACTCAAACCCTAGCAGCAATCCACTAGTCAATTATAACTTTTATTAATGAAACCCTTCTTCAATCTTCATAAATTGTGAATGGTATAGCGTAACTGAGTTGAGGGACAGTTCATGTTTCATTCTCTTTTTTAATTCTGTTGTCCTATGCCTCCATCTAGTGGTCGTTTAATAGGTTGCAGTTCCTGCTTGTCTATTGTATTGGTTCAAGTGTATTAGGTGGTTTAATGCTGCCATCTTGTGGCCGTTATTAGATATGACCGCTTTCTATATTTGTTTGATTATTCATGTGTTTTATGACAGTCTTTTGATTTTAGAATAATGGGTTGTTAATAGCAAATATATTTTTTAATTATCATTGCTTAGTGATTAATTGTTCTTTCCCCTTTGAGTAAATCTGTTTGCAGTTATATCCGGAAAAGTCTTTGTCCTTACCAGTCACCAATCTCAGACCATCCATTCATCCATCTTAGAGGGACTTCTTTGCAAAAACCATCCATCACCTGCTTGAAAAGTAAGCCTGAATTGCTGATTAATGCTCATTAATTGAACTAGACTGATCACCTGATTTAATTGTTTTGAGTGGTTGATATGCATTTGAGGCTTGGTGTTTTATGATAAAGTGATTGGTTTGGTTACTTGATTTGATATTAAGGATAAATGGTTAATTCATTAATTGATTAATATTTCAATATTTTATTGATTACTTTATTAATTATTTATAGTTATTAAACTTTTTTATAAGTATTATATATATAATAATTCTATTTGATACTGGATATAAGTGGTTTTGAGGGTGTTTAATTGTTAAATGGATGTAGATGGTTTGGTGTTGAACTTTGGTTCTTGAGTGATTGGTGGTCTGTTGGATATCTGGTTTAGAGGTGTCTTGGTTTTTGATAGAATAAACATCAGTTTAAGGGTTTGCTTTAGTAGATTGGTATAGACGTACATACATATATTACGCTTGCATATTGTGTGTGTGTGGAGTGAAAGGATTGTGAGTGGACGGACAGTAGGACTCAACTTGCTGACAGGCAAAGTGGTGTGGACATTTCGATGTCTACGTCAAAATCTTTTTTATTTTAATTTATTATTTTCTGGCATACAGCGGTTAATGAGGGGATTGTCCTCTGGTGCACAATACCCTTAGATTGCATCAAACCAGGCTTTGTGGTTTTTAATTTGTAGCAATTAAAAGTGCTTAAATGGGACCGATCGCTCCCTGTGCTGAAGACTAGGGTTGAGATTGAGCAAGATTAGAGCTAGATAGGAAGTTTAGTCAGAGCAAGAAGGGTCCTATGTCCGTGAGTGTTCATTTCTTTATTAATTACATAATTGATAAAGCTTCATTTTATAGTATTGGATTCTTAAGAAGTCTATTAATAGTTTGAATTGTTAACAGTTTATTAATTTGTGAGGATTTCAAGATGCCATCTGTAATAGGTGTTAATGTGCCCATGCTCACACCGGTGGAACAACTCAAACGCGATTATCCAATACTGAAGGGCATCGGTGATATATCTAAAAGCTGGGCACGGAGATGGTCTGACTTGCCACAGCCTTGGCCGTCTTCAGGAAGCTTTGATGAAGGACTCATTCAAAACATGTGCGTTCTGGTTGAGGCATACAAGGCTCACCAGAAGACAGGAAGACAAGGTAAGGTTCGAAAAGAAAAAAGAGATACTGAACTCGCAGTCTTGACACTATTCCGTAAAGTAGGGCGGAGACAGAAAGCAGCTGTGGAGGCAGCAGCTACCGCAGCTCGAACCGTAATAGAGGAGGCCAATAGCAAGACGGACTTACTGCTGAGTGAAATTGATGCGCCATTCTTTCATACGGCTCCAGTCTTGACCCCGCCTCCTTATGAAGCTCAGAAGGAAACTACTAAGGCTTATCCACAGCTACCCGTGCTAAATACTGAGGGAAGATATGTCATCAAAGATGATAATAATGACATTATGCAGACGGGAAATGCCAGGACGACCGTTGTAACTCAGCCTGATGTGAAGCGCAAAACCAAGAAATTAGATAAGCATCCGACACCAGCTGAAAAGAAGAAGAAGAAGAAAAGCAAAAAGGGCAGACATGAAAGTGACAGTGGCTCTTCTGAAGAGGAAGGAGCGGATATGGGAGGATATAGTGAGCGCATTAGACAGATTATGGCACGTGCTGAGAGGAGAGGGAGAAAGGACCGAGAAACAGACTCTAGTAGCAGTAGTGAAGAAGAGAGCGAGGAGTCTGACTCGGATGATGGTGCGAAGGCCAAGGCACAGGTGAATAAGGAGCTGAGAGATATGGAAAAGAAGTTGGATTCCATTAACGCGTCAAAGACTGAACTTGAATCTGAACTGTATGTAGCTAAAAAGGGTGATGATGTGACTTGGAGGATGCATTGAAGGATCTTACTGTAGTTCAGTCAGAGATGCAGACACAAACACGTTATATGCAAAAGGAGTTGGAAAAATATGACCTTCGTCCAAGACCCAGTAAACCTGAGGAGAAAAGTGAATCGGAAGAAACACGTAAATCAAGAAAGAAGAAAAAAGAGAAGAGTAAAGGTGACGGGAAGATGTTTCCGGTGGTGGTTAGTGGTGCTCATATGAACTACAAGCCCTGGCAGGCTAGTGACATGTCTGCAATCTTGGATAAACTGCCAATTCTCCAAGATGGCGCTCATCCTTGGACGACGAAGATTGATCAGCTATCACAAGGCATCTCACTCGCCATGGGTGACATTAAGAGGATCTTGTCTTCAGTACTAGGAGTACCGCCAATGGAAGAAATTCTGGAAAAGGCTGGAATAGGAAGATGTGCTCATACAGCGATTTATGATGCTGAACTTTTCGCTGCCAATAGAGGACGTTTGTGGAGAACCCTGAAGGAGATGTACCCTACCAATGTACACCCAGACGATATCATTTTCGACGCCTTAGGTGACACAGAGAATCCCAGAGCATATGTGGCACGAATTTACCAACAGTGGAGAGACCTCGTGGGAAACGATCCTGAGGAGCACAAGTTGGAACGCGCTATGCTGCGACTGAAGCTCCAAGAAGGCTTGCCTCAGTCTGTGAGGAGTAAATTGGGGGAAGTGGTTGGTCTTGGGTCTATGGTAAAGAACATCTACATTGATCATATCGCTCATTTAGTGGAGCATTACAGGAAGAAGGAACGGGCCCTGAAGGAACAAGATGCTGAGCTGAAGAGGGAACTTACTCAAAGTCAGTTATTGTATGGAAAATGGATAGAAGAGGAGAAGAAACAAGCTGTTGTTTTGCAGAACAATCACAGATTCAATAACAACAACAACAACCAATGATGTAATCTTCACTCCCGTTCCCTGTTTTCCAACAGCCTCAGACAGGGGGAGATTATTAATTCTGAAGAATTCAACAAAAAAAAAGAAAAAAAAGGGGGGGGGTGAAGAGGAAGTCGAACATGTCATTGGACAGATGTCATCAGCTCCAAGCAATGTCAAGAGTCATGTCATCAGAGGATGATAAGTTACAAGCTCAATCTAGAGCAGGGGTGGCCAACCAGTAAGAGCCACAAAAATTACTGTGGTACCACCCAGAGCCACACCATATATACCAGCGTTTCTCAACCTTTTTTTCAGTCACCGCACCCTTCATAAATCCCAAGGCAAACCCAGTCTAAAATAAGAAGAAAAACATTATTGTCCATTAAATATACATTTAAAGTTAATTTATTTAAAATGTATACATACAACAAGATATTTTCTGACATAATATATTTTGGACTGGGCTGGGTTAGGCTGGACTGGGCTGGGTTAGGCTGGGCTGGGTTAGGCTGGACTGGGCTGGGTTAGGCTGAACTGGGCTGGGTTAGGCTGGGCTGGACTGGGTTAGGCTGGACTGGACTGGACTGGACTGGACTGGACTGGACTGGACTGGACTGGACTGGACTGGGCTGGGTTGGGTTGGGCTGGGCTGGACTGGGCTCGAGATCTGAGGCTTTGAAATGTCCCAATGATGTCTGGCATATCAGACACCATTACGTTCAATGAAGAAAAAATTGCTCTCCCCACTCGGGTAAAAAATGTCCTGTGTTCGTCTTCATATAATTTTTATTTTAGCTGCGCATTTCTTTCCAGCCATTCTTTGGTTGTGTACAGTAGCCTAGGCTACGTTAGCTTTTGTCGTAAAAGAGAATGACCCACGCAAAGCAAATTATTTTGTTTACAATAGGTGCGTTTACATATTTTTCAATCTGGTTGATTTCAAGCTGATTTCAGCTTGAGCGTATACATGGGATACAAAGTAAACTGGTTGGATGTTTACATGTGACAACGAAACAAATGTTTCGAACGCGCACGCAGCCGTGAGTGATTGCGTTACGATGGTTACAAACAGCTGACTACGGAACTGTCGAGCGTGCCTTGATTAGTCAAGTCTTGAACATGCGCAAAATGAACGCAGAACGCAGCATCAATCCGTTTCAAGGTAGTATACATGACGGACCAAACGGTTTCGAAAAGGTTTAAACTACCTCCTTGAAAGCGATTGGAATTTCAATCGGGTTAGGGCATTTCAGTCGGATTGAGGTGTTTATATGACATTTTCAATCGGTTTGGTCTTCCAAACCTATTTGAAACCGATTCAAACTGTCCATGTAAACGCACCTAATAATTTTGTTACCAAGGTGATTTGCTACCTATATGATTGGTTTGAAGTGGTTCTCACGTGACTTCCTCATGATCAAATCTGCAATAATCTAAAATGGGCGGGAAGAAATGCACAGCGAAACTAGAGAGAGAGAAACGTTTTTATGGAATGAATGAATTTATTTTTTAATGAAAGGATGGAAGAGCCGCAAGCCAACTTTTTTGGGGGGATGGATGGAGGAGCCGCACATTGGCGGGCAAAGAGCCGCATGCGGTTCGCGAGCCGCGGGTTGGCCACCCCTGATCTAGAGGGTTAAGACCAGCCAGTGATGCAGGAGTCTACAGGTGCATGAAGAAAGTAAACAACAAGAAATTAGTGACAGTGACAATCATAACCTTGACGGTGCAGAAGAACAGAGAGTTGAACCCCACAGTATAAACCACTACAAGAGTGGTGACGGAAGATGTCTGGAATGGAGACATGGAGAACATGAACTAATTAAGTGGCGTCAGCGATCTATAACACAACAAGTATTTCTTACATTTCTAGAATCAATTTTTGAGAAGAATGATAGCGGTGATAACCTACGTTGTCACCTATGAGTCTGAGTTCATTACTGAAGTTGAAGTGATGAGGAATATTTTTATTACATCTGTGATATTTTGGAGAAACACTTGTCTCCAGAAGATTATTATAGAAGCAAGTTAGTTGAATATAGACTCTGGAGTATGAACCATCTTTTTGTTCAGAAAAACAAAAACAAAAAGTCATGTGTGTTGTATGGTTATTGATGATTTGATGTTTAGTTCAGTTTATTACAGGAATTTATAATAGTAGGAGTATTCAGTTATGGTTTCATATAACATCAGTTTAGATAATTGGTTTACAAAGTTGTTTAGTCAATTCAAATGGTTTATGGTTTAACGGATAGTGAGAAGTTTAGCTGGATGGATAATTATTACATCACCAGGTCAAGCGTTTTAAACTCTATGATGAAATAGATGTAGAGCCTTTGAGTCTTAAGAGCGATGATGAGAATGTTTCTGAAAATGATCTTTTAGGTATTGGTGCGAACTCAAAAGTCTGACAGGTTTTGAATAGGTGTTTGAGTTTAGGTTATGTTTCTCACTTTGATTTAGGAGTTTATGTTTCAATAGTCAATGAATGGCCATAAGCTGTTCGTTTATGCATTCTACTGTATGAATTTAATTCACATAATGATGATGTGTTTGGGAGGAGTTGGCTTTAGGCCTTCCCCTCTGCTATTGACCCCAGTCTGGGTTGAGTGTTATCTTTCAGGTGCTATGGAGCCTGGATCGTGCCTTCCTGGGGACTGCCTGAAACCTGTTGTTTGTCTGTTAACTGTTGTTTGTCTTTTCTATCTCTTTCTGATATGTGTAGGAACACAAGGTTACTTATGTTTAGCATTATATGTCATTTCTGTTTAGGGTTTCTGTTCAATCAAGCTTGAGGATGTCGCCTACATTTCACCTGTGTTTTTGATTCAGGTGTGTGTACACGTCTCCTTGGTTAGATTGTTCTGTTTTGTAGTAATTTAGGTTTAGTCTATTGTAATAGTAAAATAACTGATCTAGTCAAAAGGATTTACCAAGATTCGTTCAAAAGGTTGTCTGGTTTATTGTGAAAAGCATACGAGCGCAAGGACGTCCTGAAGAACGCAACAAGGGTGGTTTATTCAGCGAAGTGCCCGTTTGGTCTTTTGCTGTGCCTTATATGCAGTCAAACCACAGGTAAGGTCCTTCCAGGATGTGATTGGCTACTGCATTGTACGTCATATGAAATGGCAGGTGTGGCCAAGAGTACAGACATGTGACATGAGAAAAAGGCGGCAATTTGGGGACAAAGGATGACAAAGGATGGTTATTCTGTTGTAGACAGATGGCCTCTCTGGAAGCCATTTTGTATGTTAGCACAGCTATGTGAATATTTGGGGGAGGTGATGAATTACAAGAGAAGTGAGAGGACAAAGGTTTAAGGTGTTTGGATGTTAATTCCTCAACTCTATTTCTATAGGATGTTCTGTTTTTGTGTAGTTTTGTGTTGATGTTTTCAGACTATCCTGGAGTGCATTGTGTGGGCGACCAAGGAGTGGTTGCCCCTCGCCAGCATGAAGCTATGAACTGTGTGGAGTCACGAATGACTTGAGGGTCATTCTTGGACATTCCTGGAGTGTTCTCCCTGTTTCGGACGGGGTGAGCTTACCATCTTGCTACGGACATTGTTCTCTGGGTGTCAGAGAGGATTGCGACACCTGGGGGTTTGATGTCTGAAGATTGCTCCAGCATGGGAAGAGGATATGAGACAGCGCTGAGGGCTGTTCTCTTTCGATGGGGCTATGTGCTAGTAACCTCTGGCCCCCGATTTGCTTTGTTGCTGTGTGATGATTTGGTTATTTGTATGTGTTTTGGGGATTGTTTGTTATGTTTAATGTTGTTTTGTGTCGAGGCGTTACGATGCCTCGAAGGGGGGATATGTAGTATATTTTTATACTGTATTATACTGTATTACATCAATACATTTGTATTACTCTCATGTAGTAATCAATTTACTAACAATAATGAATAAACTTCACTTTAGGTAGAACTCTGTTATTATAAGTAGTTTAACATCTAGATGACAACATATGTCCTGTCCTGAGTCAACATTCCTTTGTCCCTGAGGCCAATAAAGATAACACCTCTGAAGAAGAAGTCAGGAAGTCTACAGTTGTAAACGTGAATTTAGGAGCACACAGGAAGAACCCAAAATTGCCCCCATGTCCGGAGGGGGGCAGGGCTCAGTGACCTGTTGACCAATTACAAGACTAGTTGATCAGATCTGTGTTAATGTACATCCCTTGTATGCAAATTTGTTTGTCATGTGATACTTGGCCTGAAGCCAAGATATAAGCTCGCCACCTCGTAAAAGAACCTTAGTATTGCCGAAGATTTGACCTGTGAGGCGTGCTCAATAAATTGTTGATTTGACTGCATTTTTCTCCTGAAGTACTTTTGACCCAAAAGTTAAGAACTGAAAGATACCACACAAGTTTGTGCAACATGCAACCGCTTGACTGTAAATTGCGCATGTAGGCTATTTCAGTCAAATCAAACAAGCTTGACAGTTATTTGGAAACAGCAAGCAAGCATAACCTGTTTGATAGTATTTTTGATAACTGGTCAGTTGATATATGTGCATACAGCTAAGTTAGGCTATATAGTATATAGCCTAACTTAGCTGTATGCACATATATCAACTGACTGTGCATACAGGTGGTGGTAGACCTATACCAAGTCGAGCCATATGGCTCGACTTGGTATAGGTCTACCACCACTCGCCCGCAACAAACCTGGACTGTTGCAACTGACCTGTTGAACTGGACGCTGTTGCAACACCCCTCCCCCGTTACCTGTTCATATTCAAATTACCTGGATGGATGTGTTTCATAGCCAGTATGCTAATGGCTGTTGGGGAGGGGGTTGCTAGTCAAGTTCCAGGCTTCAACCGCGCATTCAAACTGATTATGCCAGGGCATACTGGCCAGTTATTTTTCCGCACATAGAATAGCCTACAGAAACGAACTATTATACAACTACCGTAGCTTAATAGCCTACATTTGATTGTTGTTATATACTATGTAAATTAGACATTAGGCCTATCATTGAAGAATAATAGGTAGCCTGCTTTTCAAAATCCCAGTTCAGTCCAAGATTCTGCTTGCAATCTTAAGGCCGTTTCAGACAAGGAGCGATATCCGCGCATTGTAATTAATTTTCAATGAGAGAGGCGAGCGGACAATTTGGGAGCGCGGACAATCTGGGGCGGAGCGGCAAGCGGGCGCGACCCCGTGAAATTGTCGCGCACGTGCTCGTTTCGTGCACACGCCCGCCCGCGACAAGAGCTGAATTGTAGTCAGCTTTCCCCGCTGTGCGCAGGACGCGTGCGTCCCCCGCTGATCCGAGCGAGAACGCAGGCGGAATATCGCTCCCCGTCTTAAACGGCCTTTGTTCTATTCTATTCTCGCTCATTGCATGTCGTTATGCGCGTCATGCTTTTCCTTATAATGTTGACACTGTGATAGACTAGACTTTGTGTGGTTACTGTTGTTTCATTATGCGTTATTGCTAGTATTCACAAATAGAGGGGAGGCTTGATTAGCCTACTGACGAGCCACCGGTGCGCCCTCAGCAATAAGACCGTGATAGCCAGTTAGCTCACAAAAGCAATATTAACGTGGCTACAAAGCAGTTAACGTCACAACGATTATTCCTGTTGCTGATGCTGTTGGTTCAACTTCTGTTTCTCAGGCAGTTTCGATAATTGACTGACTGGCTTAGAAGACATGTAACCGCATGACTGTAAATTGCGCATGGATGGCTTCCAGAAATTTTGAAACAGCAAGGGATTAGAATCATGTCATAATTCGAAACTGAAAAAAACGATGTGAAAGGTTGTAAGTCAGTGTTTGAATGCTTGAACACGGTTTTGCAAGACTGAAAATACGTTTTGAAGGCTTGCAAAATGATTTGATAGGTTGAAAATGAAATTAGAATCTCTGAAAATGTTGTTTTGTTGCAGCTGAAACACTACTTTTTCTAACATTCAATGTGACTTTTTCAGAGATTTGGCCACACACCTGCGAGGTTGCGAATAATGTCGGCAGCGTTCTTCCGCAGACGGTTTTGAAAAGGTGGACTTGAAACTCCGCAGCAGCGGTCTGAAATGTAAAGTTGAAACTCAGGGGCGAATTCACTAAAGGATTGCGCAGCTTTTCCTGACGCAAAGCCTGTGCAAATAAGTCAAAAATTATGTTTGCTATTCACAAAGCCCTCGCAAAGGGTGAAATACGGTGTTAACTGCGTTGCGTTCGTCATTGCGTTTCTCTGCGCCGGTGTTATTAGCTCATATTTAAATTAGGTAATATGGGCGGAGAATGTTCCCCTTTCTATGCAAATGAACATTATTGCAAAACCCGCCCAATTCACAAAGATCGGCGCAAATTGCCTCACGCAGTTAAAGTGAAATTAATACCGTTTTCAGAGACGTGGTGGTATTTAAGCGCAAGGGGTGTCATGGCCAGCCTGTCCGCTGATCATGGCAGCAGTGATTGTTGCGAGGCGAAGGCATCGCAACGCCAGGCGTGTTGTTCGTGAGAGAATATTTAGAAGAAGGTCACTTTTTGATTTAACACTAGAACCACCGTGGTAGCTGTTTGGACACCAGAGCGCGCAGCTCTTTAGCCAACTGGAGGATGAAGTCGCGTCTGGGGAGGCTCAGTTGACTATGCGTCTCTCCACCCGTCCCCAGCGAGTCCAAGCTCCCCAATTAATAATACTTATTTATAATAGCCTACATAGCACGAAACTGTGCGTATAATAGTCTATACGCGAAACTGCGCATTCCCTATAGCTGTTCATTGAACGGCTGGGGGCCGATATAGGTATAAATAAATAAAAACATAGCCTACACAATATTTTTTTTATTTGAATGGTCTTGAAAATATTTTGCTTTTGTATCATAGGTGACGGCAGGTATCATCTTCAGCCATGGATGATGACTCCCGTGCGTAATCCTTCCAACGTTGGAGAGGTGGCGTACAACCGGGCTCACATCAGGACGCGCGGTGTGATTGAGTGCACATTTGGAATCCTGAAAAGCCGTTTAGATGCCTAGATCGTACCGGTGGGGCAATGTTATACACTCCCCCAAAAGTATGCCAGATCATCGTGCTGCAACTTGCATAACAAAAAATGACAATTTTTCCTTTGTTCGTCTTTTCAAATCATTCCACCTCCGTTTGCAGTCTTCCGCGTTTACACACACAAATGGCACTGACTGATTGGGAAATTAAACCCCAAATATGATTTTTTGCTGCAGTCGTGATATTTTTTGCGGAAAGCTGTGAGACATGTTTTTGAACCTCGTCCGTGAGGCCTTCAAGTTCGCTGTCTGAAAATCGTATCTTTCTTTTTCTGTCTGCCATCGTCCAATGATATGCATACGAGTTCGCGCTGTATGCGCTGTATTTATAGTCATTTCCTATATCAGCAGCAAATTGCACTCAGCCGCAAACACCGAATGGGCGTGTTTGCGCTGGGATATTATTAGCGCAATGTCTTTAGTGAATAGGTTTTTAAAACGGAGCACATAGCGGGCGCAACTGACGCGCAATATAATGGTGCAATTAGCGGGCGCAATTTGCTTTAGTGAATTCGCCCCTCAGTGTTTGAATGCTTGAAAAAAGTTTTGCAAGCCCGAAAATAAGTTTTGAAGGCTTGCATGTTTTGATAGGTTGAAAATAAAATCTGAATCTCTGCAATTACTGCAAACATGGTTTTGTATTTGAGTTTTACTTTTTCACTGCTGCAACACTGCTTTTTCAACCATTCAAAGTAACTTTTTCAGAGATTTGGCCACACACTTACAAGGTTGCGAGTCATGTCATTTTTGGCAGCGTTCTTCCGCAGACGGTTTTGAAAAAACGGTGGACTTGAAACTCCACAGCGGCGGTCTGAAAATTGTGTGACAGTAGGGGGCGCTGTTGCACATGTTCTGCATGGATGGCTTAGCTGGCCTACCTCGCGGTTCCATGCGCATTACGCGCAATCTTTGACTTTTTTTCACCTTAAGACACCCATAAATCTATGCTACCTTCATGTCGAGACATATTAAAAACATTTTTTCACCCAAGACACCCATAAATCTATGCTGTGGTGACCCACAATATTCCTATAGGCTATTACTATCTTAATGTGGTTGCCTACTGATTAGGAGTCTAATTGTCAACCTAACTCCGCCCAGGTATAGGTTCACCACAAAAGTTTGACTTAGACATCTCAAGTATTCTGGGTTTTAAGGGTAAGTTGTCCTCAGAGTAGCCTACTCCTCTCCCTTTCTCCCTACGGAAACAGTTTCGGTTTCGAATTATGGCATGATTCTAATCCCATAGTAAGCAAGCATAACCTGCAACTAGTCATGAATGGAATGTAGGCTACTGCATTTACTGTGCAACATCAACTGTCAAAACGAATTGCCAACAAACTGATTATGCTCAACCTCCCTCCGCTAGGCTACTGTAGGCTATTAAGAAGATAGGTAGGCTATTTTCCTAGGACATCACCAACTATTTTATAAGTGTATACAGACCTTGAGGAGCGACTGTACCATCGTTGATGTTACCTTGTAATAATAATAGCCTACGACAAAAAAAACAGTCTTTACTTCTTGAAGACGTAGAATCCTTCCCATGTCCTTCCGACAGAAGGGACGCGGAATCGAACCCGCGCCCCTCGAATTACAAGTCTGCAACACTACCAATTTAGCCGTCGGGCGGTCGTGATAGCGGGGGCTTTGAATCAAACAAGTCTATCATGGGTTGGTAAATACGGGTTGAATTGAATTAGTCTTCGCTGGTTTAGCGCTATTTATTGATTGTATATCGTAGTGTCGTTACTCGGACTGCATCGTTGAAAATAGGGGTTGAAAATGTGGGATTTCTGAGTTTCCGGGTTTGAATCTAAATAGCCTAATGAATGAGGTCCGATCAGTTGGTAAAATGATAGCCCTTTAAATAACCAATTTTATGTCGACTACTGTCTCTGCTGTAGCTTATCCAAAAGAGCAGTTTGCAATTCAGTCGGGTCAAACTGAGAAACGTAGCCTACATTAGTCTAAGCAACGGCAACCGTTTGTCAGACAAGCTTAGTACTGTAGCCTCACTGTAGCAGTGCTTTACTGCCCCTCGTGGTTGCGGGTTGTAATAGCCTATGTTTTTACCGCCGCTGCCGCCAACACTGTACGCTATAGGCATGCGCAGTTGTGCTTTTTAACCACCTGATTTGTGAGAAGGGTATCTCTCATGGATGTATTAATAGAACTGGATACAGCCACTCCATTCACTGACCGCTATCAACAATGAAGCCCTATTGAACCGCGCCATCTTGGCAAATTTGTAGTCATTTGACTATTTCCGGTGACTTTTGTACTTGCGCAGTTGTGCTTTTCTGGCCTTCCAGTGACTTTTGTACTTCCGCAGTGGAGCTTTTCTGTCCGACGCGCGTCCACGAAAAAGTTCACTTTTATGTGAAATGTAGACGCACGTTCCCGGCTCTCTCGGCTCTCCCCGCTTTGATTTAGCAATGAAAACCGGCTTGCATATTAACCTGTTTTTGTCAAATATATCCATTGGAGAAATTATTTTTTCATCCAGGCATCTTAGTTTTAACAGGTTAAATATAACTGAACATGTTTTGTTTGCTAGTAGATGGTATTCATTCCGTTCGCGATAACGTTATTGCAGCCAGGCTAAATTCCTCCAGGGAGCCAGTGACAGGCGAGTTGAAGAGCTTCACTCCCCGCCAGCAGGAGCTTTGGCCGCTGCTACCGCATCTCGGATAACCCGCTGAGTTCGTGGCTGCTATTTCACATTCGCCCTTGATCAATCCCAATACCGATCCATGGTAATAATGAATCAATCGTTCAGATCAGATCGGCAGTGCTGCATGCATGTTACAACATCATTGTTAGCTTTATTAACATAACCATAGCCTACATTTATCTCTCTAACGTTAGGCTATCCATCTTACACCAGTCGGCCATTCGATAGCTAGAAGCGGTCAACGCCAACGTTGACTGAAAACACCCAAACTCAGTGTATCGTTTCATCTTTATGCCTACACATCAACTCCTTTCCATTGTATGTGAATAAATTCCTGTTATTCTAAAAATATCCCATTTCTGTCCATTCCTGGAAAAGGCTAATAATTGCTGTCAAATTATCACTCCAGTTTATTACCGTATCCCACTACCATTTCAACTATGCACAGGAGGTTGTCTTGTGGTCATTTTCATTAAAAAAATGATTAGCCTGATCAGTTTGTTGTATGTATTAAAGGACAATGCTCGTTTTTGACAACCTGGACCTTATTTACGACATATTATAAGACGTTTGACTCACCGAGATCACTTTGGTGTAGTTCGGAGGCCGGTAGAAGAAATTTAAAATCCAGCGCGAGCCAGTATATCCATGTAATGGCGGTGGTCGGGGCAACGAGAATGCAGCTTCTAAAAATCTATTTTCTGCCGCGAAACGGTTGTTTTCATCAATAAAATACAGTGATAAACTGGAGTGATTATTTGACAGCAATTATTAGCCTTTTCCAGGAATGGACAGAAATGGTATATTTTTAGAATAACAGGAATTTATTCACATACAATGGAAAGGAGTTGATGTGTAGGCATAAAGATGAAATGATACACTGAGTTTGGGTGTTTTCAGTCAACGTTGGCGTTGACCGCTTCTAGCTATCGAATGGCCGACTGGTGTAAGATGGATAGCCTAACGTTAGAGAGATAAATGTAGGCTATGGTTATGTTAATAAAGCTAACAATGATGTTGTAACATGCATGCAGCACTGCCGATCTAATCTGAACGATTGATTCATTATTACCATGGATCGGTATTGGGATTGATCAAGGGCGAATGTGAAATAGCAGCCACGAACTCAGCGGGTTATCCGAGATGCGGTAGCAGCGGCCAAAGCTCCTGCTGGCGGAGAGTGAAGCTCTTCAACTCACCGGTCACTGGCTCCCTGGAGGAATTTAGCCTGGCTGCAATAACGTTATCGCGAACGGAATGAATACCATCTACTAGCAAACAAAACATGTTCAGTTATATTTAACCTGTTAAAACTAAGATGCCTGGATGAAAAAATAATTTCTCCAATGGATATATTTGACAAAAACAGGTTAATATGCAAGCCGGTTTTCATTGCTAAATCAAAGCGGGGAGAGCCGAGAGAGCCGCGAACGTGCGTCTACATTTCACATAAAAGTGAACTTTTTCGTGGACGAGCATCGGAAAGAAAAGCTCAACTGCGCAAGTACAAAAGTCACCGGAAATAGCCAAAATTACTACAAATCTAGCCAAGATGGCGCGGTTCAATAGGCCTTCACTTTAGATTTCGGCCCTTTCTGAATCCAGTCCCTCCCCACTCGCACTCAGTCACCGAGTGCACTCCGTTTTGTAGTCCCCTCACAGCTGAATGTAGTTCCCTTGATTAGGGTGTAGGGTATAAAAACCTTAGGGACGCACTCCCCTCACTCCAGCGGAAACAGGAAACACAAACCACAACGGTTACCATGGTTTCGCGTCAACAGCACTTTGCAGCGGCAGAGGCATCGTTCGTATCTTCCTTGTTACAGCTTATGAGGGTTGCCTATATCAGATAGCTACCTAGGTCCTAAGTGGAAATATCCAAATTACAATATGGCCAAGGCATTCAATTATATTTATACATCATTTTAAGAACTCTTACCTATTCATTTCACCGTTACCCTAATTCATTACTATTATTATTAAGACTATTGTCAATAAAATAATTGTCATTTTTCCACCGCTGCTGCTTCAGCACGATTATTTGTAGGCTAATAGTGTATTCTTTGTTTGTATTTTTGTTTTTATTTGCATTAAAACAAAGCAGGTTTTCCCTGGTCCGGGAAGATGGTTAAAATGTTTTGGTCAGAATGAGTGCTGTGTGACTCCTCCAATCACTCCACATCTTACCAAGTAGTAGTCCTACACATCATTTATCAAGTCCTAGTAATGGGATACAATCACACAATGAATCTTCTTTCAAAGAATCTTAAACATTAAGGTGTTTTTGGTTGTAGGCCTAATGAGTGAAATCTGCCAATGGAACAAGTGAAACTTTGCTTAATGTTTGGAAGAAGATGCATTTATCTAAAGACAAATCACTTGTCCTATATCTCACTGAAATGTTGCTTGTTGGTTGAGTGTCTACATTACGTGTAAAAAGATGTGTTTTGTGGTGAGTGGCAGGCCATTCATGGACTAAACCTGTGAAAAAACGTACTCCCAAGCTTCTTTAGTGCTGTTTCGTTTTTTTGTGGACAACTTTTCATTTTCCATTCTCAGTTTGATCAGCTGTTGAGTCTGAACAACAGTCCTGGTAAATATCCACCAGCCACCACTTTACATTACAATTAATGAACATAATCTAGCGTTTTCTGAACTGGAGAACGGAATTTGATGCGAAATACAATGCAAATGTCCTATAATTTGTGAGGAACTTACATTTGTACGGCGCATTTGCCATTTCGGACAATAAAAACAGCTGCACATGTGAATCGAGCCTGCATCGGTGCAGACTCGCTACCGAGGATGTTATAAGCCACTTCCACTCGGCGCGAATTGGTTTCGGATGGCACTTAATATGGCGCGGCCTCCGCGTGAACGCGCAAACCGAGGGGGAGTGCATAGGGCGAGGGAAGAGGAGCTGGAATCGAAAAGGGCCTTCGAATCCTGGGGGCTTGGTATCTCTGCAGGCCCGGAGACTACGAGGGGGCGGGTCAACTGTCAATCAATTTTTACTTTGGCCAATCAGAGGCTGACAATCGTCTTGTCAATCAAAAACTAATTTCGCCTGAAACGGATGTCAATCACTTTTTATTTGGCGAATCGGCTTTCTCTTAAGAGAAGGGGTATGAGACGCAAAGCTTATTTGTGTCAGCTGCAGAGGAGGACGATTAAGCGAACAAGTTTTGACGTCTTTCGAGGTAAGGGAAATTGACACAAGTGCATAACAATACGTAGTTATTTTAACGTATTTTCAATTTGTTTGAACATTGACAGCGTCTAAAAGCTCATATTTAAGAATGTAGACGAAGATGCTGAGATGCCTAACGTTAGCTAAATAGCTAAGTTAGTGTATACACCCATTATCCTAGCCGTCACAACGTGTCTAGCTAATTGTAGGCTATTCTTGACCCACGTTAACATTAGCAAAGCGGTGTACCTGCGCACATGCACAAACGGAGAAGTGCTACAAAGAAATCTATCATATTTATTTTCTCATACACTGGGCGTTTGGTGTTGCCAAGCAGTAGGCTCTTTGCTTTGCACAAGCTCCACTACTTCCTGAAATTCTACAGGCATCCTTATTTCCTGTCCTATACCATTGGATGGAAGGGATTAATCAGGTGTGATGCATTATGAGGAACAGTGCAAATCACACAAGTCAACAGCTGCCATTGCATGTCTGTGACTGATAAATCGTCAATGACGTGTAAATGGTTGAAATGAAGTCCCCTCTTTTCCATTGCAACTATAGCAGAGGCCATTATTCACATAACAGTTGACCGTGTTTGCTTTCTTCACTGACAGAGAGAGAGGGAGAAAGAGAGGGAGAAGATGAAAAGATTCGCTTTGGAAAGCGAACTGTTGAGGACAAGATAAAAAAGAAAGAGGTGATGATGGTGGTACACTGACTACTCTTTACTTAACATGATGGGAAAAAGCACATTGACGGGATAAATTGTATGTCTGTATATAGATAAACAAATAGACAGGTATGTAGGTGTGTATAAATATACACAGTATGCATGATTATGTTCTATTAAAAATATATTATTTGTTGACAGGAAACCAAGAGGTACAAGAGAGTGGAAGAGAGGGGACAGGAGGAGAGGACATAGAGATGAGAGGTGAGATACCTGATGTTAGCCAAAGAGACACTACATTAAGTTAGATCCTGGCAAGTTAAAAAAAATAATGTGGATGGATGGATGGATGGATGGGTGGGTGTGTGGGTGGGGGGGTGTGTGTTTATAGCTTATGTTTATGTTTTGTTAATTTGTGGACAGGAGATGAAAATGGACACCACAGTGGAGGAGAGGTGACGGGAGGAGACCAACATGGACACCACAGTGGAGGAGAGGTGACAGGAGGAGACCAACATGGACACCACAGTGGAAGAGAGGTGACAGGAGGAGACCAACATGAACACCACAGTGGAAGAGAGGTGACAGGAGGAGGCCAACATGGACAAGAGAGTGGGGGAGAGGTGACAGGAGGAGACCAACATGGACACCACAGTGGAAGAGAGGTGACAGGAGGAGGCCAACATGGACAAGAGAGTGGGGGAGGCCAGGCTGGGAGAGAGATGACAGGAGGAGCTAGTCTCATGTTTCTAATAGATGGTGTGTTCTCATCAACATTCACTTAAGTTGTGTCCTCTCTGGATGACCTCCACTGCTCTGTTAAAGATGATATTAATCCAATATGATGTGTGTTCTTTATGGATCTAGCCAATTAATTTTGCTCTCAAAGTGCACCAGATTGAAGCACCACAACTAAATGACCTCGGTATTACAAAAATCCTGCGTACGGCTCTGGTCCTGAATGTTTCAGAGGGCAGATGATAACCTCCTTCTAATCAAGGAACAGGTGTTCATAACTCTGTCTGCATCACTACACTGAGGTGACATTTTGGTTGTACCGTCTGATCACAACACTAACAGTTCTAATTTTTAACCTGTCTACATATCTGTCTGTCTGTCTGTCTCTATCTTTCATTGTCTGCCCCTGTTTTATTATTGTATCCGAGGCTTCACGTTTGGTGATGGGACCTCAGTGGGTGAGAACAGACATGCTGAATAGACATAAAGATCTAGGCATGGGCAGCATCTTTCCATCCATTTAAAAATAAATATGTATTATGTAATGCCAACCTACATTCAGTCTAGCCCTAACCCTAACCTCTTAGAGTGCAGGAAGTGTCGGCCAGTCGTGTGTGTGTGTCTCCATTCTCAGCGTCAGTACATCCAGTTTGATAGTTCACCTGGGCCAGCAGACTAAGCAGAGCCTCGACCCAAACAAGGTGTCTTGAATGGTCTCCCAGGTCCGCCTTGTACAACTGAACTGTCAGCCCACTGTTTCAGTGTGGTCTACAAGCTATTCAATAAAACCTGGAGAAAATGATCTGTATCTTGTCTTTACACTTACAGCACACATGCTGCACAAATTATGACCTTAATTGTATGACACTTGTTTTGTAAAATGCACAAGGGTATCTCTAACTTGGCTAGACTGTGGATGTGGTGACTAGTCCAGGCCAGTCAGCATGGTATAAGCTGCATACAGGTGAGCGGAAGCTGAAACGCTTGTTCCTTGGCTAGGACCAAGACAGCTTGCCAGCAGGGTCAGGCCTGTGCCGGGAGGTCAGTACATTAGAACCCCCTTAGGTGGGCTGTATGTATCCTAGGTTCTCAAACTTATATTTGTGGTATAGGAAGGTAGAACTTGCTTGGTTGGTTATGCAAGTGTGTGTGTGTGGTACTGTTGATTTTCCTCCCCTCTCCTCTCTCCACCATGTTTCCCCTATGTAGATCTGAAAACAGTGATAGGGATTAAATTAGGTTGCTAAGAGAACTGCTAGTCACCAGAAGCATTCAAGAACATAACCCGTGCTGGAATACTAGTGTATGAACAAATCAATACAAGTAGAGCACATCTACTGACAGGCTGGCTGAATGACTGGAAGACTGACCTGGGACCTCCACTGAGGGCATCCCAGACCTGGCTATGGATCAGTAGTGATGCTCCCCTGCCCCTGGGCTAGTGTAGACCATTGCTAGCCTCTACCCACAAGCATAGGCCTACTAAGAGAATACCAAGGGGAGTCTTGGTAAGGCTTTTATCAGGGAGGTTGATGGATAACGTCTTTAGAGCTACATGATTTGCATTAAAAATATAATCTCTCTCTCACACACAGTCATGTAATCCAGTCAATCTAACTCCATAACAAATTGCATTAGGCCTACGTAACTAGCAAGCTAACTAGCAAACGAAGTCAATGTAGACAGCTAGCTAACTAGCTAGTGTAATTTCCACCACGCCCCTTCTCCTAAGAGAAAGGCGATTCGCCAAATTGAAAAGTGATTGACAACCGTTTCAGGCTAAATTAGTTTTTGATTGACAAGACGATAGTTAGTCTCTGATTGGCCAAAGTAGAAATTGATTGACAGTTGACCCGCCCCCTCGAAATCTCCGGGCCTATAGAGATACACACTTGGAGGGATTTGTAGACCCGGCAGCGTCCACAAAGTTTACACATTCATGTTGATGTTTAATGCGCGTTCACCGCTCTCCCCGCTGTATTGCATGTCCCTGCATTAGCATTGTTAAGAATATGCCATCAAATCACGATTCTGTCAAATATATAGTTTCAAAAAAGTATTTCTTTATGCAGGCATCTTAGTTTTACCAGTTTCATTATAGCGGAGCAGGTTATATTTGCTCGTATGTGGTATTTATTTTGTTCACAAGTTCACGATCGTACAGCCAGGCTACAGAGCTCCAGAAACCGTAGCCATCGCAGAGGAGCGGCCGGAACAGAGCGCTCCTTTTGCGGTACAGGAACGTGGAATAGGGGAGTTTGTGGTGCTATTTTCGCTGTACGATCGCGAAGTTGTGAACAGAAAAAATACCACATACGAGCAAATATAACCTGCTCCGCTATAATGAAACTGGTAAAACTAAGATGCCTGGATAAAGAAATAATTTTTCTAAACGATATATTTGACAGAATCAGTATTTTACGCAAGCTAGTTCTTAATGCTAATTCAGACACAGTAACAGAGCGGGGGAGAGCTGTGAATGCGCATTGGAAATCCACAGGAACGTGCAAACTGTTCCTGAACGCGGCGGGGTCTGAGAAAAGCACAACTGCGCATGTCAAAAGGGGTCGATTCGGCAAGATGGCGCTGATCAAAATGGCCGTGTCCGAAATGCATAGGCCGTGTCCGAAATGCATACTACCTGCTATATAGTAGGCGAGATGCAGCATGCTACATCAAAACTGTGCATACTGTATTTAGCCTACTACATAGTAGGTACTATATAGCAGGCGAAATCTGCGAAAAAATGGGCGAAAATGTAGCATAGTCCAGAGCATACTGTTCCGGAAGTCGAGACGTGATACGTCACTGGGCAGTGATAAAAAATAAAAAAAGATGGTGGATCTACAAGTCACCGGGACCGCAGCGGGAACTTTCAAATGTAAGTGTTGACTTAATTTGTCGATGAGAAAATTATTTTTTCTGACAGATATCTTAGTTATAACGACACAGAGCTACAAATGCAGTTTTGTGTATATAAGTGGGGTAGAAATGACATTTCGAAAAAGAACGTCATGATAGCTAGCTGCTTGCATTGATCTCTGTGGTGGACGTTACGTTAGCTAGCTAGCCCAGCTAACGTTAATAGGCTACTAACGTTACAGGTGTTCAGACGGCTCTTGCTCAAAACGTATTAATGTCATAGCTTAAATGTTATTATAGCTAGAATCAAGACAAACAGAGTAACATTTCATTGTAATATGACCATGATTGCTTAAGAAATGTATAAGAAATGTCGAAATTGTAATGAGTTGTTAAATGGCTAACCTAAGCCACTGAGCCTAAGTTGTTTAAACAATTGTCTGTTCATTCCGTGATTTAAACGAGTTCAACTGTTCATATATCATATATTAATATATTAGTATTCATTGTCCCATAATACTTCTGGATGTATTACAGGGACCAACGACCACACCAGGGACGATGATCCTCTGGAGGACGGCCAACTCCTCCCTGTTTAAGGTGTAACTGCATGGGTGGCCCCCATCGCCTCTTCCAAGACCCCGTACCACTTCCACGAAGCGGCTGTGGCCTCCCCTCCCTCTGTGCTGACCCCAGTTCTGGGGCTCTTTAGGTCCTATGAGGTTAGATAACAGTTTTCTAGTGTCATACAAACTGTGAGTCCCTATCAATATATTTGCTATCATGTAGCCTGTAGATCAAAATCACCTTGTACATGGCTACAAGGTTCTCTGTATGCTTTATCCAGGCTGCCTCCGTCTTCCCCTGCAGCCCAGCTTCTAAGATGTAGGTCCTACATAAATCAATATCCAAATTTAACAGACCGCTGGATTGCTTCTGAACAACAATGCATACGTTAGTTAACTTACTCCAAGCCTTTCAGCGTGGTGTTTCTCTTCCCCGTAAACAGGGAAGAGTTGGCCGTCCTCCAGAGGGAGGACTGGCTGATGTTGAATGGGGGGAGAAGAGGCAGAGATGAAGGCTGAGTGGAGGGAGGAAAGGGGGTTGTTTAAGGAGAGGGAGGACCGGCTGATGTTGCTTCTAGAAGCCTCAGTAAAAAAAAACTTTTATCTTGTTCCATTATTGTTTTTGTTATTTTTTATTAAATGTATTTTCTTGAATTAAATTGGTGTTTGTGTGTCATTCCTTGTAATGTATTCCCAGTCAAAGAACAAATGTCACTATACCTAAAACCAGTCATTAGAGTAAAAGAACATTCCTAATGGACATTGTAGTTTGCAATTAGGCATAAAAGACAGAACACACATGTTGGTTCACAATGCTTCATTGGAATTATTCAGAGACGGTTATGAAAGCATCACTGTTTAATGTGTCTGACTAACAACTACTTGATAAGGGAGTTACACGTCCAAAGCGCTCTGCGTGTTGTGTTAAGACCTTCCAAGTTACTGTACATGACATGTAGACATATCAAGACAATGTGTCTGATGTGTAGATATTACACTTGTTAATACATCAAGAAGTAACCTTTACATGTACTGGAATGTTCAGCCAGTAGCCGCCGAGCACCGCTTCACTGGGAGAGGGTGCGTCTTTCTCCAGCTGCAGCTGGTCAACCTAACCATCCCCCTCGCTCCCGCCTCCCGGTCTCCCGCTGGAGAAATATACTGTAACCATTACCGGTGAACCCATACGCACATCAGGTGCCACAAATATGGCAGGCAGTTTCTGTATAGTTAACGCTTATAGTCATAATATATCATCCGTAACGTTATTTGGTGGGTGGTCGCCTGGTCGGTGCTGCTAGCTATGTTAGCTAGACTAAGGTTATATACACACTCCCATCTGCAACAAGCTACATAGCTAATGTTAGCTATAATTCCTCCTAAGATTACATATAATTCATCATTGCTGACATTACCAAATAAATGTCAAGACACGTTTTGTAGATTAACGTAGCAGTGTATTTTCCTATTGCTTACGTTACCTAGCTAACGTTATAACGTTAATTAGCTATAAGCACACAAGGCAGCGGTGTCGGCACCAAAGGTTGATGCGACAGGAGGAGAATGGAGGCCGGGGAGGGAGATGGTTGGCTCCGCCGAATTCACCAGGACCAGTCGTGAGTCCGTGAAACCCAAAAGCCTCATATTATAATTGCAGAAGCTTTCGGGAGTGAAATGTTTGCTGCAGAGGCGGGCGCTAGCGGTGACAGACTCCTCTGTAACACCATGGCTCTTCAAAAATGCTAACCATTTGCTTCTCTGTTAATACATCAAGAAGTAACCTTTACATGTATAATGGAAGAAACACAACCATAAACATTTCTTGGATATTTTTATTACACAATGGTCTTCAAATATACTTTTGACTTGTTTATATTTGGTCAGATCATTAGCTTTCCTTGCAAAAGGTACTGACAGGAGAACGCTGATCTGTTGTCTCCCCCCAAAAAAATTTAAGAACTGATTACTATGTATAGTGTTACACATACATTTAAATACAAATACATTTAAACAAATGCCTCAAGGCTGCCTATAACCAACTGATCAGTGTTTAAAGCCTCAAGGCTGTCTATAAGGAACAAGGCAAAGCACACTCATGAACTGATAGACTGACTACTTATGGCAGGATGGGGGTAGGTCGTGCTCACCAAGAGCTGGGATCCAGGCAGCTTGTGCTGGTGCTGCCGTTGCGAGACTTTCTGAGGCCATCTCCAGGGTTGGGATGATCTGCAGCAGCAGGACCATGGCCACCATCAAGGTCTTCAACCTTTAAATGGTTAAATGCAATTAGGCCTACTGTAAGTCGCTTAGCAGACACACAAAAGTGTCTGCTAAATAAATGACTAAGGTAATGCTGGACAAAAGTGTCTGCTAAATGACTGATGTAATGTTACCTCCAAAGACTAGCACCTGTGTGTGAATGACAAGACCATTGTAAAGGGTGAGTACTGAGAAAAGCTCTAAATGCAATGAATTATTATTGTTATTGCTATTATTAGCACCTCCATGGTCTTGCCCCATCCTCCCTGACCATCACCAAGGTTGTGGTGTGGTGTACTTGTCTTTACAATATGATAATAGATAGATGTCATTATCTGTAGAGCTAAAATGTAACATTACAAAGCAGGCGTGTAGTGATGAGTAAACCCAGGTAAACTCAGTTTACCCACCTCTTTAAAATGAGTTGAGTTTTATTGTTTTGCTTACCTGCCTCTCAGAATCTATTTAATATAACATCCCTGGTACAAATGTAACAGTATAGCTAGCCCCAAGCCAGCACATGCGGGGCTATCAACTAACCTAGCTAACTAGCGTAGCTAGCAAGCTAACGTTCAATATTTACCTCAACTACAAGCATGTCGAGAAGATCTCATGACGGCTCTTCTCCTTGCAGCGTTAACACGACTCCAGCTTCGCGGGAGTAAACAGTATCGTACCCCGTCACTTCCGCTGGATGACTCGAGTAGCATGCTGTATTTTCTCGCATACTACACGCGTTTTGTGGAACAGTAGGTACTATATAGTATGTAGTATGCCTACTATATAGTGCCTACTATATAGCAAGTAGCAGGTAGTATGCATTTCGGACACGGCCATACTACCTGCTACTTGCTATATAGTAGGCACTAGTATAGTATAGTAGTCATTACAGGAAAGCTAATGATCTGACCAAATATAAACAAGTCAAAAGTATATTTGAAGACCATTGTGTAATAAAAATATCCAAGAAATGTTTATGGTACATGGTATGGTTTCTTCCATTATACATGTAAAGGTTACTTCTTGATGTATTAAAGGACAATGCTCGTTTTTGACAACCTGGACCTTATTTACGACATATTATAAGACGTTTGACTCACCGAGATCACTTTGGTCTAGTTCGGAGGCATGTAGAAGAAATTTAAAATCCAGCGCGAGCCAGTATATCCATACTGGTGGTCGGGGCACTGAGAATGCAGTTTCTAAAAATCTATTTTCTGCCGCGAAACGGTTGTTTTCATCAATCTGTCTTTATGAATCGCTAGTTGTGCTTACATAGAGCGTAGGCCTGTTGTGGTTTTTCACATGCCTCTGTAATATGATCTTTAGAAAGTTCTTTAGACACAAAAAAGCTTCCTCACTTGCTCCAGCACGCATGCGCACAGCGTGCTGGAGCAACGATTGCGCGCTGTGCGCATGTAGCCATGTATATGATATATGAACAGTTGAACTCGTTTAAATCACGGAATGAACAGACAATTGTTTAAACAAATTCAAGTAACGTTAGGCTCGGTGGCTTAGGTTAGCCATTTAACAACTCATCACAATTTCGATATTTCTTATACATTTCTTAAAGTCCAGGTTAACCCAGTTCAAATTTTTGTTATGAGCTTCACACACCACAGGAAAACATGTCATTAACCACCCAGCCAAATCTGAGTGATTAAAAATGTCGCTAAGTATATAAAATAAGGCTTCAAAATCGGTTAAAAATCAGCAGCATTCTCTGGTCTGAGACTGTGGGGGCGTGTCTGCTGAAGGCACCGAAGCCACACCCAATTGCGTGGGGAGGGGGTGTGGAGGGAAGAACCTGTCAAACCGTTCTCTGGTCTGCATATTGTCACACTGGCACGCCGTCTCTTTTGTGGTAGGAAGGCACAGCTTTGTGAAAACAGAGAGGAGTTGAAATTACACTTGTCTAATGAGTCAAACGCACAGATGCTTCCTCCTAACCTACCTCCTGACAAACAACACAGGTAAAACTGTAGCTACTCTATACCAACGCGCCTGTGTTACTGCCCTTAGATGCAAAATACAAAAACAGGCAACGAGGAATGTATGAGTCTGTCCCTATTTTCTCCCTGCCACCTCCGGACCCATTCCTATCCCTCCCAGGCGATCCTGTCGTCCCTTGGGATCAATGGAAAAAGTTGTTTAAAATGTACCTTTTAGTCACTGTCTTGAACAGCGCTGATAGCGCGAAGAAGCGTACACTACCGGAGTTGATAATCGGGACAGACTCATCCACTCTCGTTGGCAATGTTATGTGTGAGAATAACGAGCACTCGGCTTCAACTTTCCCGCAACATATCCAACAGAACTGGAATGTTCAGCCAGTAGCCGCCGAGCACCGCTTCACTGGGAGAGGGTGCGTCTTTCTCCAGCTGCAGCTGGTCAACCTAACCATCCCCCTCGCTCCCGCCTCCCGGTCTCCCGCTGGAGAAATATACTGTAACCATTACCGGTGAACCCATACGCACATCAGGTGCCACAAATATGGCAGGCAGTTTCTGTATAGTTAACGCTTATAGTCATAATATATCATCCGTAACGTTATTTGGTGGGTGGTCGCCTGGTCGGTGCTGCTAGCTATGTTAGCTAGACTAAGGTTATATACACACTCCCATCTGCAACAAGCTACATAGCTAATGTTAGCTATAATTCCTCCTAAGATTACATATAATTCATCATTGCTGACATTACCAAATAAATGTCAAGACACGTTTTGTAGATTAACGTAGCAGTGTATTTTCCTATTGCTTACGTTACCTAGCTAACGTTATAACGTTAATTAGCTATAAGCACACAAGGCAGCGGTGTCGGCACCAAAGGTTGATGCGACAGGAGGAGAATGGAGGCCGGGGAGGGAGATGGTTGGCTCCGCCGAATTCACCAGGACCAGTCGTGAGTCCGTGAAACCCAAAAGCCTCATATTATAATTGCAGAAGCTTTCGGGAGTGAAATGTTTGCTGCAGAGGCGGGCGCTAGCGGTGACAGACTCCTCTGTAACACCATGGCTCTTCAAAAATGCTAACCATTTGCTTCTCATTTCAGCTTTACTCGGGAGTGAAAGAAGGAGACCTTATCATCCCATTCCTGCTGGCATCCAGGAAGGATGCATTTTCGTTTAGTTTTATGCATAGGCATTGCTGACTAAGAAAAACTAGCTAATTCTAGACTGTTGGTTAAAACTAGCTAATTCTAGACTCAAGATTGAGCAGGAGAACCGAAGATTCAAATCCGTTCTAGCTTTATATAGTGTTAGGGCGGGGGTATATGCTAAGAACACCGCTCTACATCATCCGGTACCGTTTTAAACCCGCCCAGAAAATCCAGAAATCAAAACTGGTCAAAAACACAAAACTGGTCTAACTTCACAATTCAGTACTACGCATGGTTCATCCCATTTTTACATGTTATCAGCAATGCATCACTAACACATAGAATGTGTTTTCAAGCAAATCTCTGATTTTGGTTAACTGGGACTTTAAGCAATCATGGTCATATTACATGGAAATGTTACTCTGTTTGTCTTGATCCTAGCTATATTAACATTTAAGCAATGACATTAATACGTTTTGAGCAAGAGCCGTCTGAACACCTGTAACGTTAGTAGCCTATTAACGTTAGCTGGGCTAGCTAGCTAACGTAACGTCCATCACAGAGATCAATGCAAGCAGCTAGCTATCATGACGTTCTTTTTCGAAATGTCATTTCTACCCCACCTTTATACACAAAACTGCATTTGTAGCTCTGTGTCGTTATAACTAAGATATCTGTCAGAAAAAGAAAAAAAATGTCATCGACAAATTAAGTCAATACTTACATTTGAAAGTTCCCGCTGCGGTCCCGGTGACTTGTAGATCCACCATCTTTTTTTATTTTTATCACTGCCCAGTGACGTATCACATCTCGACTTCCGTAACAGTATGCTCTGGACTATGCTACATTTTCGCCCATTTTTTCGCCGATTTCGCCTGCTATATAGTACCTTCTATATAGTAGGTGAAATACAGTATGCACAGTTTTGATGTAGCATGCTGCATCTCGCCTACTATATAGCAGGTAGTATGCATTTCGGACACTGCCAATGTTTCAGGAAGTAAATCGCTTCCTGGCCCCTTGGTATAGGCTATGGAATTAGCTAGTTTGGGTTGCTAGTCTCATTCTTTGGTTGCTAGGTCGTATCCAGGGTTGAGAGACCTTGCTGAAAGAAAAGGTAACGGACACTTTCCATCTCATGTCCATGTTAACTATTGGATGTAATCGTTGTTCCTCCAAGAAATATGATATTCAATTTGTAATTCCATAGCAATGTGATTTAGCAGTTAGCTATAATGAAACTCAGCAATGAGCAACACATAAATAACATTTCTTCATATTTTAATGTAGAAAATGCGAGTAAATGGCACATATTTATTAGGGGCCAGGCAGCGTAGCTGCCGGAACCCTATTGTATTTGCCTATATTATTCTTATTATTATTAAGTGGGCTAGCTTGAAACTGCTTGGAACTGCTTTTGGAATGTTCAGAAACTTTATGTTTTTAGAGTGGTGGCAACAGTTGCTTTGAAAATATTCACACATTTTGTAAACTGCTGGCACTCCTACAGTTTTGAAAGCTTACACACATATTATACATCAAAATGTTCACACAACTTTGCTGATTCGTACAATGTAAGTATCTAAGCAGTGTGACTTATAGTTTTCGCTGTATGACGATTTGTTCGGCAACTGCGCTCCTCATTGAAACGTATGGCAACGCACTCTAGCTTTTGAGCTGCTAATTTTGCATTTTTACTCTTTTTCTAACTTGTCGCTATGCCTACAGTTTTAACAGCTCATACACATATTATATATCGAAACGTTCCCATAACTGTGCTGATTCGTACAATGTAAGTATCTAAGCCGTGTGACTTATAGTTTTCGCTGTATGACGATTTGTCCGGCAACTGCGCTCTCCATTGAAACGTATGGGCCCACACTTTACCTTTTGAGCTGCTAATTTTGCATTTTTACCCTTTTTCTAACTCGTCGCTATGCCTACAGTTTTTATTATGAGTGGGCTAGAGACGCACGGTCTTTGCCGGTGGGTGCATGGAGATTGCCCGGTCCGTAGTAGTTCTAGCAGTAGCTGTTACATACAGCTGCAGCAGCTAGCCCACCTCACATTTTCTCCAGGAAATGTACTTTCTAGTTATTATTATTATTCTCCATCTTCCCCTGAAGTCTGACTTCCCGTGGACAAAAAATCACCAAACTTTGCACATAGCTCCCAAACCCAAAGTCCTCAACCTGCATTGTAGGTCAATAAACATGAAGGTGGCGCTACAGCAACAGTCTAAAGTTTAAAACTTTAAAAAATCATAATAAATCGGCCATAGGTGCTACTATTGTAAAACCACCATGTGAATGTAGTCCCAAGTGTGACAAAACTTTCATACGCTCTGACCTTGCAGGAATTTTGAAGTCCATCACTCAGATTTTTTCAGAAACTGTAAAACCTATCAAACCAATTGACACCAAATTTGATATCCTGCATCTTCAGACTCTCATTATCAAAGGATCCTCACAGATTTTTGAAATATGAAAAATTGAGTCCACAGCGCATCAAAAAGTCTTACTGTTAACAGTTCTGTATACAGTTCCTACGAATTCTTGCTAAATCAATGTCTGATCATCCTCATAAAAAGTGACAACATTGGCAACATATCCAAGATGTAGTGTGAGTTATTTCAGAATTTTATGTTAAAAAATGAAATTTTTACAGTATTCTGAATTATACCCTCAAACGGTCAATGGAAAAGAACATATCTAAATCTAACTCCTCCCACATTTATTTTTCAATTGCAACCAAAATGCATTCACTGCATCATCAGACAGCCCACACCAAACGATCCAGACAGATTTTTGAAATATCAAAAACTGAGCGCATGATGCATCAAAATGTTTTACTATTATCAATACTGTACATTTACTACATATTCTCGCTCAATAAATGTCCTATGTTCATGAAAAATTAGGGCAGAATTGTCATGAAAGGGTAGATTTTATCTCAAAAATTTAATTTTTAAAAATATGTTTAATTCTGTCCTCTGAAACCAACACTTCATACTGAGAAAACTGCACTACCCACAATCCAACGCAAGCTCCACCAATCGGAGACGTCGCTGTTGGCAACCCTACCCAGCCCCCGCCGAGGATTACAATGAGTAAATTCATTGATTGGCCACTGACTGAGCACACAGCTGCTGAAGTTAATGTTCAATTATGAAGAAAAGCAAACAAAACCTGTAAAAATGAATAAACATCTCATCCCACATTTTTCAATCAATTAACACCAAACTTGCTACACTGGAGCCGGTTGCACCAGTCGTTACTAAGTGGTGACTAGGCCTAGTCATAGCCTAAGTGTTGACTAACTCGAGATTTGGTCACTACTAAATTTAAATGGGTTGCACCACTCACGACTAGTTCCTAGTAACAACTAAATATTTACACCACCCTGGGAGGTGGTGTAAGTGATGACTAGTGCGAGGAAGTAGCTAATACTAGCGTCTTCAACTCTGCTATTAGGACGGAGGTGGGCTGAAACATTGTAGCTAAATTTGTTGGTGGACATTTTTTTTTTTTTAGCAGATGTCTTAGTTATATCAAGATTAAGCTAACTATTGGCACCGGTGTGCTTATTGGTGTCATATTTAATAAGTTTGAGTAATTTCACGATCGAGCTAGCTAACCACAATTAGCTCAGTTGCTGGTTAGCGATGAGGGGGGGGAGTGCCTCATAGTTAACCAGCAACTGGTCAGTGGACTGTACCAGGCAGCCTATGGTATGTCTGAATCAAAGAAGGTTATCAAACAATCTTGGGAACTAGCTGGCTAGGATAATTTAAGCATAACAATCCAACGGCTAACTCTCCCAAAAGAACCCCTCCACTGCACAAGCACCAACCCAAGCACAAGCTACCGAGTGCAAAGTTAGCCTTGCTAACGGAGATAATGAATTTGGAGGAGAGTGTTGCAGCTGGTGCTAAACGAGGCAAAGGAAGAACATTTTGTGGACTATTAATATTATCACAGCCATTTCACAGTTTGGATTATACAGAAAGGTGAGGATCGAGCCCATGTTGGATGACCAACTCAAATGCCTGGCTAGCTCAATATTGTTGTAAGTTTAACATGAATCGTATGCGAGCCGGAGCCCGTCGCTTTCACTGGATGACTCGTGAAGCATGCTACATGTTTCTCGCATACTTAACATGTTTTCGTGGAGTAGTACAGGTATGTACTAAATCGCATGTACTGTAGTAGGCGAGTTGCAGTATGTACTATATAGTATGTAATATGGACATTCGGACACGGCCCAAGCTCCTTGGTAAGGGCTGGGTAAGGGCGATCAACCTCCTTGTTTACATTTTTACTTGCTTACCGATTGGCTATTTGGATCCTGCCGTCACAGTCATACAACGACTATTTTTTTGTAACTAGTTAGTAGTTACTAGTTAAGACAATGCCTAAATTGCCGTGGTGCAACCGAAATTAGACACCAACTAATATGCGACTAACTAGTAGCAACTAAGAGTTTAGTCAGTGTTTAGGCGTGACTAAATGCTTGGGTTTAGTCAAAAGATAAGACAAACTGGTGCAACCCAGTCCTGGATCTTTAGACTGTAATTCACAAACTCATTGACCAGATTGTTGAATTATCAAAATCGAGCTTACAATGCATCAAAATGTTTTACAAATGTTTTACGATGCAAAATAAACATTGGAATGTCAACTTTCTTGTTGTCTTCCTATTCTCTTGCTTATTGCTCCTAAACTTGTCGGAAATTGCCTGGCCCCGCCTTATCGCTGCGTAGCATTTAATTGGTCTTTGGCATGTGAGGCCATGGTATAAGCGGGATAATCAACTCATAGGTGTGCGTTGCGTGGTTCGGGTGGTTCTTTGCCTCCACGTCGTGCTTTAAAACTGTTTAACGCACACCTACTCGTTGATTATCCCTTACTTAAACATGTTTATTTGCAATTCCGAGCGTTCAGAAGCCAGCGCTAGTTATGGTGAAACCCCCCTGAGAACCTTCTGAGGACAGGGACATGGAGGGACAGGAGATCCTTCTGAGGACAGGGACATGGAGGGACAGGAGATACAAAGAGCAGTAGCTCGTCCAATGGCCGTACCTAACCGTCCCGAAAGGAGCATGTCCAACATTTGTCTCCAAATGGGGCCTAAGGCAGGAACACACACACGCACATGCACACACACGCACACAAACGCACACACACACAAACGCACACACACATGCACACATACACACACGCACACAGTCTCCCAGTCCTTCTCCTGCCTCCATGTCATACCTCCTGATTAGTAGCGACGCGTTGCTTCCTGACACCTTCGTCATGATGCAAATTCATGGAGCGCTCGGAACACAGAACAGTCAGGAACCTCAGGAGGGGAAGCGTCTCTCTGGGGTTCCTGTCTGGTCTGGGTTTTCCTCTTCCTCCTCCTCCTCCTCCCAGGTCAACGCGCTGGACACATCCTGACCTGTTTCAGGACTGATGTGTCTCCTGACTGAACGCCCTCTAAATGAGATGAGCCCAGGGTGGTCAGGTACTCAGGTGGGGTATCTCCCAGGGTGGTCAGGTACTCAGGTGGGGTATCTCCCAGGGTAGTCAGGTACTCAGGTGGGGTATCTCCAAGGATAGTCAGGTACTCAGGTGGGGTATCTCCCAGGGTGGTCAGGTACTTAGGTGGGGTATCTCCTAGGGCAGTCAGGTACTCAGGTGGGGTATCTCTCAGGGTGGTCAGGTACTCAGGTGGGGTATCTCCCAGGGTGGTCAGGTACTCAGGTGGGATATCTCCCAGGGTAGTCAGGTACTCAGGTGGGGTATCTCCCAGGGCTGTGAGGTACTCAGGTGGGGTATCTCCCAGGGTGGTCAGGTACTCAAGTTAGGTATCTCCCAGGGTAGTCAGGTACTCAGGTGGGGTATCTCCCAGGGTGGTCAGGTACTCAGGTGGGTTATCTCCCAGGGTAGTCAGGTACTCAGGTGGGGTATCTCCAAGGGTGGTCAGGTACTCAGGTGGGGTATCGCCCAGGGTGGTCAGTTACTCAGGTTGGGTATCTCCCAGGTACTCAGGTGGGGTATCTCCCAGGGCTGTCAGGTACCCAGGTGGGGTATCTCCCAGGGTGGTTAGGTACTTAGATGGGGTATCTCCCAGGGCAGTCAGGTACTCAGGTGGGGTATCTCCAAGGATAGTCAGGTACTCAGGTGGGGTATCTCCCAGGTTGGTCAGGTACCCAGGTGGGGTATCTCCCAGGGCTGTCAGGTACCCAGGTGGGGTATCTCCCAGGGTGGTTAGGTACTTAGGTGGGGTATCTCCCAGGGCAGTCAGGTACTCAGGTGGGGTATCTCCCAGGGCTGTCAGGTACTCAGGTGGGGTATCTCCAAGGATAGTCAGGTACTCAGGTGGGGTATCTCCCAGGGTGGTCAGGTACCCAGGTGGGGTATCTCCCAGGGTAGTCAGGTACTCAGGTGGGATATCTCCCAGGGTGGTCAGGTACACAGGTGACCTGACAGGGTTACTTGACAACCCTGGGAGATACCCCCCACCTGAGTACCTGATCACCCTGGGAGATACCCCACCTGAGTACAGAAGGTGGGGTACCTCAGGAACCTCAGGAGGGGAAGCGTCTCTCTGGGGTTCCTGTCTGGTCTGGGTTCTCCTCTTCCTCCTCCTCCTCCTCCCAGGTCAACGCGCTGGACACATCCTGACCTGTTTCAGGACTGATGTGTCTCCTGACTGAACGCCCTCTAAATGAGATGAGCCCAGGGTGGTCAGGTACTCAGGTGGGGTATCTCCCAGGGTGGTCAGGTACTCAGGTGGGGTATCTCCCAGGGTAGTCAGGTACTCAGGTGGGGTATCTCCAAGGATAGTCAGGTACTCAGTAGGGGTATCTCCCAGGGTGGTCAGGTACTTAGGTGGGGTATCTCCTAGGGCAGTCAGGTACTCAGGTGGGGTATCTCCCAGGGTGGTCAGGTACTTAGGTGGGGTATCTCCTAGGGCAGTCAGGTACTCAGGTGGGGTATCTCTCAGGGTGGTCAGGTACTCAGGTGGGGTATCTCCCAGGGTGGTCAGGTACTCAGGTGGGATATCTCCCAGGGTAGTCAGGTACTCAGGTGGGGTATCTCCCAGGGCTGTGAGGTACTCAGGTGGGGTATCTCCCAGGGTGGTCAGGTACTCAAGTTAGGTATCTCCCAGGGTAGTCAGGTACTCAGGTGTGGTATCTCCCAGGGTGGTCAGGTACTCAGGTGGGGTATCTCCCAGGGTAGTCAGGTACTCAGGTGGGGTATCTCCAAGGGTGGTCAGGTACTCAGGTGGGGTATCGCCCAGGGTGGTCAGTTACTCAGGTGGGGTATCTCCCAGGTACTCAGGTGGGGTATCTCCCAGGGCTGTCAGGTACCCAGGTGGGGTATCTCCCAGGGTGGTTAGGTACTTAGATGGGGTATCTCCCAGGGCAGTCAGGTACTCAGGTGGGGTATCTCCCAGGGCTGTCAGGTACTCAGGTGGGGTATCTCCAAGGATAGTCAGGTACTCAGGTGGGGTATCTCCCAGGTTGGTCAGGTACCCAGGTGGGGTATCTCCCAGGGCTGTCAGGTACCCAGGTGGGGTATCTCCCAGGGTGGTTAGGTACTTAGGTGGGGTATCTCCCAGGGCAGTCAGGTACTCAGGTGGGGTATCTCCCAGGGCTGTCAGGTACTCAGGTGGGGTATCTCCAAGGATAGTCAGGTACTCAGGTGGGGTATCTCCCAGGGTGGTCAGGTACCCAGGTGGGGTATCTCCCAGGGTAGTCAGGTACTCAGGTGGGATATCTCCCAGGGTGGTCAGGTACTCAGGTGTGGTATCTCCCAGGGTGGTCAGTTACTCAGGTGGGGTATCTCCCAGGGCTGTCAGGTACCCAGGTGGGGTATCTCCCAGGGCTGTCAGGTACTCAGGTGGGGTATCTCCCAGGTACTCAGGTGGAGTATCTCCCAGGGCTGCCAGGTACTCAGGTGGGGTATCTCCCAGGGTAGTCAGGTACTCAGGTGGGGTATCTCCCAGGGTGATCAGGTACTCAGGTGGGGGGTATCTCCCAGGGTTGTCAAGTACTCAGGTGGGTATCTCCCAGGGTAGGTAGGTACTCAGGTGGGGTATCTCCCAGGGTGGTCAGGTACTCAGGCGGGGTATCTCCCAGGGTGGTCAGTTACTCAGGTGGTGTATCTCCCAGGTACTCAGGTGGGGTATATCCAAGGGTGGTCAGGTACTCAGGTGGGGTATCTCCCAGGGTGGTCAGTTACTCAGGTGGGGTATCTCCCAGGTACTCAGGTGGAGTATCTCCCAGGGCTATCAGGTACCCAGGTGGGGTATCTCCCAGGGCTGTCAGGTACTCAGGTGGGGTATCTCCCAGGGTGGTCAGGTACTCAGGTGGGGTATCTCCCAGGGTGGTCAGGTACTCAGGTGGGGTATCTCCCAGGGTGGTTAGGTACTCAGGTGGGGTATCTCCCAGCATTTCTTCTTCTCACCAGGTTGGAGAGGGTTTCCCCCATAAAGAACCCCAATATTACACCAGAGCAACAGATGCTCTTCAGTCCGGTCTCTGACCAGGACTTGGACTGACCACTTGGACATGAACGCTGGCTGCCCACTGCTCCTGGGTGCCCCTGGTGGAGGACAGCTTGGATGAGAAATATAAGTAGTCTTGAGAACTAGTGGCCATCCTCGTGGCCCATAGGGCAGGAG